>NW_022900916.1:54621718-54655298 GCF_012274545.1 Fukomys damarensis | reverse complement strand
TATATATATATATACAAAAACCAAATAATTCATGTGAAAAGAAAATAATTTTAAATGGCTCATTGCCCCTAATCTGTTCCTTTTGAGGACATGTCTAACAATCATGTTATTTTAAAAAACATGATTTTATATATTTGTTAGACTTTAAATTTCTCAAGTATTTGTGCCTTGTCCAGCATTTATGTTTTATTTCTCACATAAATATTTGCCAAACTTCAACTCCTTTCATATAATTGGATAAATACAAATGCAATGTCTTACTCTATATTATTTGAATTTTAGAAATATTGCGATATTAATACTACTAATAGCAGTCTCTTTCATTTGATTTCCATATTTATACATTATCACATTTTAAAAATCATCATTGTGTACTTTTAAAAATTCTCATATAGCAACAGCACATTAATCTGAAAATGATTATCTTCAATATAGGCAACTCTACTTCCTAATCTTACTCCAATACTCCAAAAGGCAATGTTTAAATTTATTTTTTAAAAAAAGAAAAATCCTTTTGTATAGAAAGTCAGCTGACATCTTGGTAACAAACTTTACAATGAGATATATAATTTCATTATGAACCACAATAACTTCCTACTTTCTTTAAATGTAATTAATTCATGTTGAAAGAGGGAATGCAGAAGTTTTTTTGTGAAAAGAAAAACAAATATAGTTGTGAAGTCTTCTTTTAGTGCTTTCTAGGAAGGTTGGGTATATTTTTGTTATAGGATCATACAAAATGACAATATTAGCATTTAATAAATATACATCTGTACAATGAACATTCTTTTTTATATTTTACAAATATAAAATTTGATCACAGACTTACTTCATTAATCAACTAACAGAGGTAAATCAAAGTTATGTGAACTTAGTACAATGCAGTATGGATGCTATGTCCACAGCACCACCTCCTCCCTGAGTCAAGGCATTTCGAACTGTTCAGTTTTCCAGAAACCTCCTGAAGTACCCTGAAAGAGAAACAAAAATCACCCCATGGGGAAACATGCATCAGACAATAAAATAGAGGAAATTGTACATGGGACCAAGGTCAATGAACTTGTAGTAACTTAGTCTCCTCAGCCTACCCATGTAAGATTTTCCTCATACACAATAGGTCCTCAAGGGCCGTAAACTACATGAAACTAGATTTGGAATTTCAGATTTAAGCAGTGCAATGCTTTTTATTTTGTTTTTGTTTTTGTATCAACATTCAATGTGAAGGACACATATGAGGAAAAGAAGACCTATGTTTTACTGAGATATTCGGATCATGTTTTTGTTTATTTTTGCAGCCATTGTGAGACAGAACTTAGTTTTTCTAGCAGAGAACACTTTCCCTTAACTCTCTCCCACCTATTATACTTATTTCTAAAGCAAAGCAAGATTCCTCACTCCTAACCTAAGTGGATGACCTTAGGCAATTGCTTAGATTGTGTTTAAACAAGAAGTTACTCTCTATGCTGCAGCTTTAGTCTAAGACAGTCCTTTGAAAAGAACTAATTGATACCTTGAATTTTGCTCCCCCAGAAAGGTGAGTCATATGTAACTTGAGTACCAAATTGCTTAACTCTTGGAATGATGAAACATACCCCAAACCTCTAAGCTTTCTTTCTCTGCAGTTATTTACAAATCAGTGCTACACAAAATGAATTAGAAAGCTCTGGACAAGTCTTATTTATTAAATAGTACTTTAGAGTCATCCAGCTTTTCTTCGTTCTTTAGAATTCTGGATGACATAATTCCACAACAGTGTTTCTAAATTTTTACTCCCAATAACCAAGCAGAATGGTATCAATAAGTATATTTGCAAAAATAGAAATACTTAGAGACTCTTAATATTAATATGATATTACAAATGTTATCGGCATATTCATGCATAATGTTAAATGCAAATGTTATGTTAAAGATTTTAAAATAATTTATGGTCAGAAGATAAATGTTTATAACATACTTCTACTATTGATATTAGATTTGGGGGATTTGAAATAGATTTTTTTGTTTAGTGCATGTTTGCAATACATAATAAATACCTTCATCCTGGGAATTCGTACATCTGCAAATCACAACTTCATGCTTTTTACTTTCTCTTCTCCTCCCTTCCCTTTCTGCTCCACCCATCCCCAAATACCCTTCCCACCTCCACAGTCTATCTCCCAGTTTTCTACCACCCTTCTTTTATTTTGCTCTTTAAATCATGTTTGCTTTGGGTTTCTCACATAAAAGAAACCATACGGAAATAGATTCTTAAGGTAACAATTTTATTTTAATATTTATAATTAGCACAAGTTAATTCACACTTTCTTTCATTGTAATTAGAGTCCTTAAAACTGCAAAGGGAAGGACATGAGTTCTACCGTCCTGATGGTATCGTTACAAATGATGGAGAGACACTGCCAAATGTTCAATGAGCAATCTTTAAATAGATGAATACAAACTTCAATAGGACCGACTTAGCCATGTTGCTTCATAATGGCAAAAAACTTAAACAAATTAAGTTGTCTCTGATTTTATCTGACAGGTTAATCACGGCCTCCTATAAATATTGAATATATCTCCTTAATGTGAGTTTCATTATATAAGACTTAGAATAGAGAACTGTTTTAAATTATAGAGCTTGAATGTAGAGAAAAATAAACTATGAGAACCAATATCTTCTTTAAATTCTTTAATATACTGACAATGTATTCCTCCAAGTTTTGTAAGTAGTTGCCATAGATGATACATGTCACATACCTTCATTCTGGTGCAATGAATATAAATATAAAGGTGTCATACGAATTGTCTGACTTTTCTTTCTTCCCTCATTTTTATAGTACCCTAAAATATGTTAAAATGTCATTTGGCCATAGCTTTATTTTTTCTTTATATGACATAGCTCTTATGAAGAAAACAAGCCCTGCCCTGAAAATTGAAAAATGCTTATTAGTTTGACCAAAGCACAAACTTTGATCCATGAAGTCAGAAACATATTTCTTTTCATTATAAAACAGAGGAAATCAAGCTTGAAGACTTGATGGCATAAACATCATGGAGAAGTTGACTTTCTGCTCATTCAATTGCTGGAAATCTAAGGAATTCCCCCAGATGTGCTGAGCTTTGGATCATTACACTAAACTTTATTGTACTGAATAATTTGCAAACAGCTAGTTTCACTGGGGCTTTTCTTCTTCTAGGACTGATTCAATTGAGTCAAAAAAGTACTTAGAAACAGTGTTTAAAATTCTTAGGAATCGTTCTGGGGATTTAGCTCAGTGTTTCTGCTGCCTGTCTTGCAAGCACAGGGACCTGAGTTTGATCCCCAGTACCACCCCGCAAAAAATTCTTGGGAATCAACGAAATGGTATAAAATTCAATTTTTATATAGTGATGTAACAATATAAAATTTATGCTAATTCAGATCATTAATACCTGTTTGTAGTATTTTTGAAAGTAAAATATTATTTAGATGACAGTAGTAAATAATACTTTTAAAAATACTATACACTCTGATTTTTATATGTATTGAATGAAAATAACATTCTAAGTAAGACACAGTATTTAAAATATTCTCTAAGCATCTAAACCTCACAAAATACTATTTTCAAGATCTTTCTAGAACACTGAAAGACTTCAGTATTTGACTATCTTCAAGTGGAACACACACACACACACACACATATACACACACACACATATACACACATTGCTTAATTACAAATTAGACTGAAAGAGTAAAAGTAATCATAAAATTTCTCTATATTCCCTTAATTTATTAATTAAAACTTCAGTGTTTATAAGTATTGGATCAAGGGGAAAGAATTATAGCTCCAAATGCATCCTTGGGTTTTGGAGCAAAAATGCAAAGATAACTATATACCTGATAATATTTCAGTGGTTATATTCAGCACAAAAATTGTTTACTAAACGTAGTTTTGATATGCTGAGGTTTGAAATTTTCTTGTGTAGTTGATGAGGCTCTCAGATGAAGATTTCTTTTTTAATTCATTAATTTTATTAATACATTTTAGATATACAATAAGATGACATTCATCATTGGACATTTGTACCTTTACATGATATAGCTTGGTTCTTATTTTTTTCTCCATTCCGCTACCCTCCCTTCAACTCCTCCATCCCTGCCTATTTACAAAGATTATTTCTATTCTAGAAGAATCTTAAAAACATAAACCTTGAGACTTCTGAACTAAAGCCTTTTCCCATTCAATTTTCAAGAATAAAGGCATTTTACACTGCGAGTCACTTGGTGCATCAAAGGATGGATGTATATTTTTCCTTAAAAAGCCTAATACAATTGTAATTTTCCCTTCAAATCTATGCACCCGATGTCAGATTTATTGACCTCTATGCATGCATTAAATATAAAGATATAACTGATTTTTTTTCAGCTGACCGTCTGGTGTTGGCCTAGGTTCTTCAGTCTTGTCATTACTGAGTTTGAGTCAGGTGATTCTTTGCATGGTGGCTTTCCTGTGTGAAAAATGTTTGCCAGTATTCATACCGTTACCTATTCAATGCCAGTAGAAATTCTCTCTTAAGGTATGACAATCAAAAATGTTGCTAAATATTTACCTAAATGTCTACTGAATAGTAGATTGAAGCAGGTATCAGAAGATGGCTCCTTTTAGTTTAAACTATTTTAACTGATACATAAAATACAAAAATTGTGCATATTTATTGGGTATCATGTATCAGAATCACATGGTACCCTGTACATTGCATAATATTTAAATAAGAGTAAACATAATTATCTCCTCAAATACTTATCATTTTTTATGGTAAAAGCTGTCAACTTCCTGTCTTAAAGCCTTTTGAAAATGTACACTCTCATTACCCACAGTCATCCCACTGTGCACTAGCACACCGTAACTTTTTACTTCTACCTAATTTAACTTGATGACCATTCATCAACTTCTCCCCAACCATCTCCATTATGCAATTCCCAACTTTTAGTTGCCACCATGCCACACTTGATTTCTATGAGACAAACATTTTAAAATTCCACACAGAGGGTTTAGCTCAGTGGCACCTCGCCTGCCTCACAAACTCAAGGTCCTGAGTTTGATCCCTGGTACTCAAAATAATTAAAAATAAAAATTCCACATAGAGTGAGATTATGTAATATTTGTCTTTCTGCATCTGGCGCACTTCATTTAAAATAATGATGCTCAGTTCTACCCACTTTGTCGCAAATGACAAGATTTCATTCCTTTCATGCCTGAATAATATTCTATTGTGTCTATGAACCACATTACATCTTCCATTCATCAACTGATGGGCACCTACATTGTTTTCAGTTCTTGATTGTTGTTAGTAGTGCTAAAATAATACACGGGAATGTAGAAAAACCTTCAACATATTGGTTTCATTTCCTTGGAGTATATACCCAGTAGTGAGATTTCAGAATCACATGGTGGTTCTATTTATACTTTTTTAAAGGCAACTCCAGACTGTTTCCATAATTCCATGCTAATTCAAGTTTCCACTTGTGTTCAGATGTTCTCTCTTCTCCACACCTTTGCCAGCTTTCAAACAGGATGGAGGGATAGAGAAATATTTGCAATACTGATTAGCTCTATAACATTGGGTGAAAGTTGGAGGTGCACTGCTGTTAGATGATTAATTAGTCAAAGAAAATATTTAAATGACCCTATTTTCTCTACAGCTTCTCACTTAAATGTATTGATTTATTTGTTTTAATTGCATTAATGTGTTCTTTGATGAAAGAATAAAATCAACTAATCGATAAGCATACTGTCATACATTTGCAAGGGCTCAACAAAGTACACAGCAATAAAACATCCTCTTCTACAGTGGATAGCACATTATAGAACTTTAGATAGAATTTATAGAATTTTACAAACTGCCCTACTGCGGCATGTCCTACTTCTAACAACAAAACTCCAGTCAATACTGTGTTGTGGCCAAATGGAAATGTCAGCAATCACTGTGGTCATTTCTTTAAGACATCTGTGAGGATGAGGAGTTAAAATATACTCGATGAATCATTACTTCCCAACCTCCTGAAACAAAGAAGAAATCAGTTACTGGTGTACTGTATACACTTCAGAATGGAATAATAGATAAATGTACGTTATACCTATAATTATACACACAATTATATAGTTTGTTTCTAAAGCATCATGCAGAACTGTTCATTAGTCAGTTTAAATACATTGTGCTTTACACAGCCCCAGTGAAAAATAGAGCATGAGTTACGTCCACTCTGAGTTTACAGACGCTCCAATGAGAACTCTCTGGGAACTGCTGCCACCTGTTGGTCATAGACTATAATACATCTGATTTGGCTCCAAATGCTTAAAACACTATTCATAGTAAGACTATTACTATGGATTTTGCGTTTATCAATTGAAGTTAATCATGCTTTCTTAAGATAATTAGGATATTTTAATGCAGAGTTTCATACAATTTAATTTGTAAGAAATTACTCCAAAATCTATTATGATTTTGAAATTAGGTCAAACCTTGCTTTTACTTAACTATATTCAAAAGGCAGACAGGTAAGTGGCATGGTAAATCATAAAATATTTCTACAACTGGCTCTTGGTATTTATGACTGTTTGCTAAAGAGTTAATCTTGTTACCAGTACATTGATAACACTGTTTTACTAAAATGCATTGTTTCCAGACTAACAAATAGCTGTGAAAAGAGCTATGAGTGTAAAACAAATTAGAAAAACCAGAGCCAACTTCATCTTTAAACAAGAGGGAGAATTTACACACTACCAGAAGGAGAGATCGTTCATATGTAAATACTGGGAAAACGCTTTAGTGCATTACTTATGAAACTGGCAACATGCCAAAGTAAGATCGCGTAGAAAGCACACAAAGAAAGATGGTTAAATGTTGAACATTCCTTTAAATTTATTTCTTCCTATGATTTTTTGAAGTTAAGGAAGGTGAACTGTGATATATATTAACCATTATAATAATGCTGCTTTTTAGCGTTATGTGATTATTTATTCAATCTGTATTTTTAAATGTTTTAATTGACAAAAATTGTATATATACATAAGATATACAATATGATGTTTTGATACATGTAAATGCTTAGGGAAAATTTTAAAACAAATTTATCATGTCTATCATCTCATACAAATTTTGGTGCTTTAAGAATATTTTAAAATCTATTCCAGAAATTTTCAATGATACATTATTATTTATTACAGTAATCATGCTGTATAAAGATCAATAAAATATGCCCCTCCTATATTTAGCCTTCTACATACATTTTCCTGTTCCTTCTTTCTGCTCCTAAGCTAAGATTCTGATAGCCATCATACTAATCTCTAGGAGTTATATATCATTCTAGATTTCACAAATACAAGTGAGATATATACAGTATTTGTTTCTGGGTCTGGCTTATTTCAATTATCATAATGCCCTAATGTACATATTGTAGTAAATGACAAGATTTCCTCTCTTTAAAGACTGAGTGATACTGCACTGAGTCAGGCACACTTAGGATGATCCTGTGTCATGGGTATTGTGAATAGTTCTTTGATAAACATGACCGTGCACATGTACACTTGATGTACTGATTTCAATTTCTATTGATATACACTCAGAAGTAAAACTGATAATCATACCAGTATTAATATGTAATACACCTCTATTAAGGTTCCAATGACATTTTTCTCAGAAATAGAAAAATTGCTAGAATTTTAATGGAAGTATCAAAGACTCCAAAAGTAATCGTGAGCAAAAAGAACACTAACCGATCTCAAAATATTGTACAAAACTTTTATTTTTTTCAAAACTTTTAAATCAAAACAGTACATTATTACCATAGAAACAGACATATTGATCAAGTGGAAGGAATAGAATAGAAAAAATATTCTACACATCTAATGCATTCAGATCCTTGACAATGCAGTTAAGAATACACAACATGGAAAAAATGGTATTTTGAGAAATTTGGGAAAACTAGAAATTCATGAGCAAGACTAAAATTGGACCACTAGCTCACACTGTACACAAAAAGTAATTCAAAATGGACTAAAGATTCTGGCATAAGATTTGAAAGAGTAAAAAATACTAGAAGAAAATATAGGAGGGAGGCTTATGGACAAGAACAACAGACAACAAAAGCAAAAATAGACAAAGAGAAGTGCATCAAACTGAAAAGCTTCTGCACAAGAAAGAAAATAACAGGCACATTAACAGTGCACACTAGTCAGGATGGCGGAGCCTCCTGGAGCTAGGTTGTTACCCCACCACATGGCCTGGGCCTCTGAGCAGCATGGACCAGTGAGGAGTGAAGCCACATGGATGACTCCACAGTACCACCCACCCACACCCACCTCTGGCCTCCTGGGTTTGCATGTACATGGATCCACACTGCAGAGGCACAGGGGGTCAAAAAGACCATTATCCAGAAGATAGAGTAGACGTGAACAACAAAAAGAGGGCCTCTCTCAGTCTCCTTGATGAAAATTGGAGCCCACTGGAAGAGTGAAGAAAATCTCTACTATAAAGGCACACCAGACCACCGTGGTCGGTAAGTTGGAGGGATCACCATCTCCCATTGGCATCTGGACTATTTGAAGGGAAAGGGCACCTGGAACCTGCAATAGAACCTTGCAGAGTTCAATCCCACAGGTGGTCAGGGAGCTCAACCTGAGCCTTGCAGCCAGAAATCAGCGTGAATATCAAGGGTCTGCTACTGGCTTGCTGAAACTAATTGACTTAGATCTGCACACTGCTGCCCACATTGTCTATTGTGACAGCAGAGACAACCCTGAAGGAGGCCCCTCATTTTTATGTTTTATTTAAATTCTTTTCTTTTCCTCTTATTTTTAATTTATTTAATGTAGAAATACAATTAATTAAATTTAAATAAAATTAAATACAGAAATGATTTTCCAGATAACTACACAGATGGTGAGCAGAATGAAAGACATGATTAGAGATTCTAGAACAGATATAGATTTTTTAAAAAGTAGATGAGTTTAGCACCATGATGGAAGTTATGAAGACCCAGTATAGGAAAGAAATAGAAACCAAGAAACAGATTCAAACTGATACCAAGGAGATTTTTAAACAAAAACTCTATTGAAGGTATACACTGTGGACAGAAACAATCTGAGAATAGAATATCTATATAGAAGACAGAATGGTGGTCAAGGACCATGAAAAGAGAGACCTCTTGAAAATAGAAATATAGACCATGAGAAATCAATCCAACATTAGATGATGCAAAGAAAAATAATATAAGACTGATAGGAATCCATGAAAAAAATAGGACAAAGTACAAATGACATAAAAAAATCTGTTCACAGAATTAATGACAGAAAACTTCCCAAACAGAGTGAAAGAATTTTACACACAGATAAGAGGGGCATATAAGATTCCACCTAGCTATGATAAAAATATCTAAATGTAGACATATAATAATCAGTATCTTGGAAACCCAACAGAGAAATGCAATACTACAAGCAGTTAGGGGAAAAAAATAAATCACATAAAAAAGGAAATCCCATCAGAATGACAGCAGACTTTTGAACAACAGCTCTCAAGTAAAGGAGAGCCTGAGGAGATGTATTTCAATCCCCAAAAGAAAATGATTTCAAATTTTTAATACATATTGTGTGATAGGAAGACAAGGTCTAAAGGTGCAGGGAAAGTGGGAGGGGTAGGAGAAAGGAAAGAAGGGAAAAGAAAAAATATGAGGAAAGGAAAAAATGGAAACAAAGTCATTGTAAATAGTGAAGGGTGAAGGGGGTGAATGGAAGATAGGGGTATGGGGAAAAAATAAGAACCAAGATACATCATGTAAATTTGCAAGACCCCAATGATGAATGTAGCTATATACCTAAAATGTAACAATAGAAATTATATTAAAAAGAAGAAAACAAGCTCCAACCTAGACTGACGCATCCTGCAAAACTATCTCTCAAAATCAATGGGAAAATAAGATACTTTCATGACGAATAACACCTGAGAAACTTCATGAATACCAAACCAGCACTCCAAACAATTCTAAAGAATATGCTAGAAAAAGACAGTGAAGGCCACAGCTCCATGAGGCCCAACAAAAGAAATCCACTAGGCAAGGTAAGAAATTAAACAGGGAGGAGGAAAAGTTAAAAAGAGACAACTATAGGAAAATAAGATGACAATACATATCAGTTATAAACAGCCATGCTAATGGCTTCAATTCATCAATGAAAGGAATAGACTGGAAGAATGGATTAAGAAGCAAAATCCAACAATATTCTATATAGAAAAAATGCACCTAGTTCAAAAAGAAGCCCATAGACTGAAGATAAAAGGATGGAAAACTTCTCCATGAGACAGGAACCTGGCCAAAGTAGGGGTAGGTATCTTATTTGCAAAATAAGTTTCAAACCAAAATGAATTAAGAGAGACAAAGAAGGTCACTACATCGTTGGAAAGGAAATATTCCAAGAGGAAGAGGTGACAATCATAAAAATATATGCACCAAACATTAATGCCCCTAACTATGCAAAACAAATACTAAGGGACAAGAAAAACCAAATAAGCATTAATACAATTGTAGTGGGGGACCTCAATAACCCCCTGTCACAAATAGATTATCTACAACAAAATGCTAGAACTGAACCAAGCTTTTGAATGAATGAACTTAATAGATGTCTACAGAGTGTTCCACCAGAATATACATTCTTTTTTGCTGCACACATGTCATTCTCTAAAATAGACCACATAAAAGCTCGTAGAACATGTTTCAGTAAATGTAAAGGAATTAAAGTTATCCAATGTGTATTATCAGAACATAGTGCAATTAAACTGGAGATCAATACCATAAGAAACTGCAAAAACCACAAACACAAGGAAACTGAATAACCCTCTCCTCAATAGCCAATGGATCACAGAAGAAATTAGATAGTTTTTACAAATGAATGATAATTTTAATGCAACATACAGGAATCTATGTGACAAAACCAGTTCTATGAGTGGATTCCCACACCAGGAAAACAGAGCAAGCTCAAATAAAATTCTTTTTGCTGAATCTTAAGCTTCTAGAAAAAGAAGAGAAATACAAATCCACAGCTTCTACAAAGGAGGTAAAGATTAGAGCACAAATAAATGCAATGGTGACTAAGAGAATGATACCAAAAAATCAACAAATCAAAAAGTTGATTTTTGAAATAATAAATGAAATCAATAAATCTTTAACCAACCTTATCAATGAAAGGAAAAAGGCTCAAATCCATGCAATTAAGAATGAAAAAGTTGCAGTCACAACAGATCCAGCAGAAATCCAGAGGATCATTGATCCCTACTTCATGAACCTGTACTCTAACTAAATGGAAAATACAGACTAAATGGACAGATTTCTAGATACATATGAATTATCAAAGTTAAGTGAAGAAGATAGAAATATCCTAAACACTCTAATTAAAACCAGTGAAATTGAAAATGTAATTAAAAAATTACCAACAAAGAAAAGCCCAGGTCCTGATGGCTTCACTGCTGAATTCTACAAGACATTCAGAGTGACTTTTGCTATTAAAAAATTACCAACAAAGAAAAGCCCAGGTCCTGATGGCTTCACTGCTGAATTCTACAAGACATTCAGAGAATGACTTTTGCCACTAATCTTTAAATGTTTCAATAAACTTGAAAAGGAAGCAATACTTCCAAATTTATTTCTGGAAGCAAGTGTTATTTTCATTCCAAAACCTGGGAAAGACCCAACCAATAAGAGAGCTGCAGTTCAATCTCCCTAATGAATGCAGATGCAAAAAGTCCTCAATAAGAAACTGGCAAACAGAATACAGAAGGTTAACAAGAAGATCATACACTTTGACCAAGTCACATTTATTTCAGGGATGCAAGGATGGTTCAACATACGTAAATCAGTAAATGTAATACACTATATTAACTGAATCAAGAACAAAAACCATATGATCATCTCAATACATGCAAAAAAAGAGAATTTGACAAATTTCAACACCCATTCATGATAATATTGGAATAGATAGTCTTTATCTCAACTTAATAAACACTATCTATGAAAACCCAACAGCCAACATTATACTAAAAGGAAAAAAAATGATAAACTTCAGGCTAGACAAGGATGCTCACTATCACCACTCCTATTCAATATAGTTCTGGAAACATTAGCCACAGAAATTAGACAAGAGAAAGAAATAATAGGAATAAAGATAGGAAAGGATGAAGTTAAACTCTCAGTATTTGCTGATGATATGATACTCTACATAGAATACCCCCAAAAAAATCTGTCAAAGACTTCTAGACTTAATTGACAAATCCAGCAAAGTAACTGGGTAAAAGGTAAACACGCAAAAATCAATAGCCTTCTTGGACACAAATAACAGACACACTGACAGAGAAATTAGGGAAATGATTCCTTTCACAATACCATCCAAAAAATGAAATACTTAGGCATTAATCTAACAAAGGAAGCAAAAAAGAACTCTACATTGAGAACTACAACACTCTGAAAAAAGAGATTGAAGAGGATATAAGAAAATGGAATGATATCCCCTGTTTGGGGGTAGGAGGAACCAATATAGTGAAAACAGCCATATTTCCAAAACAGAGTCAATGAAATCCTGATTTAAATCCCAACAGTATTTTCACAGAAATAAAGAACACAAGAAAAAATTCATTTGAAACCAGAAGAGACCTAACATAGCAAAAACCATTCAAGGCAACAGAGACATGGCAGACATCACAATCCCCAACTGGAAACTATACTACAAAGCCACTGTGATAAAACAGCATGGTACTGTCAAAGAAAAAGACTGAAGGATCAGTGCAATAGATTAGAAGATGCAGAAATAGCTCCTGACATACTCAGCTACCTCATCTTTGACAAAGGAGCCAACCACCATCACTGGAGGAAACGTAGCCTCTTTAATAAATGGTGTTGGGAAAACTTGATTTCAACTTACAAAAAATTAAAACTAGAGCCCTATCTTTCACCATGAACTTAACTAAAATCAAAGATGATTAAAGATATATTAAAGGAGAAACACTAAATTTGCTGGAAGATAAGTTAGATAGAACTCTTGAAGACATTGGCATAGGAAAAGACTTTATGAACAAATCCTTAGTAGCATGGGAACTAGTACAAAGAATCAACCATTGTGATCTCATCTTGTTAAAAAGCTCCTGCACTGTAAGAGAAACCACCAAAAGAGCTAAGAGACAATGCAAAATGTGGGGAAAATATTTACCAGCTGTTCTTCAGACAAAGGACTAATATCTAGAATAGAAAAAGAATTCAAAAAAATCAGACAACCTAAATTTAAAGACCCAATCCAAAAATGGGCATCTGAAATGAACAGACACTTTTCAGACAAAGAAGTAGAAATAGCAAATAAACATGTTAAAATATGTTCAGCATCACTGGTCATTAAAGAGATGCAAATGAAAACAACACTGAGATTCCACCTCACCCCAGAAAGAATGGCTGCTAACAAGAAATCAACCAATAACAAATGCTGATGGTGTTGTGGGGAGATAGGAAAACATCCCCATTGTTGTTGGGAGTGCAGACTGGTGCAACCACTATGTAAATCAGTGTATAGATGCCTCAGTAAATTAGGATTAGAGGTCCCATTTGTCCCAGCTATCCCTCTGCTGGGTATCTTTCCAAAGAAATTAAAAGAATTATACCACAGTGATATATGCACACCCATGCTTATAGTGACACAGTTAGCTAAAAGTTGGAAAAGCCCACCTACCCATCAACTGGAGACTGGATGAAGAAGATGTGGTTTTTCTATAAAATGGAGTACTATTTGGCCACAAAGAATAAGAAACTAGAGACCTTTGTAGATGAATGCCTATTGAGGCTACACCCTGAAATAAATAGAATACACATGTGTAAATGTCAAATAGTTTCTCTGGTGTGAAAAATTAAAAGTGTAAGTAAGGTTCAAATTGTATAAATGATAATGTTAAATAGGAAGAAAAAGGCTAAAGGAGTAGCAGAAATGGGAGGGTTTGGGGAAAGGAAATAGGGGAAAAGAAAAAATATTAGAAAAGAAAAACTGGAAACTAAGGCTCTGTAAATAGGATAGGCTGGAGTGGGTGAAGGAAGGGCAGGGATAAAGGAAAAAAAATAAGGATCAAGATACATCATGTAAAGCACAAGATCCAATGATGAATGTAAGTGTACTGCATACCTAAAAGGTACCAATAAACTTAATGAAAAAAAAACAGTAAAAATCAACAGAGTAAAGGGACAACCTACCTACAGAATGAGAGAAAATATATGCAAACTATGTGCCTAATAATGTGTATCCAAATAATATAAGCAACTCAAATAGCTCAATAACAGTAAAACAACCAAACAAATATCAAAATGAGGAAAGTGTCTAAATAGACATTTCTCAAAAGAATACACACAAATTTCTAACGGATATTTGGGAAAATGCTTGATATCACTAATCATCATCAAGGTAATGAAAATTAGAACCACAATGAGATATTATCTCACACCTGTTAAAATAGGTCCTAAAAACAGAAAAACTAACCAGAGTTGGTAAGGGTATGGTGAAAAGGAAATTTTTTACCCTGTTGCTAGGAAGGTGAATGAATACAGCCATGGTGCAAAACTGTACAGAATTTTCTCGAACAATTAAATATGGAAATACCATATGATTCAGTGTGTGTTTTTTTAAAAAGTATATAGAGTGCTGGTTTGGTATTCATGAAGTTTCTCAGGTGTTCTATGTCATGGAAGTATCTTATATCCCCATCAATTTTGAAAGATAGTTTCGCATAATATACCAGTCTAGGTTGGAAGTTTTCTTTTTCAGGCTTGAAATTCCTCCCTCTAGGCTCTTCTTGATTTGAGGGTTTGTGTTGAAAAGTTTGCTGTCATTCTGATGGGCTTTCCTTTGTGTGAGATTTGTTTCTTTTGTCTAACTGCTTGCAGTATTTTGTTCTCCTAGAAACACAATGAAGGTCACAACTCCATGAGGCCCAACAGAACAAATCCATCAGCCGAGGAAATAAATTACTGGGGAGGGGGAAAAATAAAAAAGAGCTAACAATATGACAATAGCACAATGATGATAAGACAATACATATCAGTTATAACCATCAATGTTAATGGCCTCAATTCACCAATCAAAAGAAATAGACTGGCAGGATGGATTAAGGAGCAAAATCCAATAATATGCTGTATACAAGAAATGCACCTAGTTCAAAAAGAAACTCATAGACTGAAAATAAAGGATGGAAAAGAGCTCTCCATATGACAGGAACCTGGAAAAAAGCAGGGGTAGCTAACTTATTTGCACACAAAGTGAATTTTAAATCAAACTCATTAAGAGAGACAAAAAAGGTTACTATACCCTTGGAAAGGGACAATCCAAGAGGAAGAGATGACAATCATAAATATAGGCACCAAATACTAATGTCCCCAACTATACAAAACATATTAATGGGCAAGAAAAACCAAATAAGCATTAATACAGCTGTAGTGGGGAAACTAAATACCCCACCATCACAAATAGATCATCTAGTCAAAAAAAAAATCAACAACAAAATTCTAGAAATGAACCAAGTTTTTGAACAAATGGACTTAATAGACATTTACAGAGTGTTCCAACCCACAAAATTACAATGTACATTCTCAGATGAAAACAACACTGAGATTCCACCTTACCCCACAAAGAATGGCTGCTATCAAGAAATCACACAATAACAAATGTTGGCGGGGTTGTGGGGAGAAAGGAACCCTTCTCCATTGTTGGTGGGAGTGCAGACTAGTGCAACCACTATGGAAATCAATATGGAGAACCTCAAAGAGCTGGGACTAGAGGTTCCATTTGACCCAGCCATCCCTCTGCTGGGTATCTTTCCAAAAGAATTAAAAGAATCATAGAACAATGATATATACATACCTACATTATAGCAGCACAGTTTGTAATAGCTAAAACTTGGAAATAGCCCATTTGCCCATCAGTTGGAGACTGGATAAAGAAGATGTGGTTTTTCTATAAAATGGAATACTACTCAGCCATAAAGAATGAGAAATTAGATTCATTCATAGAAAAATGGATACATATGGAGGATATACTCAAGTGAAATAAATGTCACACATGTGTAAATACCAAATAGTTTCTCTGATGTGAAGAACTATAGTACATCAGATCCTAACAAGATAATTGACAATGTGAAATAAGAAGAAAGGGGCTAAAGGAGTAGGGAAAGTGAGAAGGGTGGGGAAAAGAGAATAAGGGAAAAAAAGTAGGAGAAAATGAAAAAATAGAAATAAAGTGTTTGTAAATAGGGAGGGGAGGAGGGGGTGAAGAGAGGGCAGGGACAAGGGAAACAAATGAAACCAAGACCTGGCATGTAAAAGTACAAGATCCCAGTAATGAATGTAACTGTACTGTATACCTAGAACATACCAATAAACTCAATGATGGGGGAAAATGTACATTGTCTTCAGCTGCACACGGGTCATTCTCCAACAAGTGGATGTACAAGTGGTATTATATTATACGAAGAAAAGTTCTAAACAGTAGGGGAAGTGGGAGGGGTAGGGGAAAGGTAAGACGGGAAAAGAAAAATATGAGAAAAGGAAAAACATGGAGACAAAGCCTTTGTAAATATGTAGAGTGGAGGAGGTGATTAGAGGGCAGAGAAATGGGGAAAAAATAAGAACCAAGATATGTTATATAAAGGTACAAGATCCCAATGATCAATATAACTGTATTCTATACCTAAAATGTACCTATAAACTTAATGGAAAAATACTATATGTTTTAGGTAGGGACTGCAACTACTAGAGATTTTCTTAAGGTATCATATTTAAAATAGTTTTTTCCTGCTAAATAGATGCTTATTCAAATGCTGGCCCATTTCAATAGCTGACATTTCAGATGAAACCATTTTCTCCTGTTCCATAAAATAAGTAGCAATAAAGCACCAGACCCTGTGCCTTCCTCCACTTGCTTTGAGGCCTACAGAAAGCAGGGGAAAGAGTTTTAAAGATTAACACAATCTAGAAAGACAGAGTGGAGAAATGTGTAGAAAGGTCATGTCAGACACAGCTCCTAAAATCACGTTATCATTTGGAAACGGTGTAAACTTGCTGAAGTCTCAGCTTTTCTAAGTCTCCTTTCTCTAAGGATCAAGAACATTACACAGAACGCTAAAATGGGAGATATTCAAGTTCCCCTTTCACCCATAATAGTCTACTGATCAAGTTTTAGTCATAACTTCAAATTTAAAAAGTATTATTAAAGTTGCCATATTTTGAAAAAAATCTAAGACCCCTTTAATATCATGCTTAAGGTGCAAATTGGGATTTACTGCTTGATGTTAGTCTGTTTAGGGCTTTTAATTTCCCTGTATGTGTATAACTCTGTCATTTTGAAAGTTATTTATACTGACTTATTCATTCCTTTCAAATAGTGTTCCCATAGTTTGTGTCACACTCAGGAAATAATCATGAATTAGAAATGGCTCTTTTCTTGAAGTAGGTAAAAAATCTATTGTAGAAGTCAAATATAGGACAAATAATAATAATTAGGTAACAATGGTAGCATTCACAAGACTACATAAAAACTACCATGACTGGTCTTGTGATGAGAGAGGAAATAGTCAGAGAAAGCTTCCTAAAAGAAGAAACCATCCAAAATGAGTTTGAAGGATTTCTTGCAAGATGATAAAGAACGTACACAGAAATGAATGAATATCATCAAAAGCAATGAAAAAGATGATCACAAATGAAAATACAACTAAGGAAACAGAAGGGATTTTTAAATAACCACAAAAACAAAAATTTTTATAATAATAATAATAATAATATGCTTTGGAATGTAATGAAATAAAAATAAAATAAACAAAATGAAATTAAATGAATATATTTGGAATGTAATAAAAATGAGGAGCTGACTGAACACAAAGCAATTTGAAGTGAAATAAACAATCCCACATGGTATGTTGACCATAATTTAAATTTTAACTGTTAAAGACATCATAGACCCATCAAGAAATGTCACTAAGTAAAAGAGGCTATCCTACGGAGCAGAATATCAAACTGTGTATTCTAAGACATATTTCTCTTATAAAAAGACATGGGCAGAAGCCTATATACACTCAAATTTTAGCAGCTATTTGTCTAACTAGGTGTTTAGGGACATCAAAAGACCAATAATGGAGCACTGTTGATAAAGATTTTGGGGGAAATGGGGCATGGGTATACTTCACATATTTGTACTTTCAGTTATCTGGAAATTAACTTCATTGTAAAAGAAATGCACAATGGATTAAAGCCCATCGATGTTTTACCATGGAGGTCCTCACCCAGAGGTGGCCAACTTTATCAATGGAAAAAATGGCCTCCTTAGAAGCTGACTGTCCTATGAGTTGAAAGACAATGCCTTTTAAAATGGAATTCTACCCTGCAGGGTGAAATATATGCTCGTTCTAGAACTGCCCCTGGCTATAGTAACATTTTCCCATGCATTAAATTTGAAGAAATGGGAGTAGGAAGTGAGGCAGTACGAATAGAAGAAATGATTTGACAGGAGCTTCTGGCCTTAGAATGGGGCTAAGGCACAATATGTACACACTGTAATTGGAATTCTGGAATTTGATTATCGTCCAGAGAGCCATGTGCACTCTGATACTCTAGAGACGTGGGACTGTGGTGGTGAAGCCACAGCTTCCAGCCAGCCCTGAGTTCATGAGAGGAAATGGCCAAAATCACATAGTGCAATGTGCCCAGTGGTTTGGTTTTATTTTATTGTATTTCATTTTCTACACAGATAATCGATAAATTATGTATTTAGCACTTTATCATTAAATAAAGCTTTATCTTACATAATTTCGTCCAGTGGTAGGCTAATGTAAGTGTTCTAAGTTGAAACTAGATTAATGATAAGTAAGTAATGCAGATTATATGAATTTGTTTTTTTACTTAATGATGTTTTGAATTTATGGCAGGTTCATCAGTAGTGTTACGATTTGTGTTTAGATGATCCTCAAAGATTCGTGTTGTCATAGGTGGGGCTTTTTCAGAGGTGGGTAGATCTAGAATCTGTGATACTGGAATTAATTCATGGTGCAATGCTAGATAAAGGGCACTAGAATTAAGGGTGTGAGTGCTACTCGCCCTAAGTAGCCTGGATAAGATACAAGTGATAGAAACAGCAATGGTCAGGCCAAGGATTTAGCTCAGTGGTGCCCCCATGCCTCACAAGCACAAGGTCCTGAGTTTGATCCCTGGTACAAAAAAACAAAAACAAAAATAAAACAAAATGGCTGTGGTAGCCCCTTGTTGTTTTGCTACCATGAACTTTCTTCTCTGCTATGCTGCCTTGGAACCAGCTGAATATAGTCTAAAATTCCTATAAACTGTGAACTAAGTAAACCTTTACTTCCTTAACTTTGAGAGGCTCAGCAATGAGAAAAATAGCTAAAACAGGAAGATAACTGCAATGTAACTTCTAGGAGAATCTGAATTTTATATACCGTATTGGCCTTTATAACCACTCTTTGTTTTTTTGGCATTTTTTTTTTTTTTTCTGCTGCAGGGATGATAAAAGAAGTCTCTCCCTTCACCACATTATTCTCGGAGCACTTGCCTCTCATCTCTGCCCTGGGCCCATCATTGTACAGATTCCTGGACTCCATCATTACGCAGATGCACAATTGTTTTCTTCAGTAAGGTCCATGCTTTCAGAGGGCTAAGCTGAAGGAATTCCAGGGTTGGCGTGTAAGTGTCCATTTTCTTAACTGTGGGTGTCACTGTGCTTCTCTTATCTAAGTACTCGCATCTACCCCCCACAATGTCCCTGTATAGAGTCAGAACTAAAATGTTCCTGGAGATTCTATGTGTTTACCTTTACCACTGCCACACTGGACAAGGACCGAGAGTGTAACGGAGCTCCTGCCACGTGGCTTCTGCAGGAGGGCCAGCCAGATGAGCCTACTTCTCGGCTTTCAGAGCGCACACAAGTTATTTGACTCTTTGTTTGATTTTGTTTTACCTCAATTCTCTAGATATTTTCCTGAAGTGTGAGGTTATATTTCATGAACAGTTATGGTCAAGAGAAATTAATCATTTAATGAAAAAGCAAGGAAACAAATAGAGGTACTATCCAGGGTCTTTAAACAATCACACCGCTGATTCCGTCACAAGGCGTATGAGAATACCATTAGAACACAAACCTCCAGAAACTGATGTCTCAAGTGTACACGTTCCTTTTACAGAGGCAATTACTTAGGCCTCGTTTGGCCCCTGGCACTTGGAACTCTACAACAGTGGTAAAATTTTTTGAAATTCAGACAACAACAAAAAAAACTATGTCTAGGAACATCTCAGTCCGTAAGCTTGTGTTCTAACAAACAGTGGCCAAGTAAGAAAATAAACAGTACAACAGGTATTTAATTCCTAGCAGTAAGAAATTCCATGAATGAAGTGAAATAGAAAAATGTGATTGGTGAATGACCCGCAGGGAGGCTAATTTTGCTAGGATGCTTACAAAAAGTACCACTGACACTGAAAGGTGGAGAAGGAAGCTTTTCAAGCTGTGGAAAGGTTTGAAAGAGAAAACAGAGCGTATGCAGAGTGTCAGATAGGAAAAGGCTGAGAGTACAGTCCACTTCCCATACAGTGGGTGGACATATTGAGGAAGGTATGGCACAGGGAGGGGAAAAGCATAGAAACAGGAAGCCAGATCACTGCAGGGAGGGCACAAGGGGTGGACACTGTGAATTTCATTCTCAATGTGATGAAGCCATGGGAAAACTTGAACTGGAGAATGGTTAGGACCTGCCAAGCTTTAAGAGAGTATGGTAGCTGCTGAGGAAGAAAAGAGGGAAGAGAACATGAGGGAGATTAGTGAGGGAACAGAATACATGGCGGCTAAGAATGAATTTGTACCCATGCAAATGGTGAAGACAGATCGTAAATATATTTTAGAGGTAGAAACAGTGACAATTCTCGAAAGAGTACATGTGGAGTACTTTGACAAATTAATAATAATTTTCAATAGTAGCCACATTCAAAATGGGGATGATATTTTTATCTTGGCTTTACTTTTTTATGTGGTCATTTATTTTTTTTCTGATTTTCATTATCTTTCAAAAAGTACCTCCTTTAGTTCTAAAGGAAAAAATTAAAATTTAATACTAGGCAATTATTAAAAACAAAATATATCTTTCGCTTTAGTTGACTTTAATTTTTACATTTTTACCTGTTTTAATGTACATTTCTTGGGACACATCAGCCTATGCTAGTGGTGATGGTGGGGGGGCGTCCTTCAAAGTTCTAAATACAAACTTTAAAAAGAAATTAGCAAACAACTGAGGAAAAAACAATGGAAATTATGCAATATCACTCAGCTCTGGTAAATAAAATTGGATCAATTGGGGGCTTCTAAGAAATCATCTTATGTATGTAGCATCTGATTGTGACATTGTTAACTCTAATACTTCAGCATTTATGAAATGAACGCAAAGTATCTCAAGAAGGATAAAAATTTTATAACGTAAATGCCTCACCTGGTGAGGAGATTTTGATAGAGTTCGTATAGTGCAGAGTCCCAATCTCTCCAGAACACAGCATAACTTCCTAACACAATGTATACTAGCGCTTGCCACAGTACATTTGGGTAGGAATTTCTCCTAGGACCTTGATAGCACAGGTGTGGACAGAATAAATTAATCTACCGATGTGAGCAAATTTCTCACACTTACTCAGGCCTTTTGAAACTGCAGGATCTATTCATCTGAGACAGGGAGAACAGACAGATCGTGTGAAGATGGCCCAGTGGACCGAGCACACGTCCTCAGGCCTCTCCCCCTGGACTGTTCATGTGGGGTCTGCCGTCCAGGTCTGATCCTCCCTCCCTGAGATGCTCCTCGAATCCTCCTTCAGGCACTCTATGTTGATAAAATCCTGACAAATACCTGTCTGAGCTATCAGAGAGCTGTTGAAAACTCAATTAATTTCACTTAAAATAGAAATAATGTCTGGATTTCATTCAAATCCAATTTAATGTTTGTGTCAGCACAGAATCTATAAAGAGCTCCTGGGAATCTCTCAGTAGCTTTCCACCAGACTTTACTCATGGAAGATGTTTACCTTAAAAGTTGCCACATATGTGTTGAAAAATGCAGCCGTTAAGCCCTAAATTGCTAAGCCTTGAGAATACTATTTTTTCCTTTCTCAATATCCTATTTATTCCTAATGCCCACCAAGTAGTCTAATAATAGTGTTACATGCATCTAATTTTTAAATGTGTAATATTTTTAAAATATAGCTTAGTGAATTCCTCACAATCCATTATAATGGAACCTGGAGGAGAAGAGAATATGCAGAGATTTTTAATTTTGGATAAAACAGCCTAGTCTCACAGAGTCTCTGATATTGTGTCACTTCTCCAGAAAGTTTACTTTTCCTCTAGATTAAAGGTGAGTTAAAACAGTTATAACTCAAATGCTGTGTATCTAGTGGGTGAAGAGGTCTTGTATTTCCCAGAAAGAGTTTAGAAAGGTGAAAAAGAAAGTTTTCCACCTCTCACCTCTTTTTGCTACCCTTTTATTCTTCCAAACCCTCCTCTCTCTTAACATCTGAAATATGCTCTCTGAAGCACAGGAAATGAAGGAAAGAATATAGAATTGCATTCATACCAAATCTTTTTTGCTAGAAAATACTGAGAAAAGAACAAACACAGGATTATGATACATCATATCGGTTATTAAAGAAGAAAAAAACTCATTTTTAACCACGTCTTTCAGTTGCTTTGGGTGAAGCTCCTCTACCAGTAACAACAGCTGGATCATAGCATCAGTATCAATTCTCAGCTCCTGATTCTCTTTCTGATAGAAAGGAAAGCACGGACACATAAGGATAGTATATATATTTGGGATAATAAAATTACCTAATTTGTTAAAACATGTTCATGGTGGTATGTTTTCAAGGTTAGTGTTATTAAAAGTATGATACAAAAATACTTTTTTCTCCTTTTGTTGACTCCAACTTATATGTGCCATAAAGGCAAATGGTGATCATTGTATTCAAGTGAGCATAGTGCTGATGTTCCTTATTAACTGAATTTTGTGTGCTGAGCAATTCTGTATTTTTTACACACTTGGGAATAAAAACACAGTTTCCACCCAATTCCAAACTAATTACTTTGCTATAAACTAAGAGAGTGTGGCCTATCATCCTTTCAGAATATCTGTAGAACATTTTACATAATTTGGAGGGTGAAAATGTGATGTAAAGAAGAGACTGAAATATGTGGCTCAAAAGACCCTATTGAATTTTTGTCTTATTTTGGTAAAGAGTTATTTATTTATGGACGTTCAGTATAAGGGAAATTGGTAAAAACTAATGACACAAAAATTAACTAATAAGGTATAAGAAAATTAATTTCAAGGAGTTCTTAATATTACAGATCTCCATGATTAACAGGTATCACTCCATTTAATCAATAGAGTAATCCCATGAGCTGGTTTTACAGTACAGAGAGGAAAGGTATATTGGAGAGATTTCTCTCTCTCTGTCTCTCTCTCTCTCTCTCTCTCTCTCTCTCTCTCTCAGGAATCTAGTAGGTGGCAGCACTGTATTTTGATTCTTTATTATACAGTTATGCTAAATGGTTTGCAATGATAATTTCATGGCTAAAAATTATCAAATTTCTCCTTCATTGTTTGTTCCATTATTGTAATTTGATTTGCAGGAATGAATATAGTCAACTGCACTTAGAATCATAGAACTAGGAAGAAATTTAATTGTATAAGTAAAATCAAGTTCAACTAAAAATAAGAGAAAATCTTATAATGATAGTGGCTGGAAGTACCGTCTAATTTCTTTTTCAAGCAAAGAAATCTGTAAGAAGATAGTTTAGCATTTGTGTGGATTTGCAGGCAGCTTTCAGAAGTGTGGGCTTCTGCCATCTCATTAATTTGCCCACCTTGGGTACAGTCTTCTTTATGAATAAGTTTTGCTCGCAGTATTGCTCCAGCCGTCACATCTGCATTCTAGGCAGCAGAATGGAAGAAGAAGAGTGACCTGTTCTCAAACGAGAAGATTAAGTTCTTTCTTGAGTTTTCTCCTAAATCTACTATATCTAATTTGCCAAAGTCAAAGCTTATATCCAAACTGCTGATGAAGAAAGCTGAACACAATTATTGGCTATAAGAAATATGCTAATCTATTAACATTCAGGGAAAAGCAGAGGATGGATATGGGGACGCAACAAAAAGTATTTGATCGGAGGAATAAATTGAGGTATGACCTGAGTTCAGGAGGAACAAAACCTATACTCACATTTTCCATGGTCAGTTATTAGATAGATTTCTACTATTCCAATTGGCTGCAAAAATCTCAGAAAACAAGCATTTGCTGTTGATTTTCATCTAAATATTATGAACTGGTATAATATATACCAAACACAACAAATAGAAAAAAAATTATCACAATCAAGCCAGCTACAAGCAACCAAAGTGGCTGTACTGTCTGTACAAGGCTGAGAGGAATTCTGCATGCTTCATTTTGATCTCTGATCCACGTAGGTCTATAAAGTTATTGAATTCCATGTTAAAATTTATAGCTTCAAATAAAGAAAATAAGGTTTCAGTGGTCTTCTAGTGTGTTAGCCTAAATTGTGAGGATTTATCGGAGTTATCTGCAATAGGTTCTGATATCCAGCTCAGTACTATGGAGCAAGGCTGAGAGAAAAAAAAAAAAAAAAAAAGATAGAACTGAAGAGACAGAGAAATGGGGAGCCAAGATGGCCAATGCTGCTTAACTAGCAAAGGCATTGGTCATTCCAAGCCACTGATTTTTATTGATAGTTATTTGGGGTAAATGTGAACTCTGTGTGAGGATGTGCAGTTGTGCAGTTGCTATGGATACTAATTCAGGCAAGGCTTGTGAAGGAAAAAAATCATTTTCAAATTAAGAACAGAACAGACAAAATATAGGGCTATAGTTAGAACCTTGTCCTTCTAGTTAAGAAGGTTTAGTCATGAGAATGGTATTTGGTTACTCTGACTTCACTATGTAGACTTCAGCCAGACTCACTTCTCAAAACAACCCAATTGTGGGATTAACTCTTTACAGCCTGCTTTGGGCATGATCAATAAGGTGGTCCCTCACAAGGATTAAGCCATTTAATATGTTTGAGTGGACAATAAATGTCAACACTTGCCAGATGATTTGGTTCATCTAAGATCCTAGGTATAGCTGACATCTAGATGTCACTACCAAAACGTATGCACTCATAGGTAGTACTTTGGGAGGTGGCTGGATCTAGAATGTGTTAAGCTGGATTAAGGTGTGCAATACTGGGATTGAGGATAGATATGGATAATGGAAATCCCACTGGATGTGGGTATCATGAGTCAATAGGATTGTAGCTTATTGATGGAGTATAAAAGGACAGAAAGAAGACAGGCTCACTGCTGCTTGCTGCTTGCTGCCTTCCTCCCTTCCATCTGCCACACCATGAACACTTTCTTCTTTGCTTCTCTGCCATGCCACCTACCTTGGAGCCAGCCAATTATGCATTGAAATCTTTACAAACTGTGAGCTAAATAAATCTTTTCTCCTTTAATGTGGATGTCAGGCATTTTGTCCCAGAAATGAGAAAAGTAACTAAGACAATTCTATTACATAAGGAATTTAAGTGGTTTCTAGTAAGGAAAAAAAATGATATCACTTAGTCAGTGGCAGGCTATGATACTATAGATGTCTATGCTAACAAAGGCCCCTTTTTTGCTCCTACTCTTTACTTCCAGATTCTACACAGAAGGAAATTTAACTGATAATGAATATCAAGATATAATACCCAAAAGGGGCTGGGGATTTAGTTCAGTGTTTCCGCCACCTACCTCACACGTGGAAGGGCTAAAAAAAAAAAAAAAAAAAAAAAAAAAAAGATATACTATCCAATGCTAATGTAACTCTTTGTTTATTAGAAAGCTGCTACCTGGTCATTGAGATGCATTAACACTGTTTACTCATGAATAATTTAATATGATTTTTTTGGAGAAGAAATAGAGTGAAAGATTTGTCATTGGAGCAGAAAAGATCTTCAATTTGGGGCCAGCCTGGGATAAATCATGTTTGAAGACAGTCCACATTACATTGTAAACCTCTTCTAAAACAGACAAACAGACAAATAAAAAACATTTAAAAAACAGAAAATGATGCAGATTAACATCATCAAAAGAAAAAAAGAAGCACAGTGGCCAAAGTACCGGAGGCATTACATACACATTTCCAGAATCATTCTCCTAGGGAGTCATGGCTATACCACTTAATTTTCCCATCTGCTATGTGTGACAAGATTTGTGGACTACTGCTAGCCAGGGACACTCACCTAAGACTTCAGGTCCAGGGTCTTTAATAAGCATGGGTCATATAGTCACAGCTAACAACTCGCACAGCTGACTGTAGCCTACATACAGGCAATAAACTCCAGAAGTCAATTTGATCTACACGGCCTGAGGTCCTCCCTGTAATGTCTTTGTTAGTTCAGACAATTTGGCCTGTGTCAAAGCCTCCAGGTGAGTAAAAACACTTTTATCAAGTAGACTATTAGGACTTAGATGTTCCCTCCCAGGAATCAAACAAGGGTTGAACCTTTCTTTGGAATATACAAGGTTTGGACAAAGCAGATCTCCTAAGACAGTTCTTTGTAATCACAGACAGAAATGGATGACTTCAGTATTCATGGGAATTCATAGGATAGGTCTAGGCAAGAATGAAACAATTTTGTCATTGGCTTTAATTACTTCATTTTATTAGAAGTCTAAATTATGAAGACGTTCTGTGTACATCATCTAGTATTTTATTTTTAAAGAATCTTACGAATTCTATAATCCAATCCTTTTCTTAAAACATGAGGAAATAGACTTAGAGACAGAACTTGTTCTTAAACTAAAGTGTTAGGCCTCCTGGCATTTAACGTGCTGTTCTTTTGCATTATTAAAACATCACTTTTAATAATTATATCTTATTTTATACAGACATAGAGTATACTATTTAAAACAAATATACGCATAAAAGAAAATCTAAATTCATGAGGCCTTTGATTCAATTTATATTTATCCAGTTTTCATCCTTTTTTCCTACCCTCAATTTTCTTTATAATTTTACTGGAAATGTTTTCACAATGATAGACCTAAATTTTAATCTAAGTTATAGGTGACCTTGAAAAAGCCATTTTATATTTTGTCTTCAGATGTTCTCACTGCTTTTTCCTCCTAGTATCCAAATTTGTTCCAAAACTAATTATCTCATTGCATCTGAAAATTCAGTTTTCTTTCTTTATTTTTTAAACTCTGAGATTCATCTAAGGGGGAGAAGCAGAGAGAAAACAATTTTCTCTTTCACTTGCTCTGTCTCTGATATCCTCAGTCTCCATTATACAGGCTGCCATTTAAGGATGTGCAGAAAAACATTCAAAAAAGAAGGGAATGCACTGACACCCAGCCATACTCTGGTTTCCAAGTCAGGAACCATCTGGAGACAAATCCACCTCCAGGGCCACCTCTTTTCAAATTCTCTTCAAAGTCCTGTGTGGGTCACTTATAGCCTTAGCTTCAGAGACAGTTTGTCACCATCAGGGTGGGACTGACCTCTCTGCTCCTATATCAGATCTGGCTTAAGAAATTTCTTGGAGTCTCTAAATTATTTCCAAGATTCAGTCTTATCAGTGAAATAATAAATTAAACTTGTTAGCACTATAAAGATAAATACTAGGTTTTTGTAAATTACATTTATTTCCTAACAAAGGAATTTATTATACATGTTTTAAAACAGAAACTTATATAATGTGATGCCAACCTACTAATAATATAATATAATATAATATAATAAAGCATGCATTTTAAAACAAATATGAATGGTAGTTACAATTGCTTTTCTCTTGTCTGAACCACAGGAAAGGCATTTCCTATATATATATATATATATACACACACATATACTTTGGATACTGTTTTTCTAGAATCTAAATCTGGGTTGTAAAAATTCCATAACCGGATAGCCATGATCCTCTGAACCCCTCCTCTCCCTCTATGATACCACTTCCATCTGAATCATCTCTATTGAATGCTTCCAAACAGCTGCCGCTCTCAGCAGAAGCGCTCTAACAGCATTTCTAAAGAAAGGGCTGTTTCTTAAAACATTATAGCACATTTTAAACATACACAAAGAGGTTTGAAATGCGCACTGATTTCCTCACACTGACCTAAATTCTTCCAAGTGCAGTTTAAGGCTTGTATGCTGATCTATCAATAGTGGGAATGAAAAACATCTGCTGCTATTCTATGTGTGTGATTTCTTCAAATAATATGAATATTGCTATTATATGAAATGGCCACTTGCCTGTTTTAAGGTATTTATTAATTGGCTGTTGGTATCCTAGTACATTTTGCTAAGCAGAATGATAAAGTCATTAGGACTCAAATCTACCAATGATGTAGAACCATTTAAGGAAACAAATGCTCTTTGATTGTTTTTAGCAATTCAAGACAAAATCTAGGAACACAGCCCCGCAACCAGCAGACTTTGCAAAGCTGCAGTTTCAGGCAGGCATATTGGGCCATTCAGCTCAACTCCAATCACAAAGATGCAAGCACAGAAGAGATTTCCGGAGACTTCAGGAGGATTAAGGGCATGGGCTGTTGGTTGATTATGCCAATGTTATTTAGTTCATCCTTGTAATTCACAGGATCATGCATCTTCCAAACAAGCACTTGAACTGTGAAGATGACCCACTACAGGATTAGCAGCCTCAGCTCTGGCCCTCTAGCCTTTGAGACTGAGCCAGACCAAGACTGCTTTCATATCTCAGTCCCTTTAGAGTGTGTCCTTGACAGGACTAGTGAAGCTCTCTGTGTTCAGGTTTCATACACTTAAGAACATGTATAATGCTAAAATTTCTTAGGCAAATTTGTAGGAATATAGGCAAAGCTCAAAGAGCTTAAACTTCTAAATAGTACAGATCACCATAGTTTCCACTGAAGAGTGGGAAAGAATCCTGCCCCTCAAAATTATGTATTTTTTTCTTCAGTGAATGCTGAAAAGATTAAACTGATGAATTTCACTGTTGCCAGCAACCCATAGCTACAAAGAATGAATGACCAGAATCTGCTCTTAGTCACTGAGAAAAATTATGCCCACACTTATGAAGAAGAAGAAGGTGGAAGTGAGATTAAACTGAAGAGTTTAGAGAAGAGTGTTTGAAAAGAATATGTGGAGGTAAAAGCAAAACCCCAGAGAAATATGATTCCACCAAACCAAAGGGAAAGCATTTTGAAGAACTATTTAAATAGTGGTGAGCCATGGCTTTTTCCTTGACTTGTCCCTGCAGAAAGGCAGGTTGCAAAGGAAAGAGTGGTGCATGGGAAGTCAGACACCATGTCCTTAGTGCCTATCCCAGACCAAGCCCCTCATGCCAAGATTGATTTGGAAGCAGCAAACCCAGACACCTGAATTTGGGCAATGATCTTCAACAGAGATTAAGTCCAGAGGAGGTAGGGAGCCCATCCCAAGTACTGAGTCCTCGAAAAGAGAGGTAGTGACAGACAAAAAGTGATTTTCTTTACAATCCAGTGAGTCTAGCACAGATATAATTCAATATTTTAAAAATTCATGTGTAGCAGTTTGTGTATGCAAAAGTATAGCAAAATCTATAGTCCACTAATAATAACGTGTCGATTTGAATTTATGTATTTATATCATGCCTCATTTGAAATTTGATTTAAAGAAAATTATCGTTATTTTGGTAAGGATGCTCTTTTTCTAGGCTTCAAGTTGTGTTAGATAGCATTTCTGAAAATAAAGCTAAAATAAAAATATAGTAAATATTTTTATTAGTTAACTTTAGTTAGGCTGGTAACTAATACACAATCTATTAATTTTTGTAAAATTGTGAAATATTTTATTTTAAATGTGGGTTTATGTGTGTCACATATGTAATGATGTTAAGTCTCAACTATCTGATATTGTTAATTTACTACAAGTTAATAATTTTTGAAAAATACACGGACTTTATTTTCAAAATTATTCAATGTATATTTTAGGCATACAAAGCATGGAGAACAAGATACAGATACATGTTAGAACTGAAAATTTTCTTTTCGTTTCTAAGCTACCAGATTTCATCAAAATTCTGATTTTGTATTTAGACATCTAGAGTTTTTTTCTGTAGCTGCATTTCAAAGTTATGAATTTCAAAACAATAGAATTTTGCATATGTTTAAAATTTATGAGTGATTTATATATGCAAACACACTTCATGTACACATATGCATATGTGGGTCTTCTGAAACTGGTTTTCATGTTATAATTTAACTATGTTAGCATAAGTAAATAAATAAACTTTATTTAGTCTATTCACTTGCTATACATTATTCCACCAGACTCCTTTATTGATGGAGATTGATGTTAATTCCAACTTTTCATATTATAGAAATTTCCTTAAGAAATTACTTCCTCTTTGTCTATATGCACCATGAGTTCTCTACCTTTAGCCCTAGAAATAAGATTGCTGATCCCATAGATAGAAACATTTTAGACATTATGGAACTGTCCTCAAAATAGACTTACTAATCTATCATCTATCACCAACATTTTATAACTTATTTCCCCCCATGTTGCTAACATATGACATTGTCTTAAATGTTTGCCATTCTGAAGACTTTTGCATGTATGTCTTGGTGTTTCACTGGAGCTTACTTTTGTTTAATATTGGAGTAACAAGGGCCAGGAATTTGGCTCAGTGATTCCGCCACCTGCCTTGCAAGTGCAAGGACCCGAGTTCAATACCTGATACAAAAAAAAAAAAAAAATGGAATAACGAATTACTCACGAGTTCATTTCCTACTTTGGGAGGTCAGATGTCCAGAATAAGTCAGAAATCAAGGGACAAGAAAAATGTCCATGCTTGTGTGGGTTCCAGAGAACAATCCACTTATTTTCCTCTTCTAGCTGCTAAAGGCTCATGGTCCCTCCTTGCATTTCAAAGCCAGTGTGACATCTTCAAATTTCTGATGTTTCTTCCTTCTCTTTTAAGAACACTTGTGATTACATAAAGACTATCAGAATAATCCAGAATAATGTTCTTATCTGAAAATAACTGTTTAGTACCCTAATTCCATTTACAATCTCAATTTCTATTTGCATTGTAAACTAACATATTTACAATTCCTGGGGACATCTTTAGAGGTGATTAGTTTGTCTGACACCGGGTTTAATTTCATATTGCACAATTTACTACTAATGTAGAAAATTTTTATCTGTTTATTGATTTGTTTATCTATTGGGATTTTTTTGCCAGTGAATATCTATTTATTTCACATTTTATCCTTTTTTATAAGACTTGCCAGACTTTTTTTTTCTTTTTAGATTTCTAAATCTTCATAAATTATACATATTTCAAATAACACCTTTAAGGTTGTGACTTGTCTTTTCCTTTCTTTTGGTGTCTACAATTAAGAACGGCTGTTGTTGGTAATGTTTTTTGTTGTTATTGCTTTTTGTTTTTTGTTTTGATACCGGGGATTGAAGTAAGGTCCCTGCACTTGCAAGGCAGGCAGCGGAACCACTGAGCAAAATCCCCGGCCCTTGGTAATATTTGCTGTTTGTTTTTTAGTTTTAATGTAGTCAAATATATGACTTCCTCATGGTTTTGATGGCTCAAGGAATTCTTTTGTACATTGAAGTTATCTTCACTATTGTAAGATGTTATATCAAATGCAAATAATTTTTCTATGATCATTTATTTTTAGGAACTTGTTGTTCTCTTTTATGAGTCCTAGCAGATTTGTTCTAGTTTTCTGAGGCTTTTGAGGTAGTAGGTAATGATATTAAATATGAGTAAAGAAAGATTTTGTTTCTGTTCCCAATTCTTGCACATTGTCCTTCCTTGCTGAGGTGGCTGGAACTCCAATAAAATATTTAACAAAATTAGGAATTGTGAGCAATTAAAATGATCCCTTCAAAGAATCATACCACAGTGATATATGCTCACCCATGTTTGTAGCAGCACAGTCTGTAATAGCTAAAACTTGGAAACAGCCCATCTGCCCACCAGTTGGAAACTGGATAAAGAAGATGTGGTTTTTCTATAAAATGGAATACTACTCAGCCACAAAGAATGAAAAATTAGATTCATTTATAGAAAAATGGATACATTTTGAGGATATACTCTTAAGTGAAATAAATAAGTCACACATGTGTAATAGTGAATAGTTTCTCTGGTGTGAATAAACTGTAATAGTACATAAGGTCTTAATGAGATAACTGACATTGTGAAATAGGAAGAAAAGGGCTAATGGTGTAGGGAAAGTGGGAGGGGTAGAGGAAGGGTAATAAGGGGGAAAAATATGAGAAAATGAAAAATGGAAATAAATTGTTTGTAAATGGGGAGGGGAGAAGAGGTTGAAGGGAGGGCAGGGACAAGGGGAAAAAATGAGAACCAAGACCTGTCATGTAAAGGTACAAGATCCCAATAATGAATGTAACTGTACTGTATACCTAAAATGTACCAATGAACTCAATAAAAGAAAAAAATAAATAAAATGACCCCTTCACGTTGAAGGAATTATTTTTAAAATTTATCAGGTATTCTTCCTGGAAATTTACCTTAGAATATGTGCTGCCAAAGTGAGCACATGTCAGCTTATCATAGAGATGTTTTATAAAGTTACATACTTTTCTTATATTTTATTTTGATAAGAATCTTATAGTTCTGAATAAGTACTGAATTTATTAAACAATATTTCTCCATGTGTTCATCAACCAGTTTTTCTGTTGTGAAATAATTTTTGTCTGTCTGTTTGTTTATTTTGAGACAGGGTCTCACTGTGTAGTTGAGACTGACCTGGAACTCACTATGTAGCTCAGGCTGGTCTCAAACTCAGAGCGATCCTCCTGCCTCAGCCTCCCGAGTGCTGGGATTACAGGCGTGCGCCACCTGCTGTTGTGAAATAATTTTGCAAGTAAATGTAGGGCTGGGGATTTAGCTCGGCGGCCCTATGCCTGCCTTTAAGTGCAAGGTTCTGAATTAGATCCCCAGTACCAAAAACAAACAAACAAGTAAATGTAGATTGAGATAGGTAAAGTGGTATATCCCTGTAATTCCAGAACTCTCCAAAGCTAAGCAAGAGAATCTGGAGTTGGAGTCCAGCCTGGGCAACCTAAAAACCCAGTGAGACCTTGTCTCATAAGATAAAATAAACTAAAATATTCCTCTTTCCCCAGGTTTGAGTCTCATCTCATCGGTCTCCACTACATGCTTCTTTCAGTCATTTATCAAAGCCCTGACTGCTCTACCTTAGTACAAGACTTTAGTTTCTTACTTAGTCCTGCTTTCTTCTACAGATTATTAGAGTTAATATAATACTCTTCCTACCCAGTGCTGTTAGTTCCATCTTCCACTCATAACACATAGGAAAGTCTCTTTTCTCAGTAAAGCCACCCTTGATTTTGTCATTTCCACAACCTGGAGCCTCATCCTATTCTTGACTTTAAACTCTCTATCCTGTAACAACAATCTATTACTCCAACTCTCCCTTCTTGGACTGTAACCTCTGCAATATTTTTATC
>NW_022900916.1:54581718-54616718 GCF_012274545.1 Fukomys damarensis | reverse complement strand
TTATGTCTTTTAGGACTCTTTTCATGAGTACCTTCATTGTCATGACCTACTTGTCTCCCAAAGATCCTACCTTCAAATATCATCACAGCAAGGATTAGGGATTAGACATTTATGTTTGGGGAAACCTCATCCATTATTCTGAGGGAAAAAAGGTTTATTGCAAAGTTTCATTTTTTTTTTCAAAAATAATGTTCAGGGAAGATCCCAGCAAGAAGCCCATGTGGACCAGAGTTGTGCACACAGATCCCATCCAGTGCCCCACCCAGACACCAGCAGCTTGGGTCCACAAACCAAGCCAAAGACTCCCTGGAATAGAGCTTTGCAGGTAGGCAAGCAACAGCCAGAGGCTTGCCCAGATACCATTGGTAAGTGCACACAGACCCCAGCTAGAAGCCAGCACAAACCCTCAGGTGCACTACCCCAACTTGGGTACACAGCCCCAAACCAAAGGCCCTCCCAATCAACAACTATGAAAAGGGGCAGGGCCCAGCCAGAGGCACACCCAGAAACCATCCCAACTGCTAACAGACCCCAGCAAGAGCCCCTCCTGGACAACTGGGCATTGCAGGGATACAGAAAGCCACCATTCTGAACTCAGGAATTGGTGTAGTGGTGACCAATAGAGAAAAGGCCTCTCAGTGGCTTGGTGAGAATTGATAACCACTGGGCAAGTTAAAAAGTTACCTCAAAAGAGGTGCAGCATGCTGCATCTGTTGAAATGAGAAGACACATAAATGCATCATAGAACCAGAATTACAGATCACCTAAAGCATCCCCAAATGGCAAAAAGACTGACAAATTTGATACTCAATAACTTGGACTCCCTGAACTGGCAAAAAAGAGGATTTGGAAAAAAATAAAATCAGAAGTAATTTCTCAGTTAACAGATAGTGTCCATAGTGCAACACATGATTAATAACGTAAAAAGAGCCTTAATAAGAAAAATAGAGAAGCTGAGGAACATGATGAAATCCCAACACAGGAAACAAATGGAATCCATAAAACAGATGCAAACCGATTTCCAGGGGGTTAAAAGCACCACTGATAGTTTATGCAGCAGAATGAGCCAATGTGAGGACAGAATATCAGATACCAGGAAGAATATTTCTTAAAAATACTAAGAGATGATGAGAAATCAATTCAGCACCTTCTAGATGATGCACACAAAAATAAGATAACACTAATCAGAGTCAATGAAGAAACAGGAGAGAGTACAAACAACATAAATACTTCTCACAGAAGTCATGGAAGAAAAATTCCCAAGCAGAGGAAAAGAACTTGACATACAGATAAGTGAAGCATATAGGAGTCCAATTATCCATAATCAAAAAAAAAATCTACCTATAGGTATATATTAGTCAAGATTCCAGAAACCCAACAGAAGAACAAAATTCCACAAGCAATTAGAGAAAAGCAATAAATCACATACAAATAAAAGCCCACCTGAATTATAGCAGACTTCTCTACACAAGCCCTCAAAGCAAGAAGAGTCTGGTAAAGTATTTCATGCCGTAATAGAAAATAATGTCCAACCCAGATTGATCTACCCTATAAAACTATCTTTTATAATAGATGGAGAAATATGATACTTTCATGACAAAGAGAAATTGAAGAACTTCATGAATATCTAACCAGCATTCCAAAAAATTTTAAACAAGATCCTAGGAAAAGACACTGATGATCACAACCCCAGGAAGCCAGCAGAATGAATAAATCTGTCACAGCAAGAAATTAAATGCAAAGGGGAAGAATCCAGCCAAAAGAAAAAGTCATGACAAGGATAGATCAACACATACCAGTTACAACCATCAATGATAATGATTTCAATTCTCCAATCAAAAGAAATAGATTTTCAGAGTGGGGTCACAAAGCAAGATCTAACAATATGCTGCATGCAGGAAACATACTTAATTCAAAAACAAATTCATGGACTAAAAGTTAAAGGGTGGAAAAAATATCTCATGTGATAGGAACCTGAAAAAAAGCAGGCATAGCTATCCTATATGAAATCCTATATATAAACGGATTTCAAACCAACACTAGTTAAAAGAGAGAAAGAACACTACATCCTTGTAAAGGAAAAAAGCTAGGAGGGAGAGATAACAAACATAAACCTATATGCACCAAATACTAGTGCTCCCAACTATATAAAGCAAATACTAACAGACATGAATAATCCAATAAGCACTAATACAGTAGTGGGGCTCTCAATATTCCACTGTCAGAAACAGATAGACCAACTAGACAGAAAATAAAATATGAAATACTAGAACTCAATCAAACTCTTAAACAAATTTATTTAACAGATGTTTACAGAGTGCTCCACCCCACAAAATCAGAAAACACATTGTTTTTGGCTGTATGCAGGTTATTCTCCAAAACAGACCACACAATTCCTTATAGAACATGTTTACGTGAGTGTAAGGAAATTGAAGTTATCCCCTGTATATTATCAGATCAGAGTGCAAGGAAATGGAAGGTCAATAGGAAAAGAAACCACAAGAATTACATAAACACTAGGAAATTGAACAACACACTTCTGAATAACTAATGTGTCACAGAGGAAATTAAAGAAGAAATCAAATAGTTTCTACAATTAAATTACAATGCCAATACAACATATCACAATCTATGGGACAAAAGGAAAGCAATCTTACAAGGGAAATTCATAGCAGCAATAATTCTGATATTAAGAAAACAGATTGAGCTCTAATAAACAACCAGATGCTGAACCTCAAACTTCTAGAAAAAGAAGAGCAAGACAAACCCAAAGCTCATCCAAGGGAGAAAATTATAAAGATCAGAGCAGAAATAAATGCAGTGGAGACTAAGAGAATGATACAAAAACTCAATTAAGCCAGGAGTTTGTTCTTCAAAAGAATAAACAAAATTGAAAAACCTTTAACCATCTTTATCAAAAAAAGCAAAGAAAAGAGCCAAATCCATGCAATTAAGAATGAAAAGAGTGAAATTACAATGGACCCAGAAGAAATCCAGAGGATCACCAGTACCTACTTTGAGAACCTATATACCAATAAGATGGAAAACAGAATACTTGAATGGATTCCTAGATACATATGAATTAACAAAGGTTAACAAATAAGATTTAAAAATTCTAAATGACCCAATATAAGTCAACAAAATTGAAAATGTAAATAAAAACTTACAATGAAGAAAGTCCCAGGCCCTGATGGCTTCAATTATGAATTCTGCAAGACATTTAGAGAACTATTGTCACTACTGTTTAAGCTCTTCAGCAAAATTGAAAGGGAATTCACACTCTCAAATTCATTCCTGGAAGCAAGCATCACCCTGATCCCTAAAGCAGAGAAAGTCCAAACCAAAAAAGAGAACTATACACCAATCTCATTAATGAACACAGATACAAAAATCCTTAATAAGATACTCGCAAAAAGAATGAAGAAAATCATCAAGAAGATCATACACCCTGACCAAGTAGGATTCATCCCAGGGATGCAGCAGCAATGGTTCAAAATATGTAAATCAATAAATGTAATACATTATATTAATAGAGCTAAGGAAAAAAACATGTGATCATTTTGACAGATCTAGAAAAAGCATGTGACAAAACCTCACACACATTCAGATAAAAACTTCACAGAAAATTGGAATAAAGTCTCTATCTCAACCTGATAAAAGCTATCTATGAAAAACCAGCAGCCCATATTATATTAAATGGTCAAAAACTTAAATTCTTCACACTAAAATAAAGAACAAGACAAAGATGTCCACTATCACCACTCCTGTTCAATTTAGCTTTGGAAACATCAGCCACAGGAATTAGATGAGAGAAAGGAATAAAATGAATAAAGATAGGAAATGAAGAGGTTAAATTGTCATTATTTGTAGATGACATGATACTCTACATAGTAGACACCAACAATTCCACCAAAAGTCTTCTAGACTTAATAACAAAATTTATTAGTGTAGCTGGATACAAGGGCAACACACACGCACACACACACAAATGTAGCTTTCCTTTATACAAACAACAGACTCACTGAAATACCTAGGATACCTAGGAATCAACCTAATGCATAAATCAAAGATCTATACTCTGAAAACTATAACACTCTGAAAAAAGTGATCAAAGAGGATAACGGAAAATGGAAAGCCATTCCTTGCTCCTGGGTAGGAAGAATCAATATAGTGAAAGTGGCCATACTTCCAAAACTGCTATATAGATTCAGTATAATCCAAATTGAATTTCCAACAGCATACATCACAGACCTGGAGAAAACAATCCAAAAATTCTTTTGGAACAAAAAGAGTTCTAGAATAGAAAAATAATTTCCAAGCAACAAAGACAAGGTAGGGGATTTCACAATCCCCACCCTAAAACTATACGACAAAGCTACTATGAAAAAACAGCATAGTACTTTCAAAGAAACAGAATTGAGGACCAGTGGCAAAGACTATAAGATGCAGAAACAACTCCAGACACACTCAGCCACCTCATTTTTGACAAAGGAGCCAAATGCTCTCATTGAAGGAAAGATAGCCTCTTTAATAAAGGGTACTGGAAAAATTGGGTTTTAACTTGCCAAAGATTAAAAGTAGACCGATATTCTTCACCATGTAGTCAACTAAAATCAAAATGGATTAAAGATCTAAATTTTAAAAGAGAAACAATAAATCAGCTGGAAGAGAGGTTAGGTCAAACTCTTGAGATTTCTTGGTATAGGAAAAGTTTTTATGAGCAAAACCTTAGTTGCACATGAACTAACATAATCAACAAGTTTGTAAATGGGGAGGGGAAGAGGGGAAGGGCAGGGACAAGGGGAAATATGAGAACCAAGACCTGTCATGTAAAGGTACAGGATCCCAGTAATGAATATAACTGTATTGTATACCTAGATTGTACCAATAAACTCAATAAAAAGAAAAAAAAGAATCAACAAGTGGGATCTCATCTTTTTTAAAAAGCTTCTACACAGCAAGAGAGTGGTGAGACAACCCGCAGTGTGGGAAAAAAAAATTTGCCAGCTATTCCTCAGATAAAGTTCTACTATCTAGAATACATAAAGAACTTTAAAAAGTCAGATGTCCCAAATTCGAAGACACAATCCAAAACTGGGCACCTGAAATGAACAGACTTTTCTCAGACAAAAAAGTAGAAGTAGCAAATAAAATGTTCAACACTGGTCATTCAAGAGACACAAATAAAAACAGCACTGAGATTCCACCTCACCTCAGAAAGAATGACTACTACCATGAAATTAGCCAGTAGCAAATATTGGTTTGGCTGTGAGGAAAAAGGAACCCTACTCCACTGTTGGTGGGACTGTAGACTGGTACAACTACTATGGAAAACAGTATGGAGGAGATACCTCAAAGAATTACTATTGGAATTCCCATTTTGCTCAACTATTCTTCTGCCGGGTATCCTCCCAGAAGAATTAAAAGAATCATACCACAGTGATACATGTGCATCTATGTTCATAGTGGCACAATTTATAATAGCCAAAATTTATAAAAAGCCTAATTGCTCACCACCTGGAGAGTGAATAAAGAAGATGTGGGGTCTGTTGTTTTTTTGGGTTTTTTTGTATAAAATGGATTACTACTCAGCCATAAAGAATGAAAATTTAAAGACATTTATAGCTAAATGGTGCTTATTGAAGCCATACTTGAAATAAAAAGGACAGATGTGTAGATACTGAGTAGCTCCTCTGGTGGGAGAAACTTAAAGTTTAAATAGGGATTAAAAAGGCATTATAGATAATGAGAAAAAGGAAGAAAAGGTCCAAGGGGGCAGAAGAACTTAGAGGGGTATGGGAAAAGAAAGAAAGGAATGGAACTAACATGAGAATAAAAAATGGAAACAAGACCTGACATTTAAAGGTAGACGATCCCAATGATGAATGTAACTGTACTGTATAACGAAGAAGTACTGATAAACTCAATGAGAAAAAAATGGAAACAAAGCTTTTGTAAATAGGGAGGAAAGAAGGGGTTGAAGGGAGGGCAAGGGGTGGGGAAAATGAGAAGCCAGATAGATTATGTAAAGGTCCAAATTTCCAACGATATATGTCATTGTATCGTGTACTAAAATGTGCCAATAAAATTAATAATAAAGTAAAGAAAATGATGCTTAAGCATTTAGCTATAGATTAAATGTTTAAAAAGTGACAATAAAATCGTATTCATAATTTTGATGATTATGTAGTATTTAAATTGTTTAATCTAAGGTAAATTGAAGAAACACTAACTTCTTTAAAAACTGATACTCTAAAATGCACCATATTAAATGTTAGAATTACTTTTTCCTTTAAAATTAAAATTGATTTAAAAGTAAGAGTTATATTAGCAAGACAGAAAAGTAGGAGATCCCAACATTTTCTCCTTAAAAAAGAAAAAGACATAAAATGGAGCAACCACCTACAAACGAAATGAGCCCAGGGAGAGCTCAAGTGTCCAGTTAAGAACCGGAAGCAACACAATGAAGCAAAATATGGAGAATAACTGCACCAAAATCTCACTAGGGAGATGAATGATCAGCACACCTGAGTCTTCTGGAGAAGTCTTTTTAAAAAGAAGGATGGAAAATGAGAATCAAGACTTGCCATGTAGAGGTACAAGATCCCAACAATGAATGTAACTGTACTGTATCCCTAAAATATACCAATGAACTCAATTAAAGCTGAAAAAAAAAAAAAGGATGGAACCAGGTTGTAGTGATGCACACCTGTGGAAAGCTGAAGAAGCTGGATGGTAAGTTTGAGCCCATCCAGAGAAACTTAGCAAGACCAAAATTTAAAATAAAACAAAATAGTTGAGGATATATCAGTACAAAGACTCTGGGTTCAATCCCCCATAAAACTAAGAGGAAAATAAAAAGGATTTAAGGATAAACTGACTAAAAATGAAGGCATAGAAAATAATTCTATGGCAATGGAAAACGAAAGAGAGATGGGCAGCTACATTTATCACAGACAAAATAGATTTTTGTTTAAAAACTGTAATGAGAGACAAAGATCATTAGATAAAAGTATTCAGTTCATTAAGACTGTATGATAATTATAAATATGTATGGCCCAATATTGGAAGACCTAATATACTCAAAAAACATTTGCAGGACTGTAGAAATAGACAGCAATGCATACTGTTATGGCACTATAATAGCTCACGTTCCACAATGCATATAACATTCACAGAGAAATATCAATTAGGATACCTTAGATTGAGTCACATGTTAAAAAAATAGACTTATCAGACATATACAGAACAGTCCACCAGCAGCAGCAGAGTACGTCTTCTTCTGCACACAGAGTACATTCTCCAAAATAATATGTTATGTTATGAAACAAGTCAGACCACTGAAAAAAACTGAAATCATATCAAGTGTTTTTCCAATCAATATAACATGAAAATAAAAATAAATAATAGGAGACTAGAACTCCATAAAACTCGAAAAACTCACAAATATGTGGAAAGTAAACACAGTTATTTCAAACAATGTGAAATTTATTGAGATTACAATTACAAAGACATAGAAGCAATTTAAGCATCAACTGATAGAAGAATGTGCAAAGAAAATGTGACATATATATATATATATATATGGAATATTGCTTTAAAATTTAAAAAACCCTAAAATCCTATTTTCAACAACATGGATAAACCTAGAAGACATTATGCTAAGTTAATTAAGCCACATACAGGAGCACAAACACTACATGATCTCAGATATATATGTAATCTTAAATGTTAAAGCTATAGAAGTATAGTAGAAGAGTAGCTACCAGCTGCTGGCAACAGGGGAAATAAGATGCTAGTAAAAAGCACAAAATTACAGTATAAGAAGAGTTAAATTCTGCATACCTATTGAATAGTATGGCGCTTAATAATAATGTAATTGAAATTTGCTGAAAGAAAATTTTCTTTTGGGTTTTTTGAGACAGAGTCTCTCTACGTAGTTAAGACTGACCTGGAATTCACTATGTAGCCCAAGCTAGTCTCGAACTCACAGCAATCCTCCTGTCTCAGGCTCCCGAGTGCTGGGATTATAGGAGTGCAGCACCACGCCTAGCTGTTGTGAAATCAATTTGAAAGTAAATGTAGGGCGGGGGATTTAGCTCAGTGGAACAAACACTTTTTTGGAATAAATATGTTTGCTGTGTGTTATTTTACCTTAGGAGCATATAATTTCCATTTTTTAAATTTACAGTAGTTTGTAGCTAAGCATTGAGATTCAGAGAAGACTCTGAACTTGGATGTTTGAGAAATACTGAGACTGTTGAGACCTGAGAGAAGGAATAAGTTCATTTTCATTTGTATGCAGAATAGTTAGAGCAGTTAAGTGGAATTATGACCTTCTTAGTATTTTCCTTTGTCTATATTAAATATGGTTTAAGAATACATTTGGGTGTCAAATTGGCAAGGGGTTGACTTGTTATCATTAGTCTTGATTGTCAGATTTATTGCTTGACAGACATCTAGCAGATGAGTAAAGTATTGTCTTGATCACGTTCTCATTGCTGACAAATAATGGACATCTGTATATTAAAGGAAGAGAGACTTAGTTTGGTGCATAGCGTCAGTGGGTTTATTCTGTGGCACCAACAAAATTCTTCAGCTCTTGTTTTTTATGCTGAATCTCATAGTAGATATGGCTAAAAGAATCTGGTAGTACTCACGCCAAAGCCAAAACATTGAGCTGCCTCAGAAGTTCTTCTGCCAAGTTAAATAGCCCAAAACCTTAATCTCAGTGTTTCACAAAGTCTCAGTACATTGGCAAAATGTAGACAAATTTTCTTCCAGAGCGTAACACATATGTTCTACAGTCCAACTACCAATGATATCCTTGTTACCAACTGAAACTCCCTGAGCACAACATACTATGGTTGCTGTAGTCAGCATCTCTAACCCTTTCTGAACTCCTTATTCGAGTCATTTCTAATGCTGACCACATTGTTAGGTAATCACAGCAACAACATTATTTCTCTGGTACTAAAATCTGTCTCAGTAACTTTCTTGCTACCTGATGCCCACAATTTAAAGCAAAAGAGATTTATTTTGACTCACCATTTAGAAGTTTCAATTTATAGTTAAGAGGCTCTGATACAAAAATGCATGGAGAAAGGGCCCTGCCACAGAGTAAAGCTGCTCACGTGATGGCCAAGAAGCAAACAGCAAAAGGAGGAGCCGTAGGAAGAGACAGATCTTCCAGGTCACAGCCCCAGTTACCTGCCTTTTCTGACCAGGCCCTACCTCCTAACAGCACATTTAGCTATAGTACTGCACTGTGCAATTTTCTTCCAAAAGTACAATCTCTGAATATGTGAAAGTTTTGAGGGGGTCATTCTTGACTGATCTAAAACTGTAAGCCAAATAAACTTTTCTTCCTTTGAGTTATATAGGTGAGGTATTTAAACAACACATCAAAAATATGACTAATACACTTCTTATCTAGAATTTCCATAAAAGTTGGTGTTTAAGAGGAATTTGAAAGAAATATACGATTGTATTAAACACTATTGACAGTTCAAAAACTTCATGACAAAATTTGTCACACATGTAAGACTATTCCTTGGATCTAGAATGACTCCCAGAACTCTGTCAGTCAAAGTCTTGGTCCTCAGTCTGGTGATTTTAGAAGATGGTGAAATCTGTAAGAGGTGGGTATAGCAGGACGTCTTAGATCATTAGCATATTCCATCTAAGGGGATTTTGGAACAATAGTCTTTTCCTCCACATCTCTGCTTCCCAGCCAAACTGAGGTGAATGGGTTTCCTTTTCTATACATTTCTACCACAAAGCACTGCCTTGTCAAAGCAGTAGAGGCACCCAAACATGCATTGCAACCTCCAAAATTGTGATACAAAGTAATCCTTTCCTATTTTCACCTGTGTTTAGTCACTATCAGAAGGTTATCAATTTTGATGGATTTATGCTAATAATGAAGGGCTCTATTGCCTTCTGTAACTGGGCGAGCATTAGTGATACAGCTGGTGAGAATTAGAGAGTTATCTTAGGCTCTGGAACAGAGATTTTTCTCAGTATGAAGTTCCTTTTAAATGGATTGCCTCAGGTATTTTGTTACAGTAATGGAAAGTGGGCTAATGTATCTCACCAATCTTACTTTTTCCTTACTTTTGTTAAGTATATTTCCTCATGTTTATTATGCCAAACATTCTTCCTTCCTGACATTACTCACATTATTTCCTCTCCAAGGAGGGCTCTTTCTCTCTCCTCTACATAGCAGTTTCTTACTCATTGTTCACATCTCAGCTTCTTCCAGGAAAGCCTTCACTTTCCCCACTGTCTCAAGCACATCGTCTTGATCCAACCCAACCCATCACCTTTTCTTCTCCACCTCAATATCTAGTCTCCAGGTAATAGATGTGTGATCTTTTGGCTTGATTGTTCACCACTTAGGGCTTAAACTCTCCCTTCCACCTTATCTGCAAGTACTTTGAGTGTAGGGACCTATTTCCATTAGTTTGCCTAAGTATCTCCAGTGACTAGCAAATTTAATTAATAGATATTAGTTAAATGAAGGACTCATTGGTAGAGATAGGGCTAAAATCTTTGAATTCTCGCAGTATAATTTCCAAATTTAAAAATAAAAACAAAAACATGTTAGCAATAACAAAGATAATCTTTTAGAAGCCTCTAAATATTTCCATTTCTATATCCTATTGACCACTTGAGGAAAATATTGGAAACTTCCAAAGGAATTTAATTTAAAGTTAAGAGAAAACTCAAATGAAGTCTTCTTGGGGTATGACATGTCTTTATGTATTTAACTTCAGAAAAAAATCTTTTTGGAGATACAGTTTCTGGGAAATAACAATTTCAAAATAAAATAAAACTATCTAGTCACCATCAGAAGGTTATTTATCAATTTTGGTGGATTTTTGCTAATAATGAAGGACTTTATTGCCCTTTGTAACTTGCGTGCATTCGTGATACAGCTGGCGAGAATTAGAGAGTATCTCAGGCTCTGGAACAGAGATTTTCCTCAGTATGAAGCTAATTAAGCCACACAGGGGCTCCCACCCCTGAACTTGGCCTCATTAGCACCATGCTGTAACCAACCAAGCCAAGTAGCCAGATAGACTGTAGGCCAAAATACTCCTACTGACATTTTAGCTCTCATTTTCTATCAGAGAGGAATCAGCTTTTGATATTTATCAGAAAGCCTGGTGCTAAATTCCACAACTTAATTACACAGCTATTTCAAAAGGGATGCCAAGAAAACAGTTAACAAAGCTTTAGATTTGCACATATGGTTTGTTTCATTGTTCCCAGAATTATGTTATTTTTCCAAATAATTTGTGCTTTGGAGTTGGAAAACTCATGACTAAAGCAGAGAGTTTCATTTAGTACAGGAAGAATACAGAATCAACTTAAAGTCAGAAAGACACCCAAAATCTAATTGACCTTTTAAGATTAAATTAATATTACGGTTAGTGTTGCTGATTTGGTATAATGGTCATTGTTTCTGAAATATATGCAACCATAAAATTAAGTGAAATAAATCAGGAAGACAAGCTTAAATATCACGTGGTCTCTTGGACATGAGAGACATCCAAGATACAAATAAAGAGCATAATTAAAGATAGATAATAGGAAATAGTGAGATATAATTTTATCGTAGGTGAAATGGATAAAGAGACAGAAGGATGGAGAGGAAAAGGGAGGGATAGAAGATGAAAAAAGCAGTTGGATGTGCTGTGTACATATACCAACTCCACACAAGGAATGTACAAAATAGGCACTACAAACAGATACCAAAAAATAAGCAACAAAGAAGTCAAGGGATGGGTGGATGAGAGAGAGGGGGAAGGGGAAAAGGATGAAAAAGGAATGGAGAGGTACATGCACATGTGGCAACTTCCCACAAGGGATCAAGCCTTATGTACTACACATCTATACTGATACAAACAAAAAGCAAATCACAAAAAAAAAAAAAAACGACAGGTACACATATGTGCTTGTGCTTCGCATGTGTATGCAGGTGCATGCATCTAAAACAATTACACAACACTATTTCCCTCTACTCCAACTATAAAAGGTAGCACATTGATTGATTTCAATAAATGGGACTTCTACTCTTGAAGTTTGACATTCTGAAACCTGTACTGTTTATTTCACTTGCATTCTTTTCGTTATCTATTTTGTTTTTAGGTGAAAAGTTTTTAAACTTAAATGAATAGCAGGAGAAGAACAAGTAATAGTACAGAACGTATAACAAAGAGAAACAATGGAAGAAAGAATAGTTTTGGTGTTACATTTTGCAGGTGAAGAAAGTAGTAATAATTAAAAAGTAGAACACTGGGGAATTTGGAAACAGTGGAAGTCCTTTGCCATTTAAATAGTGTAATGAAAGTCAATGTAGTGTGGAGCAATAATCATTTTAATGGCTTCTGTATAGGATTTAATCTCAGATCATGTCATCATTTCATGAGGGCAGAGGTAAGGGGAAAAAATGAGAATCAAGACTTGCCATGTAAAGGTACATGATCCCAACAATGAATGTAACTGTACTGTATCCCTAAAATGTACCAATAAACTCAATAAAATTTAAATTAAAAAAAAGATTTAAAGATTATCAAGGAGCAAGTGAAAAAAATTCTAGAAATTGCATATCATTAGGGACAGCATTGTATTGTCTGGATACATGCCTTCCATTTCTAAAAATATATTGCATATGCCAACAAAATACATTTAAACATTTAGTCGTAGATGAGCATGAAACTATGCTTCGAGCATTGCAAATGCTTCATAAAAGAATTTTAAAAGATGAACATTGCTTTGGAGGAATGATCTTGCAGTTTGAAACTGATTTTAAAATATACTTTGGGTTTGACTCTGTGTCTTGGCCTGACAGTGAACTGGCATCACAGGCTTCCCACCATAACTAAATACAAACTTAGCCAAATTACATGAAGTATTTTCCATCTTCTCACCACAAAGGTCACAGGATGATAATCTGTGCAAAATGGATATATAAGTGAGCCTAATGACTACCCACCATTCTGCTGAGAGATAGTTTTCAAATCATGACCCAGAGACATGAAGCCTAAGCAAGGCCTGGAAATCTCAGTGAGATTTAGAGACACAGATAGGCGGGTGGCGGTCCTTAAGAAGCTGGATATTTTAAGTATTGGTGCCAAGAAGGAGAAAATTATGCAGGAAAGCAATCCCGAAACCTAGCCCAGTGACCTGTCTTTTGGTAAATACTAGGCTTTTGCATGCACAGGGTGAGAATCCTCAAGGCCTGGAAGAAAACACTTGGGAATCTATGAGTTAAACATAGATGCTAAAGATTGAAAATGCCAAGAAACATATGAATTCATTGCCAGAGGGGAGAGACCTCACTAAATATCTCAAATAGTCTATTAAAAATGCAGAGGTAAAGTCTTAGAAGTAAATACTACACCATAGTAAGACTCACGATAGTAAAATGGAACAAGAAGACTTAAAAAGTTGAAGCTGATATTCCTGTAATAATCTGGCATAATAAAATTGAACCCTCTAAACACTACTTAGATTAAGATGACAAAATTCATGTTCTCAACAATGATGTAGTAACAATAATGCCAAGCATAAAATGAAGCTGTTAAAAATATAAGAGGGAAATTAGTGGATTTGTCATGAGAAGCATTGCACTACCAGAAATGTTAATGAAGATATTTTTGCTAAAACATAGATATTATGCTAGATAAGCAAGTGCATAAATAATGAGGAAATATACTAAAAGAATTATTTTCATTAACATATAATGGATCATTAAAGCAAAATAATAACAAAGTATTTAGGGTATCTATAGATGCTAATTCAAAGGAACAGACTATCAGTGGATAAGGTAACATCCACTTACATATTGTTTTCAAGTGATACCTTCAATCTAAAAGCACAGATATTTAAAACTAAAGAAATGAACAAAGATGTATCATGCAAATATTTAGGGCTGCAGAGGCTGTTTTAATATAAGAAAAAGTAAACTTCAAGGTAGACAATACTACCAAAAATTAAGAGACATATTTCCTGCTAATAAAGTGCAGTTCTCAAAGAGCACATAAATATGCATGCATCAAATAAAAGAGTTCTAAAATACATCAAAGACTGACTGATTTTAAAGAAGAATATAAAAGTTCAAAAAAATTAGAAAAAACCCACTAAGGACATAAAAAATTCAAACCAACATCACCAAACTAGTACATAAAGTGTGCTATACTCAAGAGCTTCACTATACATGGAATTCAGTTTCAAAATTGTTGAATTCTTGTAATGTTTGCCGAGACAAATTAGATGCATGGCTGTAAGAAACTCTCAATAAATTTCAAAGAACTAAAATCATAAAGAACATATTCTTTACTTGGGAATATATTGGAAATCAACAACAATGTGATCTTTGGAAAATCTCTAATGTAATAAGAATATTTGGGGAATTATATGCTTACACATAATCCATAAATCAATGAAGAGATCACAAGCAGAACCGGAAAATATTTTTCAATTACATAATAATAACAGTAATGATAACACCTATCAAAAGTTACATACTGGCAATTACATGGCTTTCAATGTTTATGTTAACAAGAAAAAAATGGGCAAAGTGAGTAAAGATGGCAAAACATTGCTCGGAGAAATTTAAACGTCCTTAATACTATATTATGTACTTTGAAATTGGGTCTTCTGCTTGGCAAAAATGACATATCTTTTTATTTAAAATAGTCATCACTATATCTTAAAATGCAATATTGGATTAATATTTGAAATTTAATCTAAAGCTTTACATTAACAAAAATAAAGTTACATGGTTAAAGTATATAAAAGATAAAGTTATATGGTCAAAAAAGTTAAATTAAATTTAACTCCTATTTCTTATCAAGCAAGAAACAGAAAAAAAAGACTCCACAAACTAATAAAGAATATCCATTTGCTCTGTTTGGCCTCATGGTAACTGTATTGCATACCTAGATTGTACCAATAAACTCAATAAAACGCAAAAAAAGAATATCTATTTTTAAAATCTTCAAATAATATTACACTCACTAAAGAGAAACAGAAATTGTGTGCCTATAATTGAAAACTAGTCAAGATATTTCCTCAAATTGTTTTATTTACAAGTGTACTAGAAGTTCATGGCAGTGTTACAAGGAAAGACAGCAAAATAATTCAGTCAAAAAGAAAGTACAAAATCATCTTTATTCACAAATGACATGAATATATACATAGAATGCTAAGAAATCTTAATTTTTATGAAAACTGCTAGAAAGAAGCTAATTTAACAATTTTGCCTAATAAAAGATCAAATAACATATTTTCATACAGTAGAAAGAAAAAAATCAAATTTAAAATCAAATATTAAATAATTAAAAATATACTAAAGATAAATTTTGCAAAAATATGCCAGATTTCTGCAATGGCAATAAATAAGATATTGTTGAAAATAATAAAAGGAGTTCAATGAAGATATAAGCCACTTTGTGAGTCATAAAACTCAGTATTACTAAAATATCAATTATTCCTACGATAATATAGAGATATAATATTGTCCGAATTTCCAGCATATTTTAGTAGAAGTTTGACAAATTAATTTAAAAATTTTTCCATGACAATGCAGGAAATACACAATAGCCAAAATAATATTGAAAAAGAACAAGATCGGAAGTTTACAACATCTGACTTCAAGGCTTAAAATAAATTACAACAATTAATGCTGTATAATATTGTATTGTCATGGGGGTAGAATAAGAGCACAGCAGGACAGAAATAAGCATATTACATGATCTTTTCAATAAATATACCAAAATAGTTAAAGGAAATGAATGTTCTTTCAACCAACGAAATTCTATACACCAAAGGAAAAAAGAATCCCTGGACTTTTTTCATATCCTGGACAAAAATTAGTTCAATATGGACTACTAATCTTAATGTAAAAGTTAATAAAATGCTGTTAGAAAAAATAATTGTAGAAAGTCTACACATTCTGGAGGTAATCAATAATTTCTTAGAACAAAATATAATAAATCAATAAAGAAAACTATTGATAAATTTACCTCAAAGATCTCATAATTTCTCATTAAAAGACATAACTAGCCAGGCATGGTATGCACACCTGTAATCCCACCCAGCATTATGGAGGCTGAGGCAAGAGGATTGCTTCGAGTTTGAGGCCAGCTTGGGTTACACAGAGAGTTCAAGGTCAGCCTATACTACATAGTGAGACCCTTATTTCAAGAAAAAAAAAAGACATAATGAAATAGCTGGAATGGTAAACCAGAGACTAGGAGGAACATTTGCAATACAACATCTGACAAAGGACTTATAAGTAAGATACAGTAGTACGAACTCCTATAACTCAATAGCAATATTATTATATTATAATAATATTTATAACATGATTAAAATCAGTAAAATATATGAATAGCCATTTTACAAAATAATATATATATAAATTTCAAATTACAATTTTGAAAAGTGATCAATATCAAATATAAAGAAAATGTATATTGAAATTCTAAGAAGCTATTGCTACACCCCTAGAATGTATAAAATTCAGACTGAAGTATTCCACAAACATAAGGAAAATTCATGTATTGTTGATTGAGCTATAAAATGATATGGTTAACTGAAAAGTTATCTAGAAATTTCTTATAAAGTTATACATACTCTTACCCTATGGTACAGCATTTACCGTCCTTCATAGTTCCTGAGATTAGTGAAAATATCCTTATGATACCACTTGTGAAAGTTCATAGGTTTATTTATGATAGTAAAGAAAAGAGGGAAAGCAAATAAAATACAAATATATATATTAGAGAGAGAGAGAGAGAGAGGTAGATAGATAGATATGTAGACATACACCTCAGTAGCTTTCAAGCATTTTTAAAAGTTAAATTGTAAATAGTTTAGACTTTGCAGGCCATGTAATCACTGTCAGAAGTGTTAAAATGTGTGCAGGAAAAGCCATAAGTAATACACAGATGAATGTGTATGGCTGTTTCAATGAAACTTTACTTTCAACAGCAAACAAGTGACTGAGTTTGGCCCGTAACACAGTAGTGTTTGCTACTGTAGTAATTATGGATTCCTTAACACTAAGCTGTTCCATGTGCAAAAGAATATTACCCATATGGTAGAACAGATAAAATAGTAATTGATATATGCAATAGTGTAGTTGAAATGGCATCACAGGAATATCAGAGTGAAGAATATCAGATTTCTCGGGAAAGGAACAGAGGAATTTTTACAGATATCAGAAACTATAAATGATAGGCATGTGGGCGCATGAGTGTTTACATTTTTGAAAATTCAGAAATATTTCAGTTAAAAAAACAGAACTTATTTCACCAAAAAATAAAAATTGATGCTTAAAGCAATATCTAGAGCTTATAATATGTGTTAGACCCATTATGGAATTATGTTCTGAAATAAGGATTTGAACTGAATATCGGTAGTAAAAATTTTTCCTCAGTTTAACACAATGAAAATGTACACAAATGAAAACATTTTGAACAAACGCCAGCATTAGAGCTAGGAGGTTAGGCAGTAGAGCTGCATTCCCTGTTGTGTAAGCGAAGCAGATTTTTATGACACTAAACCATTATACAGAATCTCCACAGAGACACAACTTTTCAGTACTGGAAGAATTAAATGAAAACCCCAATTGAAACTGTATAGAATAAGATGACAATATAGGTAGATGATAGATAGATAGATAGGTTGATTGGTTGATAGATACTTATAGAGATGGTTATACATGTATACATGTAAGCATTTGAAGGGTAGCATGTTCCTTCATGGCATGGGCTCTGAAACTTGGGCTTGAATGTGGTTCTAGCATTTAATAAGCTGTGTAAGAATGATAAATCAAGTAACCTTTTAATTTTTGAGTTCTCATGGGTAAGATATGGATAATGATAATCTCAAAGAAACAGGGTTTAGTGAGGCATTTATGAGACAATATAAAAAGAAATTTTAAAATAATACCTTAGCTGTACTGTGAGCTCAATAAAAGGTAGCTGTTCTGGTTCTTATTTTATCAGATGTGGTCACAGAAAATGATATACATATTGGTATAAAAGTTAACATAGAAATGGATAAAAGTAAGTTTTAAATATTATACTAATGGTTTCCTCTGGGATCCTAGAAGTATGGTAAAATTTTAATACCTTTCTATTTTCCACATTTCCCCAGGAAAAATTTTTACAAAAAAAAATTTAATTTGGGAAAATTAAAAATTTTTATCTGCCCAAGTAACAGGCAAAAATCCCAGTAACCTCCAAGACAATCCAGCTGTCCTTGAAATATGCAAAGGCATCATCCTTATTGAATTCTATGTTGTAACTATGAAAATATCCCCTCGATAATTAAAACATTAGCCAGTTGGCCTCTTCCATAAAATCCTAACAGAAATAGCTGATCACCACAGTCTGTAAGAAATTCTGTATCCCAAGGCTGAGGATTAACAGAGTGGCAGAGTCCATTGACATTGTCACACTAAGCAACAGTGTTCTCCCCATGCAGCCACAGAAATGGGTGTGCTGCTCTGAGCCAATAGAAGGTGATTACCATAGAAGCAGCACTCATTTTACAAACAGCAAAGCATATTATCCTTCATGCATGGTCTAACATCCAAGTTTAATAAAATTCTGAAAGTGAAACTCAGGACTTTTAGGATAAGGACCCTAAATGTGGAAAATATTTTGTCCTATCATATTTCTTTGTAAATGGTGTATTAAATAATCACCTCAATCAGGGCAGGTATCAAATCAAATATTGCAGAGAAGTAGACACATAGGCTGCAACAGAAAGAAAGCAACAAGGATTTTACATGTTTGAACATTTTATTAAACTACCAGAAAAGCGTCTCACTTAGGCTATAGTCATCAATGGAAGAAAAAAATACCACAATTTTATATTCGAAAGACACAAGTAAATCAGAAAGTAGCCTTTTAAATTATAGTTTGGGGAAAGGGTAAAAGAGTATCGAAGTTCAGTACTATGCTTAAAAAGCATAAAACCGGCAGGATTAAGTAAAAACTGCTTTGCTTAACAGGCAAGTGCCTTCATTATGCAGTATACACTTCGCACACTTACCCTCCTGCCCCCTCTCCCGCAGCTTCAGCAGTGTGCCACATACTTGTCGACCCCTTGCTGAATCTTTGCAGTGCTTCAACACACGTTCTTTTGATACATAAGAGGTCCCCTCCTCCTTTCTTTACCTGACTTTTTTAACTATACATCTTTTCAATTAAGATTTTACGTTTTCCAAGGAAGTGTTGTCTTTTTTGCTGCTCATGTCTTGCACATGCATGTTATGTCAACTGACATGTTTGTCTTCCCCAATTGACTCTATGTTTCATAAGAGCAAGGCAGAGGTTATGCCTTGACTGTGTTTAGATTGTTCTGCAAGATGAGTAGAATATGTTTTATAAAAACGTATTAAATGTCAACTGTTGGGCTGGGGATTTAGCTCAGTGGTTCCGCTGCTGCCTCGCAAGCACAAGGTCCTGAATTTGACCACCCCATTTAATTAATTAATTAATTAAGATCAACTGTTGAATGCATGGGATTAATTGAGAAAATGAAGCAATGATTTTTTAAAAAATTATCATGGGATTTAATTCATCAGAAAACTATACATTAATAGAGGGAAGAAAAACAAAATCCTTCCACTGTTATGTTTTTTCCCTCATGCTTCATCAAATTTCGTTCTGTATGCTAAAATTTCTTTTTGTCTATAACCTTTTAAATTATATGAGTACAAATTAGATCAGTATTGTTTATTTGACCTGACAGTCAAATGTCTAAGGGATTCATAATAATAATCAAGGTAGAATACCAAGTTCAGGCAGAACTGTCTCTCATTTGAATGGATGGAAGCTAATGACTACAGGTATAGTATACTTGCAAAGATCAAGTTTTTATGTATGTCCTACAGTTAGTTGCTCCAGAACAGAAATAAAAAAACATTTAGGTAATCAAGAGTAATTTAATCTTCCAGTAAATTGAGACATTATCGATGTCAAAATATAAGAGGAGGACATGCACTGTTGTTGTTGTTGTTGTTGTAACGGGGATCTAACTGAGCCTTGCACTTGCAAGGCAAGCAGCAAAACCACTGAGCTAAACCCCTGGCCATAACATGCACAGGTTTATATTTTGGAATTCTTTCTTCAAGGATAAATTATGCTGAGAGGTGGGTCCTGGTGAGAGGATACTAATCACCGAGGCTTGACCTGCTAGGTGTATTCCTATCCCAGGATCTTCCCTTTTCTCTCTCTGCTTCCTGGAATCCATGAGCCGAGCAGTTTCCCTTCACACGCCTTTCTGCCATTTTGTGTTTGCCTTGAACACAACCAACCATAGGCCAAATCCTCTGAAACATGAACCAAAATAAATGTCTCCTTCAAGTTGTGGGTGTCAGATATTTTGTTTTAGAAATGAGAAAGTAGCTGTTCGATATTTTGGTACTGAGAGTGTGGTTGTTACTTTTACTTTACATGCCTATGTGGTTTAGGAACCTTTGGAACTGGTTAGCAGGAAGAGATTGGAAAGGTTTGGAGATTCGGGCTAGGAAAGCTTCAGATTACTGTAAGAAGAGATTGGTGAGAGGTTCTGGTCAGTGTTGAGAAGCCCAGAATGCTGATAGGGAAACTGAGGGTGAAGGCCAAGCTCACGAGGTTTCAGTTGGGAATGAAGACTCCCTGCTGGAAGCTGGACTAAAAGACTTGTGTTCTCCATTTTAGTAAAGAACTTGTCTGCATTTTGCCCATGTCTTCAGAGATTGAGGTAAACTGTGATTAAGGACAGTAGACTAATTAATCGGGCAAACAAATTTTAATGCAGCGCAACATTCAGTTTTGTCATAGATACTGCTGACTACTTTGAGCCAGATCTAAAGTGAGAATCAAGAGCATTAGCATATGCAAAATGTTTGCAATTTCACCAGAAGGAAAAAAACCTTCAAATCTGGGAGCAATATTAACATTAAAAGGAAGCCAAATATTTTGCATCAGGACAACAGTGGTGGCTAACGGTATCTCAGGAATTGACCAGGCCCCACTCTTTCTAGAGTGGAGTATCTAAAAAGCGAAAATGCTTTAAAGACTTTGGATAAGAAAGCTCCAGGGAACGTACACATTCCGGCTCCCTAGGACAGTGCTTATTCAAGCCATCCAGGCACTAAGATGCCTCCAGCCATGTCTAAGGAGTCTGAACTACTGTTTGAGCAGGCAGCAGACCTTGACATCATTCACATGATGCTAATTTTTCAGGCATGCAGAATACAAGAGTTGTCAGGTCACGCATGCTTAATCCTAGATTTCAGAAGATTTCAGGGAAAAATATTAGGCAGGATTATGGTCTCTGACAGAGCTCCACAAGAGGGCAATGTGTGCAACTATGAGAACCAAGCCAGAGGTGCAGTGGAAACCACAGGAAGTCATACATGCCAGAAATATGGAAATAAGGAAAACCGCAGGTAGTTAGCAGAGTCAGTCTGAGTGAGCGGCCGTCTATAGCCTGTAATATGCAAGGCTATAGGAACAAAGGGAATTTATATCTTGCCATACAACCTATACATGGTACATAAATCTATGAGATTTAATGTTTGCCCCACTGGGTTTTGATCTTGCTTTGGTCCAAATCCTTGCTATTCCCTGATTGTTCCCTTTTGGAATGGAAATCTCTAACCTGTGCCATTGTATGTTAAAAGGATTTAATTTTTATATTTTTATATGGGCTGACAACAAACAGTTTGCCTTGACTCTCAGAGGAGACTTTGAACTTTGAGTTGTTAGTAATGTTGGAACTGTTAAGATTTTCACAATCCTTAGAGATAGACTAAATGTTCTTTACATAATGAGAATTATATGAGCCTTTTGGAAGTCAGGGACAGAATGTTATGGTTTAGATTCAAAGTGTTCCACACAGTGTCACATTAGTATGTGAGGCCTTTGTTGAGGGGTAGACCATGAAAGGTATGCCCTAGTAGGGTATATTTTTTATCCTTGTTTGTTCCCATCTTTCTGTGTTTTGTAGCTGCCATAACTATTCCACACACACCAATCCCAATGTCATCTTTTCATCAATTATCTATTTCTCATAATGTGACTGTAGACATCAGCTCAAAATGAGATAGTTACAAATGGAGTTTTAAAAAATAAAAAAGTGGCTGGGGATTTAGTTCAGTGGTGCCATCACCTGCCTCACAATCACAAGGTACCAACTTTGGTCCCCAGTACAAAAAGTAAATAAATGAATGAATAAATAAATAAAATCAGGATATGAAGGGAAACTATTTGCCTTTCTGGCACTCTTCCAGCGAAAACTTTTAGTGTTTGAATCACCTATGAAGCTGAGAGTAATTCTAAAAATCAGCATGTGATTTTTTATTTCTTTGACTAGAGTCGTTTTTGTTTTGTTTTGTTTTTTTCTCATTGAGTTTATTGGTACATTTTAGGTATACAGTACAATTACATTTATCATTGGGATCTTGTACCTTTATAAGACAGGTCTTGGTTCTCATTTTTTCCCTATACCCCTGCCCTCCCTTCACCTCCTCCTCCCTTCCCTACTTACAAAAACTTTTTTTCCTTTTTTTCATTTTCTCATACTTTTTATTTTCCCTTATTCCTTTCCCCTACTTTTCCCACTTCCCCTACACCTTTAGCCCTGTTCTTTTGATTGACAAAGTTTTCCAAGTGATGCAAAGAGGTTTCTCAGTGAAAAATATTTCAAGGGCTTTGAAAATATAAACTTGACAGAGTCATAGCTTTGAAATATTCAGTTTGTAAGGGAATTTATTGTACTTGCATGTTGTAGCAGTAGAATACAGTGTGTGGTATTAAATTTTTAAAAAGGCAGCCAAACACATACAGTTTTATGCTAGAGTAAAAAGCTGTCACCCAGAAAAGAGAAAAAATAAGTACCAGGAAAATAATGACTATAAAGAGTAGCTTGGGAATGTTATAAACTATTATTTCCTAAGCTCTAACTTTTAGCTAGTAAGAGATCATCAGTTTCTTCCAATGTCAACAGATAGAAAAGAAAAATTACCAATGAATACTGTGGAAACTTGTTTCACAACTCTATACATTTGAAACATTACAAAGCAAGAAGTAAACCTGAATTCACAACATAAGTACAGGCTGTAACAGTTATAGGAGGTGACAAATATGAAGTTGGTCAGAGGGGGAAGACATTATGATTTTGTGTGACTAGCATATCAGTTTCAGCAACTGAGAAGCCATCCTTTCCAGAGGAAACCACAACAGGTGTGGCAATTACCTGTAGTGACACTGTCTGCTCTGCCCACAGTAGCTAACTGGCCCTCCCTGGCCATGAGTATAAAGTTTATCCCAAGTGTTAGAAAGGTGTTCCAGGACCATCAGTCAGAGCATTTAAACATACATACAGTCTCTCTTGGTTTAAAATGCCATCTGCTTTTATGATACATTTGGCTGATATAGTGGAATCAGGCGTCTTCTGGAATTCCAACTCAGCTTAATAACATAAAAATGGTCTTAATGGTTTCTATTCTTCTACCTTCTGATCAAGTAAAAGCATATCAGCTGTGCATAATTTATCAACAACTGTGCAAAATTTCCACAATTGTTGAATTTGAATTTCATTGTTTTCTGGGTATTCACACTTTTTATTCTAAGACTCATGGTCTTCCTCCTATAGTACAGTGTCTGGAACATAGTGGGTGCTCAATAAATGTGCTAGGAAGAGATAATAAAGTCTTGTAAGATTAAAAAAATAAAAATAAATTAATCTATTTTGATGAAATTCAACAATTTTGCAAGTAGGGATAGATTCCTTAGTACAGATTCTGTGTGGTCCAGCAATTTAACAGCTCTCAAACCTTTTTGTCTTGGGCCTGAAATTATAATTCTCAGGAGTGGTGCCATTATAACCTCAAACTATTCACTACATCCTCAGGTGTGAAAGACATAATAAGAACAAATAATTAAAGACTGTTCTCAGTAACATGAACTCAGGCAGAATACTAATGTAGTGCCCCAATATACTGAAAAGACAGGAAGAAAAAGCAGGACACATGAAAATGCTCAGCAGCACCCAAAGCAGAAAATCATCATATTTTTTTTTGCATTTTTTAAAACTACAAACAGATGGAGCGTCTTACATACTTCAAGTATTTCATAGAAAATGGTAACAGGTGAAAAACCAAGGGAATATAATTTGTCTCTAACTACTTGAAATCCAAATGTGTGATTTTATGTATTTTTTATATACTGTTGTAAGGTCCAAGCTTAAAAAAATGTGAGGGCAGGGATATGTGAAAAAAATAAGAACAAAGATACATCATGTAAAGGTACAAGATTCCAATGATGAATGTAACTGTATTGAATACCTAAAAAGTACCAATAAACTTAATTAAAGAATTATCCATAGTCAGGAATGGTGGCACACGCCTATAATCTCAACACTCAGGAGGCTGAGGCAGAGAGATTGCCATAAGTTCAAGGCCCACCTGGGCTACAAAATGAGTTCAGGGCCAGCCTGAACTATAAACTGAGACCCTGTCTTAAAAAAAAGAAAGGAAAAGAAAGAAAGTTTTTTTTTAAAAAAGCAAGCAAGCAAGAAAAAGAAACAGAGAGAGAGAAAGAAGGAGAGACAGAGAGAGGAAAGAAAGAAAGAAAGAAAGAAAGAAAGAAAGAAAGAGAGAGAGAAAGAGAGAGAAAGAAAGAAAGAAAAAGAAAATTCTCTATAATAAGGAATAACATTAGATAAGAAAAATCTTGAGGCTTTTATGAATACTGAGTTCAGTGATTATCTTTCCTCTCCTATTTCTGAAATACCACAGCTGCTATACTATTTTGCCGCATACATCCTTGCACGAACTCCTTTGTTGGGTATGTACATGCTCAAAAAAAAAAAAAAAAAGACTAAACTATTGATGTTTACTCAACAATAGCAGAGCTCTATTCACAACCCCAGCAGACACATAATGAACATAACCAAGTCCAAATTGTGCCAAGCAGATTGTTATGTTGGCCCTGCAGGACAATTTATTGTATTTCAAAGCAACTATTAGTAGCGTAGATAAACAAAATGTGTGATGACTTCAATTTCAATTTGGGGCACACAGCTGCTTATGTTGTTTGCCTACCATCTTTTAACCCTTCCTCTTTCTTACCAAAATCTATTTGTTTAGGTATTCAAACCTCCCACAAAGAGCCCAAATGCTTATGGGACATAGGATTTACAACTGCTGGCATTCGTTCTCAGTCATTACGATATTCAGTAGGAAATGTGACAAAACTGAAAGCTGAATATGTATCCACATCCCCTTCCAGTCATCTGGATAATTCTGAAATCTAAGCAGCAAATGAGACTTTTGATCAAATCCTAGAAGTGATATTTATTCTAATGTCCACCCAGATATTCCAAGAGTTGAGGCAAGAGCCCTTGATGTGACTTTTTCATTAAGACTCTGTTTGAGTCTCTACCTGATGCTATTAATGAGATATTTTCATCATTCAACCATGCTTCCTTAATCTCACCTCATCCTCTTTTTCCCAAGTCTTCAGAATATTGATGATATTTCCAATGATAAGAGTCCAGGTACAAAACTATCCCCAAGAAGATCATCTATCGGATCAGTCTACTGCTGCAAATGATACATTTGGTGAGGTTTATTCAATGATGACAGAGTTATAAAATAGATATCATTTTTGTTGTTGCAGATAACTGTTCAAAGACAAGTTGTCATGGAAGGTATTTAATTTTTAGAATTATGTCTCGTGCTTCTTCTAATGAGGCTGCCACTGCTGAAATAGTTTTGGAATTACCATCTAGAAATTCAAGGTCAGAAGCTACCGAAAAAATAACCCATTTCATTCTATAGCATGTACAAAATCATACTAAAAACCAAGTTTATCCACACAAATCCTCAAAGAACTATGCTTAGTGACCAGTCACAATCCATGCCATAAGGACAAACTAAGAGTAATTAAAATTAATTAATTAATTTTATTGATGTATTTTAGATCTAGATAATGATCACATTCATCAGAGGGAATTTGTACCTGATATTATGTCTTGATTCATTTTTTCCCCACTCCCCTTCCTTCCTTTCAACCCATCTTCCTTTCTGCATTTTTAAAAGATTTGTTTTCATTTCTTCTTTCTTCTCTTTTTTTCTTTTTCCTTTTCTTCCTTTCCCCCTCCCCCTTCCCTAGTTCCCTTTCCCATTTAAACATTTTCTTTATGTTTCACAATAGTTTCTCACAATAGAAACAACACAATATTTACACATGTCCAATTTATATCCCTTAAGAGTATCATCTCAAAGTGCATCCATTTAGCTATAAATGCCTCAAGTTCATCCTTCTTTATGGCTGAGTAGTACTCCACTGTATTTTAGAAAATCTTCTTTATCTATTTCCAAGATTTAGCTATTACAAACAATGCTACTATAAACATGGGTGTGCATATATCACTGTGGTCTGATGCTTTTAATTCTTTCGGGAAGATAGCAAAAAGTAAAAAAGCTGCATGAAATGGAACCTCTAGTTTTAATTGTTTGAGGGATCTTCACAGTGATTTCCACAGAGGCCACACCAGTCTACTTTCCTACTAACAATGGAGGCTTCCTTTTCCCCATGGTCCCATCACCACTTGTTATTGTTTGATTTCTCAAGAAGTACAAATGGCAAATAAATAAATGAAAATATGTCCAACATCACTGGTCATTGGAGAAATGAGACAAGGATAAAATTTGGACCTGAAAATATTTGTTGTACTGGGGAATTTTCAACTATTTCACCATCAGCTAAATAGCTTTTGAGATGAGTATCATATTTGACCATATTTACTAGGTTTACCAACAGTAACCAAAACGCCTTCTCTGCATGCTATTTATTTTAGTTATTTTCTTCATTTTAAGAATCTAAGTTCCATTAGTCTATGATATTTTGTGCCCCTAATTCACAGAAATACAACTACACATTCTATGGATGTCCAAGAGATATGTGAGTGTGTGAGTGAATGAGAAAATGTAGAACAGAACACCCAAAGCAGTGCCAAGGAACTCCCAAGGCACACCCTTCCATGCAGCCACCAGGAGGAGTGCTAAGGGCAGAGATAAAGGATCACACCACATCCCTGGATTAGCAACGTGGCAGGGATGTCTGCATCTTCACACTAAACCTGGAGAACCATCTTGACGGACTGTGACATTAGCATTCATATTAAAAGTTAATCCATTCAGAGGAACTGATAAGCTCTCGTCCTCTTTGGTATCTAGATGAGAGTTTATAGAGGTCTTCAGGGAGGATTCGTGAATGATTGCTGAGCGTGGCAATCATGGTCATTGAGTCATTTCACCCATGACACTGGGGAAGCCTCTAAATTATGTCAAGTGCTTCACTTAAAAGTAAAAGGCAGAGTGCTTGAGACGCAAAGACATCACTAACGGGATAAAAATACAGAGCCTATGAAATGGCGACTTAATTGCTAAGGCATTTTAAAAGGTGAAATTGACATCTCCATTTTTGGAAGTCAGAATTTATATCCAATTGACTCTGAGGCAAAGGATAGAAAACAAAGAGCATATCGTATAATAAAAATAATCCTAAAAATAAGGCAGCTTTTCCACAAGTCAACAAAAGCTGCCAAGAGATAATCAAGGGGAAGGAGCTTTCTAAAATCGATCCAGTCTTGCTTGACTTCAAGTATGCAGTTCACATATTTCTTTGTGTTGTTTGTAGTAGCAAGATAAAGTGATTACTGTCAATAAAATTGACAACCAAGTCAATTTAGGTTTCTTGACAGTTGCAGATTGCTTTACAATTAAGATATAAAATGTTGAATGAAGTGCAGATGTCCTTCTCATCTTTTCTGCAATATACTTGAGAAAGATGACTTACTGTCCTTTGCATTAGGATTCACTACAGCATCTCAGCAGGTACCATCAATAGGCAGCATGACAGCATTTTTATTTAGTTTCATCATGTTCTTCTCAGTGAACAGGTCATAAATGCATATCACGGGGCACCGCTAATATTTCCTTAGTGAAGTCGCCTTTGCTCACCATAAGGTGTTCAGGGAATCTCTTCTAGTCTTAACCTAAAGTTATTCTAGAAAACCTTTTCTATATCATTGTGATGAAACAAAACAAAACAGATATGTATGCCACAAATCTGTATTTTGCTACAAAGCTGGACATTTTGCATGTGTTACTTCATTGCACTATTCTGTGATATGAAAAGCCCTATTTTATGAATAATAAAGCTAAGGTTAGCAGCTGACTGACTACCTTGGCTGTACTGATCCCAGGTTTATGCATGCATTGTTTTTAACACTGTCCCTAGTAGCCACCCTGATGAACTTCTCAGTTACTGACTTCCCACAATATCCTTTCATTTTCCAATCACTGCAGTGATTGTTCAGTGAATATCCTACACTAAGTTTTCCCAGGAGTAAAAAGAAAATTAAAGACCTAATTCACAGATGAGAATATCCATGGCATAAAATATAAAGTGCCTATACCACAAGCATGATAGACAGTTTCTTCCGAAAGCCTGCAGTCTGCCCAATCAGTCAAATGATTAGTCTTCCTGATTTGTATGCTGCTGGTAGCTTGTCTGAACCCTTCAGGTTATGACCATGATAGTAGGATACTTTTGATTTTCTTCTTAATTGAAAATCACATGAAAATGATGGCCAAGTTCTGTGTAGCTTAATCTCATCATCTCGCAGAGGCAATCAATGAATTCAAGGCTGTCTAGCACTAACAGGCATTCACTGTTCAGGAGAATACTGTCTCTCTTCTAATTTTTTATCATAATGGTTTGGAGCAATTTGGAGAAAACATGTGACCAAAAGAAAAGAAGTAACTTTTGGAGCAGGGGATTTAGCTCAGTGGTTCCATTACTTGCCTTACAAGTACAAGGTCCTGAGTTCAATACCCATACCAAAAGAAGAAGAAAGAGGAGAAGGAGAAGAAACTTTTAATCTTAGTTTTGTTATCTTCTAACTAGGTTACCTTGGGCAAGTCACTTAACCTCTCTGGGTCTCAATTAACACATATGTACCAATTGGAAGTAATGATACTTGATTATCAATGAAAATAGAGCTTTCTCAAATGGGAAGGGGACCAAGAGGTAGAAAGAGCAGGGAGGGAGCAGAGAGTTAGGGAACAAAAAGAGAATTAATATGCATTATGTACAAGTAAACTCCATGACAAATCTAATATTATGTGCTGCAAAAGTGTACCAAAATCTCTCAGAGCAGTAGGAGAACCCACTGTCAAGAAAAAATGCAAAGTGTAATGTAAATATAAAGATCAGACAAACAAACCTAGAGATTTTAATCAAGAACCCAAGTGACACTGTCACTGTACTTATTTTACTTACATTTTATAATGGAGAATGAGAATTTTTCAAAATTCTCTTAAAATCTCTGATGTTTTCTATCAATTTATTTTTCCTCAAATAAAGTGTGATTTTCTTTTACTTTATTTTTTACTATTTTGTTCCTAATTTTACCTGTTATATTTATTCCTGAAGAAAATTTTTAAATAAATATTAAGTCAGTGGGAAAATAATTGGTCCAAAAATTTATGGACACATAAAAATAAGACTATATGCATTCTAATATTTCTTTCCACTGACCATGTTAGTTTTAGGTCATACAAGTCATATTTTAATTCATTCATTCAGTCAGTGAACACATCCTCATTGCTTCCTGAATCAAGCATTGTTCTATGCACTAAGGATAAAACAGTAAAGAAAACATTCAAATTGGCGCAGTCATGGAACTTATGTCCTAATAGTGAGAAGAGAAAAAAACAATATTAAAAATATGTATTTTAGGGGCCCCTGCATCACAGCCAGGAGGACCTGGTAAATAAGTGCTCGGCCCCCAGCCAAAGCCATGCATGCATGGCGAAGCCAGAGGGACCCAGAAATGGCACGTTTCACCTCCAAACCCTGAGTTCTTCACAGTACTGGACAACAGAGTTGCCAACCAACAGACTGACTGGATCAAAGAAGAAACCAATACCCAAGAGAGTTTCACTTCAGGCTGGAAGTCACACACTTCCACAGAAATCAGGTGCAAGACAGACTTGGGAGATAAGCCTGGAGACGGTGAGCACTAAATAGCTATTTACTGTGGTCGCCTGGCCAGCCCTGGCTCAGACGAGGAAGTTCATGGGTCCTTTATTCTACTACAGGACCAAGGATTGGGGGGGAGTGATCACCATATGGGGCAGTCCTGAAGAAGGCATGCAGCCTGTTGTGATAGTTGAATTCTTACTCTGCTGCCAACTTTCAGCAGAAATCAGTGCTCTGAATTACTGTAGATCAATATGAAGGGCGAACTAAATGTCTTCCCTGAAACCAGAGCTTCTTTGTCTTGCAAAGAGCTGTTCCTGAATGGCTCCTAGGGTTTGTCAATATCCAGTTGATATTTGATGCCATGTTGTCACTGAATTCACTACCTACCACAGACAAGGACAAGGTAACATAGTGACAATTTGCAATTGGTTTTCTCTCTATGTCCATACCTTAATTTCCTTAGGGGTCATAAGTGTAATATACTTCATTTAAATTTTAAAAGAAAGGAGAGAGACATACATGAAAAGTCAAGGAAGCAAAATGCCACCAGAAACCCCAAATTCCCCCAATCAGTACAAGGGCTGCCAATGGGAGGAAATGATAAACTAGCAGACAGGTCTGAAAGAATACCAAGAGTGGTAAAACAGTTCTAAAAAGTGCTTGGTAAATTTAAAGATGATATAACAAATCACACAATAACCATAATGAAACAAATGATCGGAAATTCCAAAGAAGACACTAATAAATAGCTAATGCAGCTAAATAAAGAGATGCAGAACATAAATGTACAACACAGAAAAGAATGGGAGACCGTAAGAAAGTTCCAAACAGAAATCCATGAGATTAACATGATTGAAAGTATGGGTAGCAGAAGTGAACAATGGGAAAACAGAATGTCAGACCTAGAGGACAAGGCTGTGGTCAAGAGTCAATTAATAGAGATATTTAAAAAACAATAAGGAAACATGAAAAATGAGTCATAAAGCTCCTAGATGACTCAACGAGCATGAGTATAAGAGTAACTGGAATTAGCAAAAAATCAAAAGACAATAAGAAGGGTATGAAAAATCTGTTTACACTATAACAGCAGAAAACTTTCCAGACATGGAAAAAGAATTCTACACACAGATAAGTGAAGTGTATAGAAACCCTGAATAGCCATGATCAGAATAAACAACTCCATGCCACATCATAATTAAAGTTACAGCATGAGAGCTGCTAGCGAAAAACATTGCTAGAAAAAAAAAATCATCTATAAAGGAAAAGCTATCAGAAGCACAATAGATTTCTCAACACAAACTTTAAAGCCAAGGATAACATGCTTTTAAAGCTCTTAAAGAAAACCACTTCCAACTCAGACTTTTATACAGAGCAAAATTATTTTTAAAAAATTGATGGAGAGTAGGGATTTAGCTCAGTGGTTCTGGCATCTGCCTTGCAAGTGGCAAAGGCCTGAGTTCAATCCCCAGTGGGGGGGGGGATGGAGAAATAAGACACTTACATGATTAAAAAGAAAAAAAAAGAAATCCATGACTCCCAAACCAACACTCCAAAATTTCTCAAAGAAATCCTAGGAGACAATGAAGCTAACAATGCTAAAACATTCAATAAAATGAGTGAAATACATGAGATAGGGCTAGCAAGTAATTAGAAGGGAAAGAAAGCAAAACAATAGGAAATAAATGAAATGGCAGGAATAAGGTAAGTCAAGATCTAGCAAGTATAGCTATCATGGGGACAAGGGGAAAAATGAGAACCAAGACCTGGCATGTAAAGGTACAAGATCCCAGTAATGAATGTAACTGTACTGTCTACCTCGAATGTACCAATAAATTCAATTAAAAAAAAAGTATAGCTATCAATATAAATAGATTCAACTTGCCATTAAAAAGATACAGATTATTAGAATGGATCAAGAATCAAAATCCAATGGTATGCTTATTTAAAAAACACATTTCATACAAAAAGAAATTCATACACTGAAAATCAAAGGATGAAAAATAATATTCCATGAAACATGAACCCCAAATGAGCAGGAATAGCTATTCCATTTTCAGACAAAATGGAATTCAAGTCAATGTTGATCAAGAGTAAAAGAAGGACTCTGCATATTAATTAACTGAACTATTCATCAGGAAGAGGTAATCATTTTTTAAAAATCATAAAATAAACTCTTGTACACATAAAAGATCAGCCGGGGATTTTGCTCAGTGGTTCGGTGGCCTGCCTTGCAAGCACAAGGACCCAAGTTCAATCCCCGCTACAAAAAAAAAAAGACAGAAAAGATCAAATAAACATCAATAATATATCCTGAAGGATCTCAATATCCCAGTATTAAAGAGAGACTGATCACCTAAGCAAAAATTCAACAACATAGGCAATAAAATGAATAGACACTTCTCAAAAGGAGACATACAAATGGACAAAAAAACTGTTAATTGTGTATTAACTATTATTATTCTCCTATTACTTTGACTTGAAATGTTGTTTTAAAATAAAACAAAATATATTTTTATTAGGTGACTGTAACAGCTGAGAAGAAACAACAAAAGAAGTGGGGAAGAAAATAATGAGGACAGGACTTATTCAAGACTGAATGATTAGAAAAATATTTAATGAAAATATGATACTTGCCTGCTGCTACCAGCACATGATCATCTGAGCATGCGCATTGTGTGACCCAGAGTCAGAACATGGGTTTAAGGAAGAAGCATCAAAGAAGTCACCAGATTTGCACCTACTTCAGTATGTAACCCAGTGGTGAAAAGGTTTTAATCCACATCAGGAGATAAGAAAGTGATCTAAGATCAAAGTCATAGCTCACAATAAACTTTATTTATCTGGCTGGATTTGCATTGTAAATAATATACCCAATGTAATATTGTTAGCCTGGTACTGTATTTACTTTAAAATGCATAAACATAGTAAATAAAGTGCAGGAGTGTTGTGTGAAAACTTATTGTGTTTGCAAATATCGTCACTCAGAATTGGCATTCAAGAGTAACTATACAAATACTCAAACACCAGAATATCAGATAATTAGCACAGGGTAAATTAGTAAATTTCATTGATGAATTGAATGTCCTCAAGATATGCGACTAGCTGGAAAAACTTTGCAACATTCTTGCACCGATAAGTGTACAAAAATCCTAGTTAGTGCATCAGCCTTTTTGAAATAGACTATTTGAAATTTGAATAGATTGGGAGATCCATTTAGACTTATGCATCCTTAGCAAAAGAAAGACTTAGATTCTATAAACAGACTAGAATGTTGATTGAATTTGTCTTTGGAATACTGACTTATCTAACAGGAAGTAAAACTCTCATGCAATATTTTCACCTAAACACCTGTAGTCCTCCTGCATCACCTTCCTGACCTTCTATTTTATCCTCTTTCTTGGAAGACAAGGAACACTTGTAATCTGCCTAAAGCAAAATCAAAAGGTTACCTGAAGCTCAAAAATATGCCTGGCAGCTGTACCGTCTTCTAAGAGGTTCACATGTCTCTTCACTCAGGTGAGTGGATAACATGGACATTGGGTATGTCTTTATGGTCTTCTGGAAGAACCTAAATCAAACCGTACTATGCATAAATAAATCGTCTTGATCTGGGGGGCACGTGACAATTTGGAAGACTTTGAGAAGATGGATGATGTCCTTACAAGCCTGAAAGCTCTTAGTCTTTGCTAGGTTATTACCTTTTTGGAGGATGGCCACCAGGAAAGTCAAGGCCACTCTAATTTGAGCCTTCCCCTAAGCCTGTTGGCCAAAAGTAGCAATGGTGAACCTTTAGCGCTTTCATGATAACAAAGAGCTCACTGAAGCATGCATGCCATAACTTCCCCACAGCTAGCCCAGAGGATTCTATTGGAGTTTCTGCCGCTACAGAAGTCTGTCAGTCATTTCGAAGCTACATGAATGATGTGTTAAGTGAAAAGAATACAATGATTTTACATTTTTCTAAACAACTTGAGCTCAGTATTTTATTCATTGTTTAAGGATATTTTCAAAACATTTATATTCATTTATTTGAATTTGTTTTCTACTTACCCATTTTTTTAAAGAATAGCTGTATCTTCAGGCACTGATTTTTGCCTATAAAAATCAGTGGATGGATTTCCTACAGGTACTTACTTACCAAGCTGATTGCAACTAATATATTCTAGAAGAATTTATTTTCAGAGTCTCTGGACAAATTTCAGAAATCTTTTACAGTCACTTCTCTTCTGCTCCTACTACAAGATAATCTGACTCAATAGAGGAATTTATTCTTTATATATTTAAACTATCCTAAAAATAATCAGGAATGCAGACACTGGAAGAAGGCAGCAGTAGAATTGATTAGTTCTACAACTTTCAGACTGAGCAATCATGAGCATCTGACTTAATATAGGTAATTCATTCCTGTAATTTGTAAGATAGCTATCAGAATATCTTTATTGCTGTGTTAATAAGAGAATTAAATAGAATGATGTATATGAAATGTTTAGCGTAGTGCCTCACACATGAGCACTGAATAAATGACATCTAATAGTACTGCCATAGTAGCAATATTTGCCAGCCACTCTGAGTGTATAAAGCCTAACACACTCTCTGGCTACACATTTTGGCACTTCCAGTTGTTACCCATTCTATGACTGCTTTTTCATATATGGTTATACTGTATCACCTCCTTCTTATACAAAAATTGCATTTCCACTAAGGAAAGACATGAATGAATAGTAATAAAATCGCTCTATATTTCCTCAGGAAGGTACTTTCCTGAAGGTAAAGTATAGCTTTAGTTTTAGTTTGTACAGATCTGGTACTCTTGAAGCAATGATTCACAGCAGAAATGATTAGAAAGCAGTCACTTTTCTGAATTCCTCTACTCTCAAATTCTCAGTGACACATCTGAGCTTTGTTAATAAAATGTTTTCTTGG
>NW_022900916.1:54573132-54581680 GCF_012274545.1 Fukomys damarensis | reverse complement strand
AGATAGATAGATATAAATTTTAATGCTCTCCTTTTTTCATTTTATGAAAACGTTTTCATTTTATACTTTGGATTTAGTTTTGTTTTTTCTATGTGACTTTGTTATTATAGAGGGTTTTTTTCTTATTCTGAGTCTCAATAACTGTGTGAAAGTTTCCTTGTTGACACAAGTCTGTTGAGCATGCTTTAATATTTCTTGTAATAAAAGTATTCAGAAATAATATCAAGTATTTTAAAATAATGGCATCAATATAGAAATGCTTTATCCCACATGCTGCACAAATTTTTTAAATATTAACAAATGATTCATATGGACTCAACTTACACTATTACTAAATTATCTTAACTGATTTCCTTTACACAAAATCAAAAACAAGATGAAAAGTCAGCTTGATGACATGATTTTAGTATCCCCTTCCCCCCACTGGACTGCACTATTTTCCAATACATTTCTGATTGTTCATTCATTTAGCATCTCAAGAAAAAGCATCACAGCAATTAGGCTGAGGCATAACAAGACAATAGTAACTGCAACATATTAAGAAAAGAGCCTGAAAACATTTAATCCTATGTTGCTCCTGAAAGTAGGTGAGATTTCTCCTACTTGAGAAAAAAATCTCCTCATATAAATGAGTTAACAACTAATACATTCTCCCTAAGAAGCAGAACAGAGCCCATACAATACATTTCAATGCCTCACTGAGCAGGCTACCCATGAACATGCTCAGTAATGAAATGAAACTCAGTCCAGACATCTCAAAGTTGTGCAAATCATTTTATTTCATGATTTCTTTAATGTGCATGTACTGATAATCCATTACTGGAAGGCCTTTCAAGAACACAAAAAGTAAGAGACCTGGACCAGTATTTTAAAAGCTAACCCATGGCCCAAGGAGATGTTAAACATATACATAGAAAAAGAACCAAAACAAAAAATATTGAATGCTACTAAGTAAATATTTGACACAGATAAGGAGTTCCACAGAAGGTAATAGAAGAGCTGTTCCCATTAATTGGGGGACTAGAGAAGTCTTCATAGAAAACTTGAGGAAAAGTATAAAGCAAGCAAATTCCAAAATGGTGATGTGAAAGACAGTAGCTCTTGTCAAGGAAGATCTATTCAAAGGGATAGAAACAAGTGCCTGTGGGTACATCTTTCCACTTACAGTAAAAATTGCATGTATCAGAGTTATCCAGAGGTTTAACTGTGAAAGGGTTAGATAAAAATAAAATAAGGTAGTGATACACATTTGCACTTGATATCTTCAATTCAAAAATGGGTTCAATGTGTTAAGAAAACTTTGTATGGGAGCACACACACACACACACACACACACACACACACACAGAGAGAGAGAGAGAGAGAGAGAGAGAGCGGGTGAGACATGGAAAGAGAAGACATAGTCATTTCTCTTGCTCTTTTGAAATTTTTGAGTTATGGTGACAAATCTTACCTCATCAAGGAAATCCCTTGACAATCACAGTCATTTCTTTTTCTCTCAAAACCTGTGTCATTTGTTTGTTGTTGTTGTTTTTCCAGTAATGGGGATCAAACTCAGGACCTTGAGCTTGCGAGACAGACATGGCTCCACTGAGTTAAATCCCCCATTTGTTATTTCTATTTGGCAATTTAGTTTGAATTTAATTTACCCTTTATTAAGGTCTTCTTAGTCAAATTTCAATATATTTTGAGAATGGGTACCATTTCTCGTATTGTTTATGGCTTATACTTATTTCTATTTCTTATATCTACTATGAAAAGTCAATTTATATATGCTATTGGAAAAGTTTTCAAGCATTATTTACATGTTATTGTCCAGCTTGTTTAGATTAAAGAATGTAGTCATGCTATAGTGCTAGTATGTATGTATGTATGTATGTATGTATGTATGTATGTATGTATTTAGGTACCAGGATCTATCTCAGGACCTTTCACTTGCAAGGCAGGCAGCGGCACCTGAGCTAAACCCCCAGCTATAGTTCTAATATTCAAATTTAATAGGCTAGAGTTTTATAATTACTTGGGAGTAGACCTAAGGAATAATTACACCATCATTGGGTACTAGTCAAAAGCTAACTGTGAAGCTGCTTTTTTTTTTTTTTTTTAGCCTGGGATCAAACTCCGGACCCTGTTCTTATGAGGCACCTGGTAGAATCACTGAGCTAAATCCCCAGCCCCAGCTAACTGTGATAAAATACACACAACATAAATGACCAAACTACCCTAGAATTAGGTTTCATAAAAAGGTACCAAACATAAATCCAATTGATTAAAAAATCTATTAAAAGCATCAGCAACAGACGTGACCATTGTGAGGGCATATTATCAGAACTGGGTGATAAAAATTGGTACAGGAACGATACACAGTGGTACCTCTGTATAGGAACTGGGTTGTTTCAGTGATTCTGGTAAAAAACTGAATTGGAAGAGAACCAACTCCAATTCATCAGTTAGATTCAATGTTGACCATAGGGAAATTGGATATGTCTCTCACAGTTTGGTTTGAGATCAGAATCATGGAGATAACTGAGTGCCTAAAGCAAAATACCACTGTAATCAGAGACACATGAAAAGCAACAAAAGAACACCGAATCTTGATCTAATAAATGCTAGATGACGTAAAGACTTGATCTAAGGTTATTTGTAATTAGTAAAAATCAGAAGACAGCACAAATGGCATTTTAAAAACCTGCATACAGAAATAATAGCAGAAAACATTCCAAACATGGGGCAAGAATTTAACATACAAACAAGTGAGGCATATGGAACTCTGAATGATCACAATCTGTAAAGAACATCTCCAAGACACATCATAGTCAAAGGACCGGAAGTTGAAAATGAGGATAGAATCTTTAAAGCTGGTCGAGTGCAACAATTCACACATTAAGGTAAAACCATTAGAATTAAAGCAGACTTCTTGAAACAATCAATGAAATCCAGAGAATTTGAAGTGAAATGTTTCAAGATTGAATCTAGATCCCTATTTTCACAGTACGCTAGAGTAAAATAAAAAATGGATCAAAGATCTACATATTAAAACAAATTTTTCATCTTAGAGGTTAAATAAATGAGCATAGGAATGGTTTCTGAACAAGCCCTAATTTCACAATAAATAGCTTCAAGAATCAACAAATGGGATCATATGAAATTTAAAAGTTTCTGCACAAGAAAAGAAATAACCAACAGAGTGAAGAGACAATACAGAATGAGAAAAGTATTTCTCAGATAAAGGACTAATTTATACTTCTATAAATTATAGTACTTTATAGTATTGTCTCTGATAACCAAATCCATCAAATAATTATTAACTCTGCCTTCAAAGCAAAATCGATACTCACATCTTCTATTTCCATTCATAAAATAATGGTTGAAGTCTAGGTCTTAATACAAGGTATCTCTCATCATAATGTTTCTTTATCTCACCGACTTGTCTCACTGATTCTACTTTTAGCCCTACAAAATAAATATGCAATACAGTTGTCGAAATATTATAGTAATTTGTAAGTAAAGGTAGGCACACCACAAACCCCCCAATACTTGTATGTTTACTCGGAGTACAAGGCAATGCCTTTATTATGGCCACAGACCTGCATGTGATCATGCCCCAAACTCAATTTTGGCCCTTAAATACTGCCACTCACTCCATCAATTACTCAACTCCAACAACACTGGTTTCTTTGATGTTCCTCAACTACTCCAAGTATAATCCCATTAAGAGCCTTTGCACTAACTAAAAAATGCCATATTTATGAGACAATATGTTTCCTTTAACCTACTTTGTTATCATCTTCCACTACGTGCTATCCTACATATTTATTAGTCAGAGCCTCCTCTGTATCAACTGCTAATTTCACGGAAACAAAATTTTGTTGTATCGGCTGTCTAAATATTTCTGGTATTTAAAAGTGAGTGAATAAGTTTGGGTCTTACACAGTTGAATTATAATAACAATTACAGAACTCAAGAATACTTCAAAGTTGATATGTTTAATCATTGGTTTTGTTCTGGATATGTTGGATTGGAACGTCAGCTGCCTTAGGGAAATCCCCAAGAACACTAGATAAATGACCTGAAGCTCAGAAGAAAAACTGAGGTGCAGATGTAAGGTTGTGAGTACAGAGACAAAAAATGAAATCTGAGATAGATATTTCAAAAAGGATATCACAAAGATAGGTGATATTTCAGAAAAGAGTACACAGTGAGAATAGAGAGGTCTATGAAGTAGAAATTGAAGGACTCCAGCATAGAAGCATAGCCAGGAAAGATATTCACACCAAGAGGAAGAAGAAATACTGCGAGACTGGTTAGGGGCCACACTGGTGAAGAGGGAACTCAAAATGTCTGAAATTTTCTGAAAAGCAGATGTTCTTTTTTTTTTTCCTCTCTCTTTTTATTGAGTTCATTAATCCAATCTAGGTATACAAAACAGTTACATTCATTACTGGGATCCTGTTCCTTCACATGACAGGTCTTGGTTCTCATTTTTCCCCCTTGTCCCTGCCCTCCCTTCGCCCCCTCCTCCCCTCTCCACTTACAAACACTTTATTTCCATTTTTTTCATTTTCTCATACTTTTTTTCTTTTCCCTTGTTGCCTTTCCCCTACCCTTCCTACTTTCCCTACACCTTTAGCCCTTTTATTCCTATTTCACACTATCAATGATCTTATTAGGATCTTGTGTTCTATTATAGTTTTTCACACCAGAGAGACTATTCGGTATTTACACCTGTGTGACTTATTTATTGCACTTAGGAGTATATCCTCAATATGTATCCATTTTCCGATGAGTGAATCTAATGTCTCATTCTTTATGGCTGAGTAATATTCCATTTTACAGAAAAACCACATCTTCTTTATCCAGTTTCCAACAGATGGGCAAATGGGCTGTTTCCAAGTTTTAGCTATTACAAACTGTTCCGCTATAAACATTGGTGCACATATATCACTGTGGTATGTTTCTTTTAATTCTTTTGGAAAGATACCCAGCAGAGGGATGGCTGGGTCAAATGGAACCTCTAGTCCCAGCTCTTTGAGGTATCTCCATATTGATTTCCATAGGAGCTGAGCATCCCCAATGGAGGAAAGATAGCCTCTTTAATAAATGGTGTTGGAAAAACTGGATCTCAACCTGCTGAAGATTAAAACTAGACCCTTATCTTTCACCATGCACTAAATTAAAATCAAAATGGATTAAAGATCTAAATATTAAAACAGAAACACTGAACTTGCTGGAAGATAAATTAGGCAGAACTCTTGAAGACATTGGCATAGGAAAAGACTTTATGAACAAATCCTCAGTAGCTCAGGAACTAGCAGAAAGAATCAACAACTGGGATCTCATATTATTAAAAAGCTCTGCACTGCAAAAGAAACCATCAATAGAACTAAGAAACAACCTACAATGTGGGAAAAATTTTTACTAGCTGCTCCTAAGAAAAAGACTGTTATCTAGAATATATAAAGAACTCAAAACAATCAGCCCCCCAAATATAAAGACTCAATTCAAAAATGGGCAACTGAAATGAACAGACATTCCTCAGACAAAGAAGTAAAAGCACCAAGTAAATATATGAAAAAATGTTCTACATCACTGGTCATTCTAGAGATGCAGATGAAAACAACACTGAGATTTCTCCTCACCCCACAAAGAATGGCTGTTGTCGTGAAATCAAACAACCACAAATGTTGGCAGGGTTGTGGGGAGAAAGGAACCCTTCTCCATTGTTGGTGGGAGTGCAGACTGGTGCAACCACTGTGGAAAAGCAGGTGTTCTTAAGAAGGATGGAGGAAATACTGTAGAGAGCCAGGAACCAGTTTTTTTTTTTTTTTCCTTATTAGGGATACTAGAGTATGGTGTGAGAATCTTAACAACTCTAGCATGAAACGTATTAGGCTAACTGGTGTGTCAGGTTTAAGGGAAGCGGCATCTCTAATGGTGTTATACACTAAAGTCTACTTCTCTGGCTTTCCGTATTTTCTACTTTTGAATTCTAAATAACAATATTTTGGCCAAAGAGTTTTATGTGCTTAGATTCATTAAAATTCCCCAGGAATATTGAGAAAAAATTACTTTTAAGAAAGAGCATGTTTTGGGTGGATTATACAGAGTTCAAAGAGTTGCAATTACTTCTCCATAGTGACTGAAATTTCTCTCCATTTAATCATTTAAAAGGAGTCAGTTCATAATACATAAACCAAATGAATAGGTAAATATATCTTTTGGGGATTTTTACCCTCCAGTTTACCTTAATGACTTGAAGAAGAAATGCCATGATTCCTTGGGTTTTCAGAAATAAAATGAATCTTTAAAGCACTTTACTTTACTCTAGAAATTTACAAAAGAATCATCAAAAAGAGAATTAGAGGAAAGAGCTAGTCATCTCCCATCAGGGATGAAACACGACTTAAATATGCAAGAATAAGCAGAAAGATTATTTATAATCAAAGCAGCACCAGATATATACCATTGAAACAGCCTGTACCTCATAAAACATTAATGCAATCCACAAATGTTTTACTCAACAAAGTAATTGCGAAATCATTGCAGTATTATTTAAATCTAAATACATGATTGCTTACTTAGGCTTTCCCCAATGAGCACATATAAGTTTTCCCACAGATTATCTAAACATCCCTCTTACTTCTTTAAGATATTATCTCATGTCACTCTACCAGATCAGCTGTGACAACCTTTTATAAATATAATAATAAATTATAATCTTTCTATCATTTGTACCTCATTACTTATTTATTATCTGCTCCCTACTCCTCCCCAACTGGATTGAAACATCTGTGACAGTAAAAACTTGATTTTGATACAGCTACATCCCCAGTGCCTAGTGTAACATAAGGACGGACTTGAGAAACATTTCTTATTCATTAAAATGAGTGAATAAATGAAACATACTTATAAGAAGGAGAAGCAAAGGGCATATTAATTTCATACTAGTTTTTAAAGCCACCTGAGGTCTATAACTATTTCATTAAAAAATGACATAATACAGAAGAAAGACGAAGCAAAGCATTTGTAGATAAAAATTTCAGGGCTTGACTATTAATCCTCACTCTGTCATTTCCTAGTTGTGCATGTTGGATAATATTGTCAGTCCTCTGGGCATCAGGTTTTTCATTTTTGATTGTCAAATACTGACTTCCACACACCAAAGACTACTAGTAAATTATTCATCAAGTAAACCTAACTTTATTAGGTTTCACTGCCATAGGAGAGGTCAGAACCGTGGGCTGGTAGTGTCCCACATCTGAGAGTATCAGTGTGCCAGGTCTGACCTGATTTTACAAGCAGTTCTCTCAAGGATTGAGAGAGGACAGAAGTCATGAGATAATAGTTTGGATTGGTTGACCAAATAATGGGGAGGTCTTAAAGGGATCCTTTGTAAGAAATGGTTAGTATTGATTAAAAACAAAATCTGCTTTGTTTGGTCTTATCTTCTTAGGCCAAATGTATTCTGGAGTTATAAACTAAGTTTTGTTTTGTTTTGTTTTGTTTTTTTGTTTTTTGTTTTTTGTTTTTTTTTTTTGCTTATTCTAACTATTTGGAAATTAAAGCTGCCTGTATCCAATTTTCTTTCACACAGAACAAGGTATTGCACTTATTTCAGTTCTAAAATCTGAGTGTAATAATCCTTGTAAAGCTTGCAAATTTTAAGGATCAAGTAAGGTAAAGCACTTCAAAAGTTAAAGAGAGATATGTTGCAATTAACATAAAGTGTAATAGGAAACATATACATTGAATTCTTACTATACCCAAGAAACAGTATGAGTCCCCAAAAAAAGATATTGAAAGAAATAGAGACATGGTCATCATCCTCAGGAAGTTTACAGTTTGGTCAGGTGATCAAAACCAATAATACAAAGATGTGAATTATGGTGACTTCAATTCAGTTTTGTTGAACTTAATTGGTGATAGAAACCTGGTGCCCGTGACAGTAAAACAAAGGCTCAAGAGTAGTATTTTAAACAGTAGATTAAAGTAGCTGATGACATAATTTTTTTATTCTACTTCCTTAAAAAAAATGCTTTCTATATGTAAGGTTAGCATTTTTTTTTTAATTTTATTGAGTTTATTGGTACATTTTAGGGATACAGTACAGTTACATTCATTGTTGGGATCATGTACCTCTACATGGCAAGTCTTGATTCTCATTTTTTCCCCTTGTCCCTGCCCTCCCTTCACCCTGTCCTCCCCTCCCCATCTACAAACACTTTATTTTCATCTTTTCATTCTCTCACATTTTTTTCTTTTCCCTTTTTGTTCTTCCCCTAAGCATCACACCTTCCCTACACCTTTAGCTCCTTTCTTCAAGTTTCTAAATGTCAGTAATCTTATTAGAATCTTATGCATTATTGCAGAATATTCACACCAGGGAAACTATTTGGTATTTACACATGTGTGACTTATTTATTTCACTTAGGAGTATATCTTCAATATGTATCCATTTTCCTATGAATGAATCTATTCTCTCACTCTTTATGGCTGAGTAATATTCCATTTTATAGAAAAACCACAACTTCTTTATCCAGTTTCCAAC
>NW_022900916.1:54563299-54571547 GCF_012274545.1 Fukomys damarensis | reverse complement strand
ATGGAAAGATATCCCCTGCTCCTGGGTAGGAAGAATCAACATAGTGAAAATGGCCATACTACCAAAACTGCTATATACATTCAATGCAATGCCAATTGAAATTCCAACACTATATTTCACAGAACTAGAAAAAAGAATCCAAAAATTCATTTGGAAGCATAAGAGACCTAGAATAGCAAAAGCCATTACAGGCAACAGTCACATGGCACCAGGTGTAACAATTCCCAAGCCACTGTGACAAAAACAGCATGGTACTGGCAAAGAAATAGGCCTGAGGATCAGTGGAACAGACTGGAAGACACAAAAACAAATGCAGATGTACTCAGCTACCTCATCTTTGACAAAGGAGCTGACCATCCTCAGTGGAGGAAAGGTAGCCTCTTTAATAAATGGTGTTGGAAAAACTGGATGTCAACCTGCCACAGATTAAAATTAGACCCTTATCTTTCACCATGCACTAAATTAAAGGTTAGCATTTCTATGTGAAGCTATGTAAGAACAAAGCCGTTAAGAAATTGTGCTCTTATATGTAATAGTTTCATGATTGTTAATCTTTCTATGAGCAATATTATGCTATTTAAAAATGTTATAAGTTATTTAAATATTCATTGTACTTTTCATTGTGTAGAATATATCTTGTAGTCATACATTATGTCTGCTAGATGGCACCTTTTTAAATGTGCTAAAAATGCTTATAATCTATCCAAACATTCTTTGACTTTGCCAGTGAAATTTCCAATGAACAGAAGTGCATTTCATTCAGATGATTGGCACTGTGCAAAGAACTAATAAACTGATTAAGAAAGAAAGACTGTAAGATGAGAAAATGATAGCTTTTTGTGTAGGTGTAAAAGTCAATATTGTAAGGGAAGTTTTAAATTCTACCCAAATTGATTAGAAATTTTCCCCAAAATAGTCTTGCTTCTAAAATTATCTGTTAATTCAGCCTAAAATGTCTTCATTTATTTTAAAGTAACATAAGCCTTGTCACAGTAAGAAGTTACCTAAAATAGTTATTATATCTTTGGGCAAAATAGGCAGACAGTATCGGCAAGAAAAGCGTGTGAGTACTTAGCTTCCCTACAGAGATAAAGATTATATGTCTGGTTTCCTAAATACCACACGCAAGATTGGATTAAAAATGTGCCATTGAAAAATACCCAAATGTATCTGGTTACTATCCAAGGTTCTTGTTTCCAAAATAGACCTGATTCCCAAAGGGAAAGGAGAGAAATAGAAAAAAACAACTTTACTTTTCCTTGTTCATTATTACAGGGGCAACCTTGTCTGAATAGATAACACAAAGAAATGAAATACTATTTCCATGGGTATAATTTGGGCAGTTTTCTATGACCTCAGGAAAGGAATTTTGTCTCAACATAGCCATCAATAAAAATTTATTTCAATTACATTGAAGGCTCATTAAATTTGTTGAAGTGCTCTGAGATTATATATGAAAAAATGCTAGATAAGTGTAATGTCTTTTTGATTACTAAGTCTATTTTGAAACTACAGTAAAGCAGTGTTCTAAGATGCATTCAAGCCCTGCTACTGACCTGGAAGACAAGATACCTATTGATTAATTCAGGGCATAGAGTACAGAAGAGAATATAGGAATTTCCAGAAATAATTTAACAGCATTATATCAAAATGATATGAAAACTGAGGTTAAGGAGGTGAGAATAAAGATAAAGGAGGTGTAGATATAAAGGCCAGTTCTTGAAAGGAATGGATAAAGCACAGGGGATTTTTAGGGTCATACAATTATTTTGTATTATACTGTAATGGTGGAGCTTTTTCAAACTCTATAGAATAGTACAGCACAAAAATGAATCCTAATAGGTACAAAATTTTTTTAAAGATTGTTAGAGATCCAAGGAATCTTGGGAAGCCGTGCAGTATATGACCAAAGAATATGGTTATGTCACAAATGTGTGAAACAACTTCATTAAAGAGGAGGAAAAAAAAAGGTGCTGGCCTGTGGAAGTAGAGAAGTCTAAAAGGCCATAAAGTAGCAGGAATTATACATAAGCACTGCAGTCAGTAATAATATCATTCCCCATTGGGATATCAATATTAATACTATTATACATATCAACCACACTGTTCATATATGAGTTCACAGATAGGCACTGGTAAGATATTAGATGAATCATGAGCATTGCAGATAGCTTTATAAATTTATGTTTGGCCTAATAAAAATGGTTACATATAGACATATGTATCGTGTATATCTTATGCTCCATCACCTGAGAGCACTGAAAAGGAAGACAGTCCAGTAGCCAGAACTTGGTTTTTAATATCACTCTTCATTTTTCAAAAAGTTACAAAATCCTTGACTATGGCTGATTCTAGAACTGGCAGGAACAATAAAAAATGAATCTGGGGCATTTTAAACATCAAAAAGAAAGAAAGCAATCACATGATCCCAGAATACCCCCACTGATACGATGTGTCAATAAAAGGAGAGTAACCAACTGAAAAAACTCTCAGCAGCTGAATCTGGAACAATTTGATCAACAAAACAAATTAAATAGTATTTATTACAAATCACAGTATAAAAAAGTATTTATGGATTAATATTTGTATAAATAAATTCAGAAAACAGCATATGTATTTTTTTCGGAAAATTTTCAAACAATCATTGTAGATACTATACTCTCCCATCAAGAAACTTAACTACTACTCTATACATAGTCACTGACTTGTAAAGAGTACAGGAAAAAATGCATTAAAAAATGACTTTACAATGGAGAACGCCCATAAACACTAAGTCAAATGACCAAGGGTAACAACAGTGATCGGTCATGTTGATGGTCTGTCCATGGATCTGATGTGGCGAAATGGCACCTACCAATATCTTATATTTCTCAGTAACTCGTAATCCCAGGCTTATCCTGAGAAAACAGCAAACAAACAAAAAGTCAAACTTGCTGCAATATACCTGACCAGCACTTCTCACAGTTATAAAGGTCATCAAAAACAAGAAACATTTCAGAAACTGTCATAGAAAACAACAAGAGCCTTCTGAGACATAACTTGCAAAGTGACATATTGGGTAGTGTCTTGAAAGAGAAAAAGAAAACTAAAACCTAAGAAAATATGAATAAATTAATATTAAAATTCATATTTGTTTTTTAATTATGAGAAATATATCATGCTGGTAGTATAGGGTGTCAAATAATAAAAGGAATGGAGAGCAGATGAGGGTTGTTTGGAAACTATCTGTATATCTTATTTCCTCCATAAATCTAAAAGAAAAATCTGTTAATAAGAGAGCCTTTAAGAGTAAATAGAAGTTGAGAATAAAAGTTAAAGAAAAAAAGAACAATATGACTGTAGTTCTAATGGCTGAGACTTGAAAAGGAGAAAAATTAAATGGTGGAATAGAGCTACGAAGGTGGAAAATGACGTTTTCATTCTGCTTTGATCAAACCTCTAAAGTATTTTGACTTCACTTGGACACATTCCTTTTTTATTAAAGTTTTGACATCACAGTTCAGTGGCCTTGGTTTCTTTTCTGTCTTTTCTAAGCACTACAGCAATAGGAACTTAGCCAAATACACACCTTACGTCTCAATTTTATTGTTTTATAACTCGGCCTTAAGGTCCTTTTAACATACTGCTACTTCCAAGCCAAGATTTATTCTTCTAACAGATTTGTAGAAGCCAGTGGGATCCAGACAATATTAAGTGTTAGAAGGCATAAACTGAAGTAATACATGATGATATTTTCTGAATAAAGAGTTGTTTAAAATTCTACTCCCCATGTAAACCAGTCTTGTCCACAGCCATCGATTTTTCAGAAATTATATGTGACCTCCTAGTTCCCACCAGCTCTTGTCAGTGGCAAAGCAGAAAGTCCTGACACTTTTTAGTAAAAATCTGTTAAGGGATGAAAATGTAGAGCTATGGTCCCTGCCTATTTGTGGGAGTTTGTAGGACAGATTGCCAAAGAACCTGAAACATCGAAACTGGAAAACTTTTCTTACCTTATGATTCATTACCCAATAATCCCAAATTCCTTTAAGTCTGTGTTTCCTATTTTCTATTTATTCATAGTGGAAAATGTAGGCTTATAATGGTCATTTTTCAAATAGTCAATCTGATTCTCTTCATACTTTATCTACCCTTGCCAGCCATATACTCCAAATATTTTGAACTCCTCAAAATTTACATTAATATCACATTGATGTGTTCACTAAATGAATAAGCATTATACATCTACTATGTTTCAGGTGCTTTACTAAGGTATTGGAAAACAAAAATGGATCAAAAATCTATAATTACCTTAAAGTGAAATTACCATCTTCTGAGGAAATCACATTACATAAAACAAATATGTGTGCAATCAAGTATCTTAAGCTTTAAGACAGGTGATGACACAAAGAAGAAAATAGCCATTCATTAGCTCATCCATCCAAAATTATTTAAGTATTTATTATGAGCAAAATACAGTGTTAGTTCCTTGGGATACAATGATGAACAATATAGAAGAGACTCTACCTTCAGGGGCCTGTTGGCATACATAAACATGAACAAAAACAGGAGACCAAACTCAAATCATCCTATTAGCCAAACACAATCACCTCTTTCATCTCTTAGGCCAAAATTTTCACTAGTAAGGAAACTCAGCATTGTTATGCATACTTTATTTTTCATATTAAAATAGCAACTCCTCATAGTCATAACAATATATACAGAGAAGGAAATCAATAAGTATTTGCTGAGTGAATATTTGTAACTTTAAAAATTTAAATTATCAAAAAACCACATTTTCTTTATACAGTTTCCAACTTATGGGCAAATGGGCTGTTTCCAAGTTTTAGCTATTACAAACTTTGCCGCTATAAACATAGGTGCACATATATCTCTGTGATATGATTCTTTCAATTCTTTTGGAAAGATACCCAGCAGAGGGATAGCTGGGTCAAATGGAACCTGTAATCCTAGTTCTTTGAGGTAACTCCATGTTGATTTCCATAGTGGTAGCACCAGTCTGCACTCCCACCAACAATGGAGAAGGGTTCCTTTCTCCCCACAACCCTGCCAACATTTGTGGTTGTTTGATTTCTTAATAGCAGCCATTCACTGTGGGGTGAGGTGGAATCTCAGTGTTGTTTTCATCTGCATCTCTCGAATGACCAGAGATGTGTAACATTTTTTCATATATTTACTTGGTGCTTTTACTTCTTTGTCTGAGAAATATCTGTTCACTTCAGATGCCCATTTTTGAATTGGGTCTTTATATTGGGGGGGCTGATTATTTTGAATTCTTTATATATTCTAGATAATGGTCCTTTGTCTGAGGAACAGCTGGTAAAAATTTTTTGCCACATTGTAGGTTGTCTCTTAGTTCTGTTGATGGTTTCTTTTGCAGTACAGAAGCTTTTTAATAAGATGAGATCTCAGTGGTTTTTCTATAAAATGGAATATTAGTCATAAAGAATGAGAAATTAGATTTATTCATAGGAAAATGGATGCATATAGAGGATATACTCCTAAGTGAAATAAATAAGTTACACTTGTGTAAATACTGAATAGTTTCTCTGGTGTGAATAAACTATAATAGTACATAAGATCCTAATGATATAATAGACAATGTGAAAGGGGCTAAAGGTGTAGTGAAAGTGGGAAGGGTAGGGAAAGCTAATAAGGGAAAAGAAAAAAATGAGAAAATGAAAAAAGGGAAATGAAATGTTTGTAAAGGGGTAGGGAAGAGGCGTGAAGAGAGGTCAGGGACAAGGGGAAAAAATGAGAGCCAAGACCTGTCATGTAAAGGTACAAGATCCCAATAGTGAATGTAACTGTACTGTATACCTAGAATGTACCAATAAATTCAATGAGGGAAAAAAAACTTTAAATTATATTTGAAACTTTTCATCTAGGAGTTTCAGATACAGATGTCTAAAAGAATATGCTTACTAAATGGAGTACTCTGTGCCATTTATGAAAACAATTTTTATTAATCTTGCCATATTTGTAACTCAGTTATTCACTTATTCTATCATATGCTGAACTGAGCTTTAGATATGCTCACAAATATGTTATTTATGCCCAATTAAAGTTTGCCAATTTGTTAGGGTCTGCATAGCCAAAGAGAACAGAAAGCCAGTTTCTTAGGTTTTGAATCTCTAAAATGGCTTTGGAATTCATGGGGGGGGAAACATTTAGAAACCCAAAGTGTTTTACTCTTAAAAATCTATAGTTTGGGGAAAAAATCAGGGCTTTTGTTCCGAAACATTGATTGCAGATGTCAAAATAAATTATTGAAAGGACATACATTTTAAGAGATAAATAAGGCTTAGAAATAGACCAAAGATCATTCTAACCACTTACAGGGTTTGATCAGCTCTGAGGGGACAGAGAGATCTGACAGAAAATACATATAAGAATTGTTCGAGAGGCATCCCTGTTCCTGAGACCCTATTACGTTGTGGGTTTGTGGGTACAGGAGTAAACTAGGGGTGTCATAATGGACAGAATCTGCAGAGCATGATCCCATCAGTATAAAATTGAGAGAATCTAGTCTTCTGTCACCCATGGAGAATAGAAGGAGCCTCTGTATATATTTCCCTGACATGAAGGGATAAATACAAGAGAGGGAAGGAAATTCTCAAGGCAGGAAGCTCCCCATTTGGGAGTGTGAAGTTGTTGACACTGGCAAGGCTAAGAAAAAGCCACATCGCCCAAATAGGACTACTTCAGGAAAGGAAGTGGATAGTGACTTAAAAGTACAATGAGTCGACAAAAAGAAATAAAATCATCCATCTTCAGAATTAGAATTCTTTATGAATTAAATGTTAAAATTGCTAACATATAACTCCATAAATGATATGCTAGCAGGGTAGTGATAAATCAATAATGAGAACATGATAACAAACTAAATAATATATTTTTTAAATTCCTATTTCTTATTTAGTTAAAAGCTAAAAATTATTACATACTCTCTAAACGAATGATGGTAAAGTATTTTCTAATATATTCATAATGCTGGCATGGATAAAATGCTACATGGTTGTTCAAATAGTTTTCAAATTCTTTAAAACTCATTTAAAAATAATATGTACTCATTTAGAATAATTTAAGCAATCCAGCAAGAAAGGACAAAGCTATACATTTTCAAGCTTCTTTGAACCATGTCATTAACCATACCAAAACAGAGCATTAGGTTTCTTTCTATATGCATAAATACATAGGTAGGCAAGAAACAAACAATCCTACATAAAACAAAACAAAAATAAAATAATAAGCAATTAAACACTTATTGGTGTGATTTTTTTTTACGTGACAATACGAAGTGTTGGCAAGAATGCAGAGGAGATTAAAGTAAGATCCTTCTATACATATTTTTGTCAGTGTTTGTCATGCAAGGAAATTCGATTTTGTTAAAGGTTTTTTCTGTATCTATTGAGATGATCATGTGATTTCTGAACTTGCTTCTGTTTATGTAATGTATACATTTATTGATTTGCGTATGTGGAACCATCCTTCTGTTCCTGAGATGAAGCCTAATTGGTCAAGATGTATGATTTTTTAAACTGCTTTTTGCATTTCATTTGTCAGTACCTTGTTGAGGATTTTAGTGTCTACATTCATTGAAGAGATTGTTCTGTAGTTCTGTTTTGCTTGGATCCTTCTCTGGTTTTGGAATCAGGGTATCATATTGCAGTGATACATGCATATCTATGTTTATAGCTGTATAACTCATAATTGCTCAATCTTGAAAGCAAGATTGTCAATCCTATATGTCCATCAGAGATGAATGGAAAAAGAAAATGTGGTATTTATACACAATGGAGCAGTACTTTGCCATAAAGAAAAATAAATGAGTCATTTTTAGGAAAATAAAATAAAATAAAATTCCTAACGCATGATTGCTACTGCTTAGAGTTTTTGTGAAAATCACGTGTACCTTGGAAAAAATGGCCATTATTACCTCTCTGATAGAAAATAATTTCCACCCTTACTCTACTGTAGTTGTGGTCCAAACATGCTAAACATGTTTCTATTTTAGGGAGTTAATACTTGCCAATTCCTCAACTTCAAATATTCTGAATGCCTACAGGGCTCTCCACCTCTCTTCCTTAACATTAGATCTTTGAGGGGCTGGGGCTTTACCTCAGTGGTTCTGCTGCCTTTGTAAGCACAAGGACCAGAGTTTGATATCTGGTACCAAAAAAACTATAGATCTTTGATACATTGTCTTCTTCTTTTTCTCTCTCTCTCTCTCTTTTTTTTTTTTTTT
>NW_022900916.1:54515931-54563282 GCF_012274545.1 Fukomys damarensis | reverse complement strand
CTTTTTTTTTTTTTTTTTTTTTTTTTTTTTTTTTTTTTTTAATACTGAGGCTCGAACTCCAAACTTGGGCCCTTGTGCTTTCAAGACAGGCAGCGGAACCACTGAGCTAAATCTTCAAGCCCATACAATGCCTTATCAGAAAACTATTATCAGACGAGCTTACCTAAAAGGTAAATGCATGTTTTTTTTTTTTTTTTTTTTTTTTTTTGTGGTACTGGGGATCAAACTCACGACCTTGCGCTTGAGAAGCCAGTGCAGTGCCACTAAACTAGGTCCCCAGCCCAGTATTCATATATTTCTACACAGTCTTCATTTTAATTTTTCTGCTTTATTTTCCTCTATACTGGTTATTAATACATGACACAATGATTAATTCTTACCTTTACAATATAAAATCTGAAAGGGAATATTTGGTGTGATCTGCAAAATGTTCTATTCCCCATTCCTTTAATTGTGCCTGATGCATAAGCTTTTGGAAAATATTTTACAAATGAAGGAAGAAAATTTTCAAGAAATAGCCCAGATTTTTCTGTACTACAGCTTACTTAATAAATTATGTCCTGAAATAAGTCTCATATCAGCTGGGGCTTTCCAGTATTTTTCATTGTAAAAATGTGCTTTGCTAAAGAATAATATTTTATATTAATTTTTCAACACACCTAGAAAATAGTCCATTTGCTTGTATTTGTGCTAATTGCATTATTTTCTACACATAGTTTTCTTATCAAACCAAGATTGTACAATAATTGTTGAACATTTTAAAAAGTAGCTTTCAGATTTGAGATGCAAATTACTAATTTATTTATTTATTTTTGGCACCAGGGATCAAACTTGGGCCATTGTGCTTTCAAGGCAAGCACCAGAACCACTGAGCTAAATCCCCATCCCTTGAGATGCAAATTAAAAAGGTAACTTTGTTAGAACTGAAAGAGGAAATGTTAAAAATGAAACCCATTAGTTTTAATCAATTGTTATATTTATCTACCAAATGGTAATTTCTTAGCCCTCATATCTAGAAGCTTTTACACTTTACCAGAGAAGAAACCTATTTCTTGTTTGTTTGTCTTTAATAGCTATGTGTGCATGAGAGCACACAACCTCATAGCTTAAGTGTCATCATCATTCTCATATTTAATTTCATTGATTGACTTTGTGGCATACCATCTACACATTGGAAATGAGATTTTCACTTTTCCAGATCTTCTCTGAAGGACTTGCTAATACATTTCCCTGGAGAAATCATCCTGCCTCAAGCTGATGATGTCAAGCTTTGGGATATTTCAATTCCTAATCCACAGCATAAAGAGAAGAAGGCAGATACAACTTTGAAATAAGTGGGTATAAAAGGTGAAGCTAGGAATGATTATACCCAAGAGAATGTTTAGTGACATTGTTAAATATTTTCTTTTATTTCTGAGAAAAGAATAGGGTCTTCCTAATTTTTACTAGGTACAGTAAGACTACCCAACAAAGTCACATAAATCTTGAGGTATATCAGACAGAACATACTTGCAATATAATGTTAGTCTTATGGAAGGTAATGGAAAGCTCTAATTTTTTCCTCAATCTCCAGCAGAAAAGATGAAAAAAAAAAATTAATTTGAGTGGTGAATCTTGGTATGACTGCAGCGAGAAGCAAAAGGATCCCCTGAAGGCAACAACTCATCCAGAGCTGCTTTGGAAACTGAGACTTGGCCTACTAGCCATAGTGGTTGCTAAGCCAGAAACTTCTGCCTTAATCTCTGGACTCTTTAGGAAGTTATAGTAGTTCAAAGTTGGTATTACCTTTAACTTTCAACAGAAATAAATGCAAATCCTTTATTGAAAAAATAAATCCCTATTTAGACCTTAAGTCATATAGAATAAAATCAAGTACAAATTAATTCATCTCATGTGAATTCAGTTTGGTAAAACAACACATTAGGATAAGAGATAACATATGGAAATAAAAGACAGTAAGATTAGAAAGCCCAACGCTCTCAAACAATGTACTTATCTGCCTACAACATAACAAAATTATGTAGGAAAAGCTTAAAGAAATAAAAGATAAAATCACAGTAATGAGCAATGTGAAACTTTAAAAATTCTCAAAGATAAAGAGAACAATACAAACAATTTGCTATTAAAATATGATTTTGTTGAGACAGTGTCTTAGCAAGTTGTTCAGGACAGATTTGAAATAATCCTCCTCTTGCCTTAGGTTCTCAGAGTGCTTGGAACACAACCATGTACCACCAAGCTCAGAAAAAACAAACAAACAAACAAAAAATCAAATTAAAAATTTAGTGGACAATTGTTTTGGTAAAACAAACAGCATGGTATTGGCAAAGAAAGAGACCCGACGACCAGTGGAACAGATTAGAAGATGCAGAAACAACTCCAGAAATACTCAGTTACCTCATCTTTGACAAAGGAGCCAAACTTTCTCACTGGAGAAAACATAGCTTCTTTAATAAATGGTGCTGGAAAAAATGGCCAAAGGTTAAAACTAGACTGCTATCTCTCACCATGAGCTAAAATAAAATTGCAATGGATTAAAGATCTAAAAATTAGAACAGAAGCACTAAACTGTCTGGAAGAGAGGTTAGTATAACTCTTTAGGACATTGGCATAGTAAAAGATTTCATGAATGAAAGATCAGTTACACATGAACTACACCATCAATTAGTGGGATCTGTTCTTATTAAAAAGCTTCTGCACAGCAAGAGAAACCACCAACAGTGTGAAGAGAATGTGGGAACAATTTTTTACCAGCTAGACAAAGGTCTACTATCTAGAATTCAGAAGAATTTAAAAAAAAATCATACCACCCAAATTTAAAGATGCAATCCAAAACTGGGCATCTAAATGAAGAGATATTTTCAGACAAAGAAGTAGAAATAGCAAATAAATATATGAAAAAATGTTCAACATCACTGGTCATTCAAGAGATACAAATGAAAACAATGCTCAGATTCCAGCTCACCCCAGAAAGAATGGCTGCGATCACAAAACCAACCAATAACAAATGCTGGTGGGGCTGTGGGAAAAGAGGAACGCTGCTGCACTGATGGAGGTTGTGCAGACTGGTACAACCACTGTAGAAATCAGTATAAAGATACCTCAAGTAACTAGGATTAGAGGTCTTAGCTGACCCTGCTATTCCCCTGCCAGGTATCTTCCCAAAAGAATTAAAAGAATCATACCACATCGATATATGTGCATCCATGTTCATAGTGGCACAGTTTGTAATAGCTAAAACTTGGAAACAGCCCAATTGTCCATCAACTGGAGACTGGAAAAAGAAAATGTGTTTTTTTTTTTAATAAACTGCAGTATTTCTCAACCATAAAGAATGAGAAACTAGAGCTATTTATAGCTAAATAATTGCACATTGAGGATATACTCAAGTGAAATAAATGGAAAACACGTGGAAATACTGAATAGTTTTTTCTGGCGTGAGAAAGTGAAAGGGTAAATAAGTACTTTAAGGTATAATAGATTATGTGAAATAGAAAGAAAATGGGCAAAGGGAAAGAGGGAGGAGTAGGGGAAAGGAAAGAAGGGAAGTGAATTAATACGAGAAAATGAAAACATGGAAACAAAGTCTTTGTAAACAGAAAGGGGTGGAGGGGTTGAAAGGGAGGCAGGGGAACGGGGAAAAAAAGGACCAATATATATTAAAGTGGTTAAAACACTGATTAAAATCAGACTTTCTGAAAAATGTGTGGTAAATTTCAGAATGATCGTGTTTAAAGAATAAAAATTAAATGGATAATTTGTAAACTAAAGGGGAAAAGTCGGCTTAGAAATATTATTTTAAATGCAATGAATTTTTCTAAAGTTCAAGAACAGATAAAATGTGTATAAAACAAGACATAAACATAACAACATGGAAATTAGCTAAACATATGAATATTCACGATAAAGCTAAATGGATTAAAAGCAGACATTCAAAGATATATTTTTATTATCTATTTTTTAAAAAAATATATATATATATTTAGCTTAGAAAATATCCACTGTTTACAAAAAAACACTTAAACATAGGACATTGAATAGTTGGAAGTAAAGGAATAAATGAGACAGATATAAAACTTTGGAAAATTGAAAAGACTTGGATAAGATATACTTGAAACATTCTAACTTAAGTTCAGGGATTATAATAATATTAGAAAAACGTACATTGCAAAGTTATGTCCACACTAAGAGCTCTCTAATAGAACATGATGATCAATGTGTCTTATTCTGCAGATAATGCTTACTTAAGTGAGATGATTTTTTAATTTTTAACCATCACCACTTAACTCTCATTTTCTATTTATTGCAGTTATCTTCAGATGCTTTAGATCTTTTCAAGAATCTGTTTTTTATTAAACTGAAATGATACTTCAATACATAACATCAGCGTTTGACTAATAAGTCTCACTGTTTATACATCACATAAAAATCTAAAGGATAATATTATTGTCTTAATGTTTTTGCACATTATCTCCAAGAAACATGAATGAATCAATGAATCCTACAATCAAATAAGTCTCTTACCATAGTCTCTTTTGATCTGATGAATTTTTCTGGCACAGAGATTAAATTTTGGACACAGCAGGCTGTCTGGGGGCTGAGCAATGCTTTACCTTAAACAGACAACTGAACCTTTGGTATTGACTAAAATCAATGCTTAGATTCTTCTTAAATTATTCCTTGTCCTCCCCGGTTGCATAGTTTGTCTCCTTCAATTACTTAATAATGTGGAGATAGACTTCTACCTGGTAGCAACCCCTACTTTAACATAAGGTAGCTGAGAGTGAGAAAATGTATCAGTGTTACAGCAAAATAATTATCAAGAAAAACCTTTAGTAGATATTATGCTAAGAAATAATTTTCATTATGTTACTTATATGTTACAAGATCACCAAACCTGATAATCTTACAACTAAACTTTCTACATCACTGACTAGTTAGTAATGAAAGTCAGGAATTTTTCGGTTGTTATTTTACTATTATCCCACCTACTCTCCCCATCAATTGAGATAGCCTATGATTGTCACCTACATAAGCACTTATTTCCTCGTCAATTCCTAATCAATTTCTGCTCAGTTTCCTTATATCATTCGTCATAGTAATACTGATGAGTATGGAGCCCTTACTACATGCCATGCTATGCTCTGAGGCTAATATATTCATTCATTCTTTCCTAATATCACCACAAAGTGCTATTTATGTCCCATTTTGAAATTGGAAATTTAAGACATAGGAAGTTTATGTAACTTGGAGTGTTAATAGTTGGTAAGTGACAGATTAAAGTAAAGAAAACTACCTTTTGTACCTTATTTCATCAGAATGAAAAAAGAGTTTCAGACTTGTTTGCTTGTTGTATTAATGCTTTTGGCAATGCAAAAATGGACTTTTTCTTCCATCTGGCCTTTCCACCACTCTTGCTGCTCCTTTGCTTCCTTATATAGTTCAAATTGTGAAAGAGAAGCCATTGCTTCCTTTTCAAACAGGATCTGTAGCACTCCAACAGCCTAAGAAACATGTAAACTCATGTAATCAGAAACCCAAGGTCTTCTTGTCATTTGTCATAAGATTGTTTCTGCTTGTCATTTAATCATCAACCTTGTGTCAGTGATCACTGTCCAAGTCATAAAAAAAAAAAAAAAGATGTGGCTCCTATCTTCATGAAACACACAATTGGTTACCCAGAGTACATCTTCAGTGAAGAATTTAAAATGAAAAATGAGAAATATTCTCAAAGAAATGCATAAATGGATACCAACTGTCAAGATAGCATGACCAAACAGAAGGAAAGAGACAATCTCCTTTTCTAATGAAACAGCATTGCAAAAATGCAAGGTCTCCTGGGAAGCAGAGTTCAGAAGTAGGTGTTAAAGGTGTGGTAGGCAAGAGCACACACAGTCTGGTCTGTGCACCTGTTGTTTTTGTCTCTTCTGAGATAAAGTTCTAATGCCAGCAACAGGCTACTCCTCTCCTGGCCACAGATGTGCCAGATACACAAAGGACTTTGTAAAGTGTAATGCTTCGCAATCCCATTATTGGATGGCATTTTCTTCTGTACTCGTTGCTGGAGTGCTTCATCTGTTACACATTTTCTGTAGGATCAAATCCAGAGCCTTGCTCTCTGGAATGACAATTGGTACAAATACCTTCATCCCTAAAATGCGCAAATTCTTAAGAATTCTTATAGACTAAAGCAGAAAAGCACAAATGTAATTCATCTTCTGCCCCTGCTCTCCAAACTTTCTTGAAGAAAATTATTTCATTTTAGGCTTTTTCAGAAAGAAACTAAAATTCAAAGATTCTAAAGGCCTTAGGGGTTAGTAGTGGGAACCCAGACTGGGGAGTTCAGCAAGAAAAGAATAGAAGTATCAGAAATAGGGAAGAATTTATAATGAAAACAGGCAGAAAAGAGGACAAGAGGAGACTAAAGTTCAAAGCTAAATCTTACCTGCCAACCTTTCTAAAATTTAAGAATTTTATAAACTTTGGTTTCTTTCAGAGGTTCCTTATGTGTAAAGGTATGATAGAGCACAGTATTTTTGCAGCTTTCTTAGGACTGGTCATCTTTCCACTCAGATATTTCAAAATAAAATGATGCTATATGGAAAGCTGGCTATCAGAAACCGTGTTTTTTTGCAACTGTGGCTCTAGAGTTTGATGAGGACAAGGAAGGACTTCTACCCAGCACACGGCCAGACAGGTTGGGTCTCAGGCAACAGTACCATCCTTCTACTTGGGAGTAATGGGCATGTTTCTCCTTCCCTCTCCAGGTGAGTCTGTGACTGGTTTCCGCATCTCAAGAAGTGACTCAGGGGGCAATCTCAGTAGCTAGTGGATAAATCTCTATAAAATTTGAACCAATAAATGATCTTGTCTTTTCTTTGCAGGCAGATTTGAGAAATCATTATTATGCTAAAAGAGTCACCCAAGAGAATGCCAGCAGAATTGTTTTGCTTTTTTGTATCTCTCATATTTCTACCAGACCTGTCCTCTCAGTCACTAAGCAAGAAGAATGTCCGCTGTCTACAGCAAGCACTTGAGAATTTTCCTACAAACACCAACTACTACAGTAAAAGACACATTATTATTAGCTCCCCTCAAAATAGTCTCCTTTAATTTGAAGTCCCTCCAGCAATCACTCTTGCCACCTACTGAAGAAGTTCTGGAACTCCTCCTCCGTGAGTGTCTTCACTTGCACTATCATGTCTGCCTTGTTGTCTTGAGTGAGTTTGAAACGCTTACTTTTCATGGTTATTTTGACTTTGGGAAAGAGTCAAAAACTGCACAGCAACAGAGCGGGTAATAACGTAGATAAAGACACACCATAATATTTCTATGAGCCTGCCTCTCTGTCAGATGACACTCACCAGCAACGTTCTCTGTATTTTTAGTACAGAGAACTTCCAGAAATGCTTCACAAAGTGGCAGGAATGATGGGTTAAGTGTGTTCAAAGCAAGAGGGACTACTTTGAGGGGAATTAATGGAAATGTATTTTTTACTGAGATTTTTTTTAAATTTAGACATTCACCATACAATTTGATCATACCTACATGTACAATCATTGCGTTAATCAAAAATATTACACGGTACCCCATAAATATATACAATTTTATTGATTAGTGAATTAGTTCAAAAATAAATTTAATTTTAAAAAGTCGTATGTCTCCCAGCAGCACAGACTGGTGAGGAGCATAGGTGAGTGGAGCTGAGATGCTACCCATCTCCCCTGGGCCTCTGAGCAGCATGGACCTGATGAGGAACTGAGCCACACAGTTGCCTGCAGGACCACCCTAGCACCAGCACCCCTCCTCCCTCATTGCCTCTAGCCTCCTGGTTGCTCCTACACTGGGATCCACATTGCAGAGGTACAGAGGCCACTGTCCTGAACTCCAGAAGGTAGAGTAGAAGTGAACAACAGAAAGAGGGCCTCTCTCAGGCTCCTTGATGAAAATTAAAGTACACTGGAAAAGCAAAGAGAATTTGTGCAATAAAGGCACACCAGACCACCTTAGCTGGTAGTAGGAGGGATCACCAACTCCCATTGGAATCTGGACTTCTTCAGAGAAAGGGCAGCTGGAACCTGCAGTACAACCTCGCAGAGTTCAGCCCTGAAGGAGGTCAGGGAGCCCAACTTGGGTCTTGAAACCAGAATTCAGCCTGAATCTCAGGGGTCTGCTTCTGGCTTGCTGAGAACTAATTGACTTAGATCTGCACACTGCTGCCCACATTGTCTTTTGTGATGGCAGAGACATACCCTGAAGGAGGCCCTTCATTTTTATTTTCTTTATTTTTTTCTTATTTTTAATTTTTAATTTATATTTTTCCTACTCTTTTAAATTTTTATTTTATTATTCTTTCTCTTTTATTTCTCTCACTCTCCTACATTGTTCATCTCTCTTTTTGTTCCTGTTCCTGGACTAATTCAGATTTCTCCCTTCTTTTCCTTTTCTTCTCTTTTTCCTTCTCTCAATTGTCATTAATTTCAAAGGAAAGTGAATACAGTTTCTACTTCCCTATTGCTGTTAAGTTATTCTATTCTTACCTTTGCTCTTTAATTCTGTCTTTTCCTCTTGTCTTCAACAGTTTCCTAGAGTTGCTTGGTCTTCCTATGTCCTCTGGCCTCACTTCTAACCTTTCCCTATCCTTCTACTGCTCTATCCCTCTCTTCCCAACTCCTTCTCAGTTCCCATCTTGGAGAGTAAAGTTTCTATATTGAAAGTTTATTCACTATAAACATATTTTGGGCTGGTCCTTGATTTTGATTTAATTCATATGGTTAAAATGATAGATTAATAACTACCACAAATTGTCATTTTTATGGTACATACAAGTATTGTATTTAATTTATAATAGCAATAGCATTTCAAATTGGTGAAGGAAGCTTAATCCATCTCAAAAATAAATAAGTCACACTTGTGAATACCGAATAGTTTCTCTGATGTGAAAAACTGTAATAGTACATAAGATCCTAATGGTATAATTGAAAAATTGTCATTTTCTAAGCTGTGCTTGATGCTATTATACTGCTGATGGTATCACTTTGGCTAAAATGTTCTGATTGATCTAATCAGTTGCTCTTCCTGACATAATGAAAATGAGATTGCCTCAGTCCTTAGAGTCTCAAAACCTAAAGACCAGGTATACCTGGAATGTCAAAGTATTAACCCAAGAATTAAACCAAGGACAGTACCTACACTAAAAATACAAATGAGAAGACATTTCAGCAAGGCATAAACACAGACTCCCAGCTGACCAAAGGCAAATCCTAAGGAAAATGAGGTGGAAAAGTCTGATAATCAACCACCTGAGCATCCTGAACTGATACCATAGGAAGGAACAAAACAGATGAATGAGGCTCTAGAAAAATTCAAAACAGAAGTAATTTCCCAGAAAACTATAGACGTGGTGAGTGGAATGAAAGATATAACTAGAGACTCTAGAACAGAAATACATATATATATATATATATATATGTTAGTTCAGGACCATGATGGAAACCATGAGTGCCCAGCATAGGTAAGAAATGGAAACCATTAATGCCCAACATAGAAAAGAAATGGAATCCATGAAACAGATTCAGATATCCAGGAGATTAAAAACTCTACTGAAAATATATACAACAAACTGTGCAAATCTGAAGAGAGGATATGAGATACAGAAGAAAAGATGGCAGCCAGTGACCATGAAGAGACAGATCTCTTAGAAATAGTTAGGGATCATGATAAATCAATCCTACAACCCCTACATGATACAAGGAAGAATAATATAAGACTGATAGGAGTCCATGAAAAAGCAGGAGAGGGTACAAATGACATTAAAAAACTGTCTAAAGAATTAATTACAGAAAATTTCACAAACAGAGCAAAACTATTTGACATATAGTTAAGTGAGGTATGTAGGACTCCAACTAGCCATGATCAAAAAATCTACACCTGGACATATAATAAAGATCCCAGAAAACCAACAGAAGAACAAAATACTGCAAGCAGTTAGAGAAAAGAAACAAATTACATGAAAAGGAAAGTCCATCAGAATCACAGCAGACTTTTCAACCCAAACTCTCATGTCAAGGAGAGCATGGAATGAGATATTTCAAATGCTAAAGAAAACCACCTCCAACCTAAACAGATGTATTCAGCAAAATTATTTTTCAAAATAATTGGGGAAACAAGATACTTCCAAGACAGAGAACACCCAAAAAGTTTCATGAATATCAAACTAGCACTCCAAACAATTCTAAACACTATCCTAGAAAAGACAATGAAGATTACAACTCAATGAGGCCCAACAGAGCAAATCCATCTGGCAAAGAAATAAATTAAAGGGAGAGAAGAGAAAATTATAAAGAACCAACAACAGGAAAATAATGTGACAATGATAAGAGAACACATGTCAGTTATAACCATCAATGTTAAAGGCCTCAATTCACCAATAAAAAAATAGCAGAATGGATTAAGAAGCAAAATCCAACACTATACTACATACAAGAAAAGTACCTAGTTCAAAAAGAAACTCAAAGACTAAAAGTGAAAGGATGGAAAACAGTTCTCCATGCTACAGGAACCCAGATAAAAGCAGGGGTAGCAAACCAAAACTAACTGAGAGAGACAAAAAAGTTAGCTACATCCTTGAAAAGGGAACAATCCAAGAAGAAGAGATGACAATCAAAAAATATATATGCCCCAAATGATAATGCTCCCAACTATACAAAACAAATATTAATGTACATGAAGAATCAAATAAGCACTAATACAATTGTAGTGGGGGAACTCAATACCCCACTGTCACACGTAGTTAGATCATCTCGACAAAAACCAACAACAAAATGCTAGAAGTGAAACAAGCCTTTGAACAAATGGACTCAATAGATGTATACAGAGTGTTCCATCACACAAAACCAGACTATACATTCTTTTCAGCTGCACATGGGTCATTCTCCAGAATAGATCACCTACTAGCTCATAGAACATGTTTCTAAATGCAAAGGAGTTGAAGTTATTCCCTCTATATTATCAGATCTTAGTGCAATCAAGCTGGATATGAATAGCAAAGAAACTTCACAAATACACTGAAATTGAATGACACCCTCCTGAACAACCAATGGGTCACAGAGGAAACTAAAGAAAGAATTAGACAGTTTTTACAAATACATGAGAATGCCAATACAACTTACAGAAATCTATGGGACATAATGAAAGCAGTTCTACAAGAAAAATTCATAGCAGTGAATGCCCACACTAGGAAAACAAAATGAGCTCAAATAACAAACATACTGCTCAATCTTAATCTCCTAGAAAAAGAAGAGCAAGACGAACCCAAAGCTCATACATGGGAGGAAATTATAAAGAGCAGAGCAGAAATCAATGCAATGGAGACTAAGAGAATGACACACACAAAAAATTAACAAATCAAAGAGTTGGTTTTTTGAAATAATAAAAAAATTTATAAACCCTTAACAAACCTTATCATTGAAAGGAGAGAAAAGACTCAAATCCATGCAATTAGGAACCAAAAAGGTAAAGTCACAACAGATACAGCAGAAATTCAGAGGATCATCAATGCCTACTCCAAGAACCTGTATTCTAATAAAATGGAAATCACAGAAGAAATGGACAGATTTCTTGAATTACCAAAGTTGAACAAAGAAGATATAAAAACTCTAAACATTCTAATTATAATCAGTGAAATTGAAAATGTAACTAAAAAAATTGCCAACAAAGAAAATGCCAGGTCCTAATGGCTTCACTGCTGAATCCTACAAGACATACAGATAAGAACTATTGCCAATACTCTTTAAACTTTGCAATAAAATTGAAAGGAAACAATACTTCAAATTCATTCCTGGAAGCAAGTGTTACTTTGATTCCAAAATCAGGGAAACACCCAAGCAAAAAAGACTCCCTAATGAACATAGATGCAAAAACCTTGCATAAGACACGGCAAACAGAATACAAAGGGTCATCAAGAAGATCATGTACCATGACCAAGTTAGATTTATCTGCGAGCACGGTTCAACATACATAAATCAATAAATGTAATATACTATATTAACAGATTCAAGGACAAAAACCATATGATCATCTCAACAGATACAGAAAAAAAGTCAACAAAATTCAACACCCATTCATGATTTAAAAAAAAAACTTGGAGAAAATTGGAATAGATGGCCTTTATCTCAACTTGATAAAAAACTATCAATGAAAAACCAACTGGTAACAGCATACTGAATGGTCAAAAACTGAAACCCTTCACACTAAAATCAGGAACAAGGCAAGGATGCCCACTATCACCACTCCTGTTCAGTATAGTTCTGGAAGTATTAGCCACAGCAATTAGATAAAAGAAGTAAAAGGAATAAAGAAAGGGAAGGAATAAGTTAAACTGCATTATTTGCTGAAGATATGATACTCTATACAGAAGACCCAAAAAACTCCACCAAAAGAGTTCTAGACTTAATTGACAGATTCAATAGAGTAGCTGGATAAAAAGCCAACATTCAAAAATCTGCAGCATTCTTATACACAAATAACAGACTCACTGAGAGAGAAATTAGTGAACCAATCCCTTTCAAAATAGCATCCAAAAATAAAATATCTAGAAATCAATCTAATGAAGGAACTAAAAGACCTCTACACTGAAAACTACAAAACTCTGAAAAAAGATCAAAGAGGATATAAGAAAAAATGGAATGACATCCCCTATTCCTGGGTAGGAAGAACTAATATAGTGAAAATATCCATACTTCCAAACCTGCTATACAGACTGAATCCCTATTGAAATCCCAAGAGAATATTTCACAGAACTGGAGGAGACAACCCACAAATTTGTTTGGAACCAGAAGAGACCAAAATATCAAAAGTCATTCTAGGCAACAGAGATATGGCAGGGAGTATCACAATTCCAAACTTGAAACTATACTACAAAGCCACTGTGATAAAAATAGCATAGCACTGGCAAAAAAACAGACTCAAGGATCGTGGGATAGAATAGAAGATGCAGAAACAACTCCAGTCATACTCAGCTACCTCATCTTTGACAAAGGAGCCAATCATCCTCACTGGAGGAAAGATAGCTTCTTTAATAAATGGTGTTGGAAAAACTGGATTTCAACTTGCCAAAGATTAAAAATAGATCCTCATCTTTCACCATGCACTAAACTAAAATTGAAATGGATTAAAGATCTAAATATTAAAACAGAAACACTAAACTTGCTGAAAGATAAGTTAGGTAGAACTCCTGAAGACAATGGCATAGGAAGAAACTATGAACAAATCCTCAGTAGCATGGGAAATAGCACAAATAATCAATTGGGATCTCATCTTTTTAAAAAGCTTCTGCACTGCAAGAGAAATCACAAACAGAGCTAAGAGACAACCTCCAATGTGGAAAAATGTTTGTACCAGCTGTTCTTCAGACAAAGTCCTACTATCTAGAATATATAAAGAATTTTAAAAAATCAGACCCCCCAAACTTTAAAGACCCAATCCAAAACTGGGCACCTGAAATGAAGAGACATTTCTCAAAGTAAAAGCAGCAAATGAACATGAAAAAAATGTTCAACATCACTGATCATTCAAGAGACACAGATGAAAACAATGCTAAGATTCTACCTTAACCCAGAAAGAATGGCTGCTATCATGAAATCAACCAATGACAAATGCTGGTGGGATTGTGGAGAGAAAAGAACCCTTCTTCACTTTTTGTGGGAATGCCGGAATGCCGACTGGCCCTCTACTGTGGAAATCAATATGGATATACCTCAAACAACTAGGATTAGCAATCACATTTGACACTTTTTTCTAGGAAACAAAAGGAAACAAAGTCCTTATAAATAGGGAAGTATGAAGGGGGTGAAGGTAGGGCATGGGTCTGGGGAAAAAATAAAAACCAAGACATATCATGTAAAGGTACAAAATCCCAATGACAAATGTAAATGTACTGTTTGTTTAAAATGTACCAATAAATTTAATGGGGCAGGAGGAGAAGTCCCATTTGATTCAGCTATTCCTCTACTGGGTATCTTCCCAGAAGAATTAAAAGAACCATACCACTGTGATATACGCACACCCACTAGCACAGAACTAGCAGCATAGTTTTGCATAGCTAAAACTTGGAAACAGCCCAGTTGCCCATCATCTCAAGACTGGAAAAATATGTGGTGTTTTTATAGTAGAGTGCTAAAGAATGGAAAACTAGATGCATTTACAACTAAGCGGATGCATATTGAGGCCTTACCCTTAAGTGAAGTTAATAAATCACACATGTGTAAATATGGAATAATTTCTCTGGTATGAAAAACTAAAAGTGTAAATAAGGATCAAAATATATAACTGATATTGTGAAATAGGAAAAAAGTGCTAATGAAACACGGGAAGTGGGAGGGGTAGGGGCATGGGAAAAAGGGAAAAGAAAATATGTATAAAGGAAAAACATGGAAACAATGGCATTATGAATAGGGAAGGGTGGAGGGGGTGAAGGGTGGGCTGGGCTTGGGGGAAAATAAGAATAAAGATAAGTCATGTATGGAAACAAATTCCCAGTGATGAATGTAACTGAATTGCCTACCAAAAATGGACCAATACACTTAATAAAGATTTAAAATTATAAAGTAGTTGGTCTACAACCCTTCTCTATTTTAGAATTAGACAATTGAGTTATGTTTTCACCAAAGCCACTCCTAGATTATGATGGTACAATCAGACATATTTGTTAAAACACAAAAAATGAGGGGCTAACTCTCCGCACCTGATGGGAACACTTCTAGATCATCCAAACATGGAATCAAGTATTGATTTGATGATCAATAGGAATAGATTAAAGGCATGAAAAGAAAAATGAAAATACTATTTAAATCAATTTGGAAACTGTCTATAGCATCATGAGACCATTTTTTCTCTTATCCTCTTGGCTCAAATAAAAACTAAGTTCTGTTTAACAAAAACTGTAACAATTATATGCCTACAGAGCTAAATTCCAAAGAAAAGCTATGAAAATCTGCATTGCTATATGTTCATTGTATTATTGCTACAATAATCCTGGCATTTTATAAAAAACATGTTCAGGTTTACAGTGGAACTGATAGAGCTCTCTGATTTCCAGGTACCCCTACATCAAACACTGAGCTAAGTATAAGTTTGTAATTTATCAGTCATGAAATTAGCATGCTTTAGATTGAAGCAATTATTTTTTAAAATGTGCTTATAATTTAGAGAAAATAACAAAGTGCTCCAGCCCCGTGAGGCAGCGTCACACTCATAGAACTAGGAAAGGCAATCCAGCTTACAAGCTTGAATCTCGGTATTTTTTAGTGATCTTTAAGTAATCATGGTGCAGGAAGTCTTTCCTTAGTGGCATTTAGCTATTGATGACTGCACTTCAACATCATGCTGCTTATTTCTAAACATATTAATTTCAGCATGACATTTACTTTATGAACATTTGATTCTCTGAGTTAAGAAAACAGCTTACCTAAGAGAACAGATATGCAAAATTAAAGGTTATTTATAAAATCACGAAGTTAGGGATGTTTAAGACTCCTGGAACTCCTGTAAAAATTTAAGGTTATGATATCATGTCATACTCTTTGAAAAATTAGTTCAAATTAGTTTAGAAATGAACACTTTTAGGTCCATTGAAAATTTCATTAACACTAGAAATACAAAGTTATAATGAAGGAAATGGTAAAACACATGAAAGATGTCTACAGAGGTTAATGTCAGGGCCTTTTTAATATCTTAATTAAAGACCTAAAAGTAATAATGAAAGGACTATTCAAATGTAAAAATATTAAGAAAGAATGATAATAAAACCATTAGAAATGTAGATACTTAAAGATCAAAATTAGATTAATTTTGAAAATGGATATATATATAGAGAGAATATCAGTAAAAGAGAACAAAGGATATGGAAAGCAATAATCACAGTAAACAAATCCATTTCGTTGTGTGAAAATCTCAATGTTTCGTAAAAAGATGCTCTGTACAGCAGGAGAGCCGAGGCTTTCTGTATTTACCAAGGCCTGGGCTCTTGACAGACACTTCCCTGAATAGAGCATAGATGAATTTTAGCAAATAAAAAGTAGATGGAGAATACTATAAAGCACATATTTTTCTTTTGATCCTATGATTTCCAAGTTAGTGCCCATAATTTTTGAAGTCTGGTGAAAAGAGAATCTGTTGTTTGATACTTCTGGGAAGACAAACCTTCTACAATGAGTTTCCTGCCTCATATGTTACTCTCAACACAGGATTAATACCCACGAATTTAAGCACTCCTCTGTTCTAGCTGTCAGGGCTCCTGTCAAAAGCAAGTCTCTTCCCCATCCCCCCGCCCCCGTCACTGTGGCCATATTAAACCAAAGCCACAGTTACCTAACATTTTCCCTTAAAATGGTATATATTGTATTAGTTTACCTTATCATCTAGGGTTGCTGTGTGTTGGTATAGAGACAAATGGAATTATTAGAGTTTCTGGCTCTACATATATCTCCAGAGAAGAAACCAGAGCCTTGATCAACGCTATTCAAGTGTATTCTAATTGTCAGCAGCTAATTACAATGTTGAATTCACAAGACTGTCTGGCATGGAGTAAATTCCTGCCCGCCTGATATGGCCACACATATCTTGGAGGGCTCTGAAGAAGTGTCACTGGAGTACCACTTTTGAAATTATGTACTGAAAATAAATTTCAAAATGCATTCATGAATGGTCTTTTAGTTGAGGCTGAAGAGGAGCAATTAAGAAATAACACATCTATCAACCAGGACAAGGACTTTCTGATCTTTAAAGTCAGGGTACAGGGAAATAGGAATAACACCCGTCTCAGCCCAAGAGATGCCCATCTGAAAGATGATCAGACCATGTCTCCATCATTAATCCAGGTAAGAGTCCAGGGTGAGAAGGGCAAAAGAGCAAAACTGCAATTCTGCCTGAAATACGCTCTTTCCAAATATCAGGGACAGACAGTCTAAAAAGGTTAATGCTAATGACATTGACCACTGAAAAATGAGTTTAGATGCCCCTCTGCCCCACTCTATCCTTTAGGATAATCATAATAAATAGCTGTTCCCTGTGGCCAAACAATTGGGAAATTACTAAAATAATTTGCAATAAACAGACATTTAAAATATAGAAACAGAAAAAAAAAAAAGAAATGAACTGACATTTCAAAGGCTTCCTACAGGAGGAAACTTGTGGTTTACAGTGGAAAGGTGTTTTGGCACAACAAACTAGAACTGCAAAGAAAATCCAATCTAAGATGCATGTTATCTTTCTTCAAAAATCTTTTCCAGTTGATATTTCAAGGTTTCTGTTGTTATTATTGTTTTCATTATTATGTTTTAAATTAATATTTGAATTTATTACCTAATAATTTCAATATGATAATAGTGAACTAGTCACAAATTACTCCTCAATAAAAATAGCAGGAAAAATAAAGCTGTGAATAGTTATATTTCAGGATCTACAAAAAAGAGTGCAATATAGTCTCATTCTTATTTAGAAAGTAATAATTTTTTCTAGGGTTCTATATAATATCTATAATCGTGTTTCTGCTTGCGCGTTTTGTTAATTGTACATTTCTTCTACTTATAAGATATTTTCAGTGTATGCTCAGTGTTGTTTATACCAAAACCTGATGTGTTGTAGGACCTAGTTATTGGACTACATTTCTACTCACTGTTACATCAGGCATCTCCAAGAAATTCATTAACATTTCCTATTATTACTTATTACCTCCAATTTATTCTTTTCTCTACTTCAAATGACTTCCTGCCTTAGCATTACAAACATTCTCTTCATCAGTCTTTAGTGGTTCTAACATTACAAATCCAACAGACACTTCCTGCTTTTGTTTTTTACTCAAATTCTTGCATGATTTTTGAACAATCATTTTCTTCTCCAGTTTCAGAATTTAGTGCTTTGCCCTCTTATCTTTGCTATTGATATTTTTCTCCAAGTGAACTTATCTGTTTCCAAGGCTTGAATTACTATCTGTGTTCTTCTAACTCTCGATTTTAGGTCTCCAATCCTGGGATCCTTCAACTTGTTTTGCCAGAAAGTCTTTTGCATCTTGATAAAAAATACCATTATCCACCCAATTGCGTAAGCCAAAGACTAGAGAATTTAACTTATATTTCTCCCTTTTCCTAATCTAGCTTCACAAAATCCAGATAAAAATTGTTAATTCTATTCACAAAGTACACTTAATTCCAAGCACTTGGCTCCATCACCCTTGTCATTGCCCTAAATGAAATCAACATTAGCAAAATCATTTTCACAATGTTTCTTAAATTACATGGTCTCCATACTTCTTCGTTGTGCTTTCCACATACAATGTTATCCAACGTATTCTTTACCCATCAGTCATCATGATCCTTTCAAAAGGCAAAACAAAGCATATTAATCTCCCATGTAAATATTCAAAACTTCCCCAAAGTAGTTTGAAAAGCTCAAATTCCTTAGCAATGCTTATAGAATCAAGTCATGATCTCCTAAACTGGCCCTCCCTTGCCCCTCTTTAACTTTATCTTTGATTCCCCAATCATTCATGCCTCCTTTCTTTCCTTGAAAACAGTGACTTCTTTCTAAGCAAAGAGATTCTGAACCTGTTTCTTTTTCATACAATTTCTCCCTATGGCTCCTTGCATGATTAGGATCTTCTTGAAGTCTCCTTGCAAAGAGGATCACTATAGAGTAGAATTCCCTGAGCTTCCTAAGCACGCCAAGCCCACCTATTCCCTTTTATATTTCCCTGCTTATTAGCTTTAATTATTTAGCATGATCTAAAATAGCTGTATTTATTTTTTTACTATTTGTGCTGACTAAAATATAATCTCAAAAGATTTGGTTAAATGCTATATTTTAAAAACCCATAATATCTCAAGTATGACATGTGATCAAAAATTCAGTGATGGTTTAAATTTTTTTAAATTACCAGTAGAAAACAAATTGCTATGATTCTACCTCAAAAATATTTTTTCCTCATTGAGTTTATTGGTACATTTTGGGTATACAGTAAAATTACATTCATCATGGGGATCTTGTACCTTTACATGACAGGTCTTGGTTCTCATTTTCTCCCCATACCCCTGACCTACCTCAAAAATATTCACCTTCACTTAGAGCACAAATATTCCATCATTCTTGACACTTTATGAAACAGTTCTGGAAGTCCACTTTTATGAACAGCTCTAGTTGGCCACCTTAATATCATGATTGATTTAAAAAGTTTACCTTTCATTATCCATTCATCTAGTGATGGACATATAGGCTGCTTCCAAGATTTAGCAGCTATGAGCTGGGCTGCTATGGACAGATGTTTGCAGTTATTGCTGTATCATGATGCCTTTAATTTCTTTGGGAAGACACTTACAAGGAGAAGAATTGGGTTGAAAATGGAAGGTCTTAGTTTTAGTTTTAGTTTTTTGACATATCACCATACTGATTTACACAAAGGTATACTAGTTTCTATTCCAACCAATGATATAGAACGGTTTCCATACACAGTGGAGTACTATTATGTGAAGAAGAAGGATAAATAAATCATTTGTAGAAAAATGGATGCTTCTTGATTGATATCATAATGTTAGGCAAAATAAAACAGACACACAGACTGAAATATTGCACAATTTCTCATAAAACACAAAAATATAAATAAATTAAAGAGCAAAAATAAAAAGCAATAGAAAAACAAATTGACATGACTAAAATTAAAAAGTAAATAAAATGTATCATTTATAATTGCTCTGAATTTGGAGAAGAGCTAGAAGTTACACAGTGCCAGATCCAGTAAATATGGTAGCTGAAGGCATACAGTAATATTTTTATGAACCCGCCTTTCTGTTGCATGAGCTTCAACAGCAGCATTCACTTATCTTGACCACACTTCATAAAGGCATTCACAGAAGTGGACTCCTAGAACTGCTTCAGAAAACAGCAAGAATAGTGGAGTAAGTGTAATCAAAGTAAGAGAGATTTTGTGTTAATGGCCATGTGTCTCAATGTAAAAAAAATTAATTATAGGCACAATATATTTTGAATTATACCACCTATAATAATAAGATGTCAGTTTTAATACACAGTATAATATATGTTATTGCATCGGCATATAGTAATGTTATATAAAGTGATGTATAGAAAAAAACACATAAAATAAATATCTTAATGGGTTAAAAATGAATGAGGAGACCCAGAATAGCAGAAGCAAATCTGCGGAAGAAGCAATAGGCAGGAGACATCACAATCCCTGATTTGAAGTTATACTATAAACCTACTGTGATTTAAAAAAAAAAAACAAAAATAGATGCAACAATCAACGGAACAGAATAGAGATGCAGAAACAACTCCAAGCACACTCAACTGCATTATCTTTGAGAAAAAGACCAAACATCTTCCCTGAAAGAAAGATAGCTTCTTTAATAAGTGTCACTGGGAAAACTAGCTTCCCATGTGTCAAAGATTAAATCTAGACCTATATCTCTCACCACACACTAAAGTAAAATCTAAATGGACCAAAAATCTAAATTCTGAAACAATTTGCTGGAAGATAGAATAGGTAAAACTCTTGAAGACATAGATGTAGGCAAAGACTTAATGAATAAAATCCAAGTTGAACATGGAATATTATAAAGAATCAACAACTGTGATCACATCCAATTAAACAGATTTTGCACAGCAAAAGGAACAACTATCAGAATAAAGAGAACATGCACAATGGGAGAAATTATTTACCAACCACTCCACAGACAAAGGACTAATATCTGGAATATATAAAGAACTCAAAAATAATTAACCCCTCCAAATTTAAAGACTCAGTCCAAAAATGGATATCTGAAATGAATAAACACTTCTCAGATGAATCAGTACAAATATCAAATAAATATATGAAAAAATATTCAATATCATTGGCCATTTGAGAAATGCAAATTAAAACAACACTGAGATTCCATCTCACTCCAGAAAGAATGGCTGCCATTAAGAAATCAACCAATAGCAAATGCCAGTAAAGCTGTAGGGAGAAAGAAATTTGTCTCCATTCGTGTCCCTTTCCTGGGAGTGTAAACTGTTACAACAGATATAGAAATCAGTATGGAGATTCCCCCAGAAATGAAAACTATAGGTTCCATTTTCCCTGTTAGTTCCCTTCTAGGCATCCCCCTGAAAGAATTGAAGACATCCTACCACAGAGATGTATTCATATGCATGTTTATAGTAGCATAGTTTATAATAGCTAAATCTTGGAAGCAGTCCATATGCCTATCAACAGATGAATATGTAAAGAATACATGATATTTACATACAGTGGAGTACTACTCTGCCATAGAGAAGCATATACTCCAGTCATTTTTTTTTTTTTCTACTCTTGGGTTTATACCCAAAGTCACTTTTTTTCTCCTTGAGTTTATCGGTACTTTTTAAGTATACAGTACAGTTACAATTATCATTGGGATCGTGTACCTTTACATGACACATACTCTTAAGTGAAATAAATGAGACACATATGTGTAAATACTGAATCGTTTCTCTGGTGTGGGAAACAGAAAGTGTAAATAAGATCCAAGTTGTATAATTGACAATGTGAAATACTCAACTCGTTCTTAAGTAAATGCATGCCCCTTGAGATCATACTTTGAAGTGAAATAAATTGCATGGAAATTTAAATATCTCATTGTTTCTCTTGTGTGAGAAACCACAAGGACAAAGAAGGAGCAAAATGAAGGATAGATATTGAAAAGTAGAAAGAAGATGTTCAAATGGGAAGAACAGGGAGGTAAAAGGGATTTTTAAAAAGAATGGAAGGAAAAATGGAAAAAAAGCAAGAAGAATTAACTTATATTATAAATGGGAACAAATTCCCTAGGATGAACGTCAGAACTATGTATGGCAAATGTAAAAAGTTTTTTAAAAATCTTGGTGTCTAGGAAAATAGCTGAAATATGAAATAAGTAACTACATTTTATCGATGATAGTGTCAACACTGTCAAGGAAATTTAATTAATACATATAACTAATAATGCCACGACTAAGATAACTTTCACATTCTACATGGCTTCACCAAATTTTAGACTTCTTTCTGATTCTAGGCTATGAACTCCCTTCTCTTGGAGGTTTTCCTTTGAAAAACTTGAAATTGTACATTTTTTCTCTGCTCCTTTGAAATATGAATCTTTCACAAAATATCCTTGACACATTATAACCTACAAATGTCTTTCTCAAGACCTATGACCCAACTTTGGAGCTCATCTTCAAGCCATACAGAACCCCTATTTTCCAGTTTCTGTGCAGAACCTAACCTCAGCAGGTGACTTTTTCCTCCTTACAAAATTACCTTCTCCCTTAAAACTGTAAGAGTTTGTTTTTCCTTTGAATAAAACCAAAGAGAAAACATGAATCGATGATGGTTCACTTCTCATGTCCACTAGTACTTTCTCTTTAGTCCTTCCTTGACCTTGTGAAGCTTTACCATCTCTGCTTCAAAAAAGTTCGCTTTGTACTTCAAGGCTTGTATTCAATAGCTTTGAATAAATAAAGTCTCCCTGTTTAAACTTGTACAATTTTTGGTTTGACAACACATTCATAGAAGGACACACACGTCTATGAAAATGTCACATGTGTAAAGAAAACACAAAGCAGAGAACAACTCATTTACTATAAAGATGCCAATATGAGACCAAAGTTTAAAATTTGTCAATGTTAAGTTTATGAACTATTGTCTGAGATTAATATTTCTACCAGAAATGTCTTCCAGTCGGGCGTGGTGGGGCATGCCTGTAATCCCAGCACTTCGGAGGCTGAGGCAGGAGGATTGCTGTGAGCTCGAGACCATCCTGGGCTACGTAGTAAGTGAGTTCCAGGTCAGTCTCAACTACATAGTGAGACCCTGTCTCAAAAAACCAAACAACAAAAAAAAAAGTTTTCTTTCATAAAAGGAATTACAATAGCAGTAGGAAGACATGAAAACTACTTATACCAAAGCCAGACATAATGTTATTATCAGAAATGCAAGTATTTGAAAAGAAAATAAATTACTTGCATTTAGGAACCAAGCTAGATATTTGTAAGTGACCACTTTCATGAAAGGAACCTGTGTCAAGGAGCTCAATAGTCAGTGTGATCAATGGTGGGTCTTTGCTGTCCCTAAAATACAATGAATGCTACAACTTCTTTTTTCCACACTGACAATTAAAAGAACAATAGAAAGAAGTAAGCTACTAGCTATTAAGAAAAAGGAAAGGAGAAAAAAAAATAAGAACATTCTATTCAATTGGCAGCAGAGCTTTTAGAAGATAATAAAAAAGGAAACTCAACAGGAATGTCCACTACCAAGATTCACATTAAGATCACAAAGCTTCAAAAATGCTCTTTAAACTGACACTATTTGAGCTTAAAGATGAACTGAAATATATAGTCAAGGTATTAGTATCAAATTTGCCTTCTTCTCATAGCTTAGACATAGCAAAAACCAATTTCAAATGATATCTCATTATGAATCTTCTAAAGAAGACGGCCAACAAATTAAAAAGGAAACTAATTTCTCACGAATGTGAAAGATTATGTAAGATAACACTTGTTCTAGGGAAGAAAAATAATGTAGCTGGATTGTGAGTTTAAGAGGTATAGGAAGATACAGAACACTTTTTAAAATGCTCTCAATTGAACTGAGAGAAAGAATATTTCCTGAAAACAGTGATCTTAACATTTTCCCCAAACCGCGAAGTCTTGAATGATAAAACTAGCTCATATTCATTAAGAGTTTGAAAACTCAGGCACACCAAGAAATAACCACCAAAAGAACACATTTTCACAGAAATCAACTCGGTATTTGGAAACATTATTTGACATTAAAAATTACACAGTGAGAATTAATATTTATAAATCAGAATTATTTTTAGTAAAGTGCTACTACTATCTCAATTACTTACATTCAAACAGAAACCTTGACATCAACAGAAGAAATAAGAACCATGAAGCAGGAAATGTATCTAATCTGTTTGATTTATACAGCATAGCAGAGCTCAGATAAATATAATAAAATATAATTATATGGTTAGTTCAGTTCTGTTTATTTATCAAATAATATGAAAATAAATGTACAAAGACTGTAAAATTATTTTTAATCACAGAATATTTATTCAACAAGTGTTAGATGGAATCTTAAATCTCTCTATTTAAATATCTTTAATCATGTCAAATCATTGTAAAGAAATTACACCCCAGAAATTGCAAAATGGTATTCTAATAAATTCTAAATACCAAGAGAATGCTCTCTAAGACTTACTAATGCAACAAGCAACCACAAACAAAATATTTTCACAAGCATTGTCATTAAGTTATTCATCATATAGAACTCCCCACTTGATTTAAATTCTTATGCTTTCTTTTTTTTTTTTTTTTTTAACCAGGGATTGAACTGGAGTCTTTGCTCTTGCAAGGCAGGCCGCCAAACAGCTGAGCTAAGCCCCTGGCCCTCTTATGCTTTCTTTTATTTAAAATATATAATTTAGTTTCAATATTAGTATTGAGAACTATATATTTTAGATTAATTCCTAGCAGTCTAGCTGCTCAAATTATACAAAGATTTTTCTCTCATTAAATCCCCAAAAATGCCTCATATTCTTTCTTAAAACCTTCCATTGAGATAATATTTACACTACTGTAATAAAGTCAAGTTTCTGATTGTGCAGGTTTAATGATTAGAAAGCTCTTTTTTATATCAAGACAAAAAGTCTACGCTTCTGTCTAACATTAGCCATCCTTTCCCTATGGAAATCCTTTAACTATGTGAGGACAGGTAATCTATCCCTTCCTCATTCTCTTCCTTTATAATACAGATTTGGCTTTAAAAATTAACATAATTTCACTCTAATATTTAAAGTTTATTTCAAATTATAAAAAGTGACTGCTTAAAATAGACCATTGTTGGAGGCATATTTAAGTCAGAAGTCACTGGAAGTCACAGAGGCAAATCTAAGTTGAAAAGTTCCTGGAAGTCAGAGTAGCAGAGTGACCAAAAGCATCCCCACGTCCAAAAGAGAAACATTATATACTGGTCAAAAGCCCCTACCCTATATTACTTAATATAAAGTGAGTTCCTAACTAGAAAGATTGCAAATGTCAGCATCAATTTTAGTGGACTTAGATCATAAATATTTGTTTATGATTAACAGTTTTTTTAAATTAGTAGCCATTCTCTCTTCCCAGAGAGAGAGAGAGAGAGAGAGAGAGTATATAGAAAACTAAATTAGGAGGATCAAAGGATATCACCACAGAAAAATCTATGAAACATGAAGGAAAGCAATAAATCAGGAGGAGCAAAAAGCTACAAGACATAGAGAAAAATAACAAATGACAAAACTCTTTTGCCATAATAATTAATTTCATTAGAAATGGATTAAACTCCAAACCTAAAAGACTGAGTGACTGAATAGCGTTTTGCTAACCCGACCCAATTATGTGTTCTGTACAGGAGACTCATGTGAGGTTTAAGGATACACAGAGCTCGAACATGATAAAAAGTGAACAGTGGTTAATTATTCAGGTTTCACAGAAAAATAGATGTTAAATTAAAAATTGTTACCAATATAATGAAAAGTATTATTAATAATAAAGAAAATGAAGATCCCTATTCTTGTCATTCTTATTAAGTACATATATGAAAAATAACATTTATAAATATTTATGTACCATACCACACAGTTTCTAAACACTGCATATGAAGCAAATTTTGACAGAGTTGAGTGAAACAAACAGAACATGGTAATTACAGAAGACTCTATTTTCAATAAGGGATACAATAGCAACCAAACTAACTTTTAAAATAAATGTATAAACAACTTTTAAAAGAGATGTATACCTAACAACAGCCAAATATACCTTATTCTTAAGTGTGCACAGAACATTCTCTAGAACAGGCCCCATGTTAAGCAACAAAGCTAGTCTTAACAAATTAAAGATTAAAATTGAACAAAGTACCTTCTCAAATGACAATAAAATTGAACTTGAAATCAATAATAAAAGAAAATCTGGAAAACTCACAAGTACATAGAATTTTTCCAAACAATCTTAAACAGTGGATCCAGATAAACAAAACAAAGATTCCCTGGAAATAATTTCAAAACAAGAAAGTCATAATGTAAGTTAGAAAATGCCTTGAGACAAATGAAAATACAGGAAATGAAAACAGGAAATTCCATGCAGGTAGTGCTCAAAAATAATTTTATAGCTGTAAGTGTTTATTTAAAAAGATACTAAATCACAACCCAACCCTATACTTTAAGAAAGTCGAAAAGAATAAATTAAACCCAAATACATCAGAAAGAAAGTAAAATTAAAACTTAGAGTAGAAATAAATGAAACACAGATTATAAAAATAAGTTAAAAATTATGGGCTGGGGATTCAGCTCAGCAGTTCCGCCATCTGCTTTGCAAGTGCAAGGACCCAAGTTCGATTCCGGGTATCAAAAAATTAATTAATTAATTAATTAATTAATTGAATTTTAAAAATGAAAGGCATTGTAAAGTTTTAAAAATAATAAAATAAAAATCTAAGAGTTGCTTATTTAAAAATATCAACAAATTTTCACCTCTTAGGTAAATTAAATGGGTGTGGAACCAGAAAACTCAACTAAAAATTTAAAGAGAGGCCATTACAACCATTGCTTGAGATAAAAATAGGAGTAAAGGGAAATATTGTGAACAGTTTTATGTCAAAAATTGAAAAACCTGCAAGATATGAAAAAATTCAGCCTAGCAAGACTGAGTCATAAAGAAGTAGACAATAGGAACAGACAAGTAATTAGGAAAGAAATTGAATCAGTAACCAAAACCTCTAAAAAAAAAATAAATAAATAACCCAGGGTGAGATGGTTTCAAGACAGAATTCTACCAAACACTTAAAGGAAAATTAATCCCAATTCTCATGAAATAATTCAATAAATTGAAAAAGATGCAAGACTTTAAAATTTGTTTTTTAAAAAATTATTTTATAAGGGCAACGTTACCCTGGTATGAAAAATAGCCTAAGATATTGCAAAACAGAAAAGTCTAGAATAAAATCACTGTAGACATAATACTAGCAAACTAAACTCAGCACATTAAAAATATATATATATAATGAATAAGTGATATTTATTCCTGCAATATTAGGACACACAAAAACTAATAGACATAATGTATTACATTAACAAAATGAAAAACAAAAACTATATGATTGTCTCACTTGATAAAGAAAAAATATCTTGACAAAATTCACATATATTTGTCTTTATGTATAGTACTCCACAAATATATCTACAGCTCTTCACTTCCACTTGACTTGATTCTATCAGGTATCAACCTCATAATTATTAGAAATGATATAACTATTGAACTCAAAACTACAGATTTGATAAGTATCATACTTTGTAAAAAACGTCCTTGGTAATCTTAAAAAACACAAGCTGTCAAAGCCAGAAATCTAACATTTACCAGAGCAAAAAAGTATTTCATATGTTTTGGGGTACACTGTTGATGCTACCCAATTTTGCATACCCATCAGAGACACAAACTCTTCGTGAAAGGATTTGCATATCAATGTCAAAGAGGCATTTTCATGCTTAGGATGATTCGGTGATCAAATATGTTTGCCTATCCAATACATTCAAAAAAGCCATACAATTGAAACAGGTGTAAATTCAAATATCAGCATTATTATACATCTTGTAAAAAAACTTATTATGTGCCAATAAAAAAATCAATTTATTATGTATTAGATTTCTAAATTACTATTCATTATTTATGAAATGTGTACTTGAGTATTATAGATCACTTTTCAAACTACAAATAAAACCAGACAATTTATTGTTAGCAAACTTACCTTATAAGAAATACTAAATTAAGTTCTTCAGGCTAAAAGCAAGTGACCCCATGTGATAATTTAAACTCTTAATATCAAACAAAGACCACTGGTAAAAGTAATTATGCAATTATGGACAAATTAAGAACAAATACTTATGTTTCTTTCTAGTAATTATATAAGTTTAGCACAATATATTGCTGGGCTTATAGCATAAGGAAATACAATATGCATGTAATATATTAATTAACATAAGCACAAAGGAGGTGTATAGAGACAAAGTTGTATTGAGCTAAAGCAAATAGTTAAATTTGGTAAATTAATTATTATATAATGCACTTTTGAATTTGTAATTTTAGTTGCTATAATATGTATAGCAATAGTATAAAAAAGAGGAAAAGAAAATAGTTACATAAGTGTAATATTTCTTTTTTTTTCTTTTTTTCTTTTTTGAGATGGGGTCTCACTCTGTAGTCAGCACTGGCCTAGAACTCACTATGTAGCCCAGGCTGGTCTCGAAGTCACAGTGATCCTCCTGCCTCAGCCTCTCAAGTGCTGGGATTACAGGCATGAGCCACCACGCCCGGCCAATCGGTATACTACTACACACACCTGAAGATAATTCTGATCAGAGCTACATGATAAACCCTAGAGCAACTCTCAAAATAAAAAAAAAAAAAATCAATAACGTAGTAGTGAATAAAATTATAAAAAGAATTTAAATATTACACATAAAAATTTAAAACTTACAAAAAGAAAGCAGTAAGGGAAGAACAGAGAAACAAAACTATATAAGTGATATTGAAAATAAAAGGAAAAATTGGCAAATGTAAATTTAACTATAATAATAACATGTAATGTGAATCAATTCTAAAATGTCTCTGCTTACTTCAAACAACATTTTTTGTGCTCCGAAGTCTCCATTGTTTGATATGAATACAGTGTTTCCCGTGGTTGGTATTTGCATATTCCTTTCTTCATCCTTTCGCTTTTGATTTTCCTGTAACTTTGAATCAAAATGTGTCTCTTGTAGACAGCACTGATTTGGATCACATTGTTTTATTCCAGTCTTTGGGTGAGGTACAGAACAAGCAGGCCATATAATAGAGAGTCGCGGGGCAGGCAAGTGCTCTCCAGGTCATAGGTGACAGAACCCCCTGAGGGTCACATAACTCATGTGAAGCTATCCTAAGCCGACGTGCGGCCTACCTTTATGAACAAAGCTTAACATGTTGTTAAGGTAGCTTAAAATGGTCTTTTGCACCATAGCAGAAACTCAAAGCCGAACTGGAGCTGAGGTGAATATGCGGCAGGACGAAAAGGTCCAGAGGGCAAAGGGAAAGAGGGGTGGTAAGGAGGAAGGATAGGAGGGAAAGAAAAAACGGAAACAAAGTCTTTGTAAATAGGAAGGGGTGGAGAGGACGAAGGGAGGGCAGGGGAAGGGGGAAAAGTTCTCACCTTTCCCCTGTGAGCAGATACCTGCCCCCAACAGTCACTGCATTTCCACTGCAGGTCCTGTTAGTTCCTCTTCCACTGTAGTCATAGTGTCACTGAGTATTCTATTCCTGAAGGACAGCAGTGTAAAATTCACTCCTAATAACACATCTAAAAGTCAAAAGGACACAGGGATGAATCTACACGTGAACATGTATATATTCAAAGTGTTGACGCATCTTATCAACAACTCACCGTCTCTTTTTCCCTCGTCAACTGGCACCTTGGCTGTTCTGTGTTCTATTTCTGGCAAAATGATTCAAATCTTCATTCTCCAAGAGTCTGTTTCGCCATTAGCCTGCCTTTTCAAATGTACAATTTTCCATTAACCTTTTCTATGGGGCATAGAAGTACTTGAAATCCTAGCCTTCATCCTTTCCCCAACTGTAGAGCAGAATTTCTCTTTGTCATTGGGATTGGTCACTCCATCCCTCTTTTCTTGCTGTTGTCCTGACTCCAAAATACCAGATGGAAGTGTCCCCTCCTGATGTATTGGAACAAGGAATGCGCATCATGGGGAAACATCGCCTGTTAGAGACTAACATCTCCAAATCTGCAGTGCTCTAACTCACTGGAGTTGGAGGCCACATTTCCATCAGTGGAGCCAAGTTCTCCTTCATCTCTCATTCCTTAGCCTGCATAGTTGGGCTAAGGAGCAATAGTGCCATGTCAGGCCTTCTAATTCTTGGCACACGCCTTGTCCTGCGAGATGGACCCCTTCCCTTTCAGAGCGCTGCCTCCCTTCCGACCTATCTATAACTGAGCGCTCAGTAAATCATTCTATCCTCTACTCCTCAACTGCTTCTGTGGAATAAGACCACAGCTGTGCTCCCACGGTCTCCCTCCTCTGCAGTGAACACTGTGGTACTCTGCTCTGTGCTAGAACATGTACCACTAAACCTTGATGCTGAAAGAGAAATGCGGTGTAAGATTCCAAAAGTAATGAAAAGGATTGCTGCCCTCCAAGGATACATTTCTTCCATTAGTCAAGCCCTTGATGTTGAGAAACAAAACGCTTCAAAGGAGTGAATTTTGTGCTATATGAAGTATAATTCAATAAGGCTGCTTATTGAAAAAACAAATATTGAACTATCTGTGGGAATACAAAGGCTTCATGGTATCTGTAGTTTCCTATAAAACCATACTCTACAAGGTCACTTCCAGAAACACCTTTTTATAAATAGAGGCAGCTACTCCTGTTTTTCTGAAGTGTGCTATACTAGTAAAATGCTCAGTTAAATATGTATTCGGTTTTTATTAGGTGTCAGTTGGTGTCCTAGACCCCAGCAAAACAGCAGTGAGTGGATTGAAAAGACCATCGACCTCATAACACTTAAAGTCTAGTGAAATAAAAAAGCATAGTAAACATACCAACAAAATAATTTCCAATGGTGGGTACTGTGAAAGGAGAAAATGGGGCCACGGAATTGAGTGTTGAAGGAGAGGAACACTAACGCGTAATGAGGAGGTGTTCTCCAAGAGTATGAGGTTTTGAGGCAGTAGCCGTCTGAAGAACTTAGGAACACCTGCTTTTTCAATTAAAAAAAAAAGAAAAGAAGGAAAGAAAAAGGGGCCTCAGATTTAGCTCAGTGGTTCTGCCACTGCCTCACAAGCGCAAGGACCCAGTTTGACCCGCAGTACCAAAAAAAAAAAAAAAGTCAGCAAGCCTAGAGGCCTAAATTGCTGGTCTCTCTCACTTCCCTTCTTCCTCTCAACCTCAATTATAATGAATTAGAGCTTGAAACTGTATTTCTTTCCCACTATTGCAGCCCTTTGGCAGCAGGACCACTGAGCTAAATCCCCAGCTCTATGCAGCCCTTTTTGCTAAGAATTTAAAAGTTCAGCCTTAGGCACTGGCTCCTCCCTCAATTTGTGCAATTTCTCCAAAGTAGTCAAGTTTCTGGGCTTGATTTTATACCCACTATCTGCAAAGTTTCTGCTTGTCAGCACCACACCTGTAGGACAGGCCCTCTGCAAAAATGTATCACCTTTATCTAAGAATATATCAAGTTAATGGTGCCTTAGGTAAATCAGCACAATGGAATGTATTTGAAATTCTTGTCTTACACAGAAGAACTAATCAATGTGTAAAGTGCAAGTTTCGGTTTATTTGGATAAATGATTGTACCATGGATGCTATGTTAAATAGCCTTTTTAGCAGGGCATGGTGGTGCATGCCTGTAATCCCAGCATTCAGGAGGCTGAGGCAGGAGGATCGCTGTGAGTTGGAGACCAGCCTGGGCTACATAGTGAGTTCCAGGTCAGTCTCAACTACATAGTGAGACCCTGTCTCAAAAAACAAACAAACAAAGGAACAAAAAATAAATGAATAAATAGCCTTTTTAAGTTTTTGTCAGTTATGTAAACATGTGGTATTTGAGTTTCACAAAATATAAAAATAACAAAAGCAGCATTTCTTTATAATGGAGTTGCTTTGTGATATTTTTGTTAAGATCATGGTCCCCATCATACTATAGACAAGCTGTGTAACCAAAAAAAAAAGATTTTTGCTATACCGAAGGTATGACTCTACTCATAACTTTTTATAGTAATTCCTGTTGCCTTGATATTGCAGGACTTTTAATGTGGAATAGAATATGGAATTAAATCCTAATGCATAATAAATATAGAAGATAAGTATCAGGAACAGGGAATACTAGATTTTCACTGTTTAGAAAGAACATCATTTTCTTAAACATTATTGGATTTGTATATCCATTTTGTAGGCTCAAAGTGTTTTTACATGTGGCATTTCATTTGATCTTCAGGATGTGAATTATAATCTAAAACAAAGCAAAAAATCATCCCTTTACCAATAATATTTTCATTTTTATGGTGAAACACAGCTAAAAGTCATCTTGTGTCATGTATTTTGGGAAGAAAAATAATGGTCTCTCTTCCAATATTCAAGAGGGTCATCAAGATCACATGCTTAACATTTAGCTAGTATAGATTTATGCCCAACCAAGGCTATTATAAATGTATGAACTTTTTTTTAAAAGCAATTTCTATTTGCAGTTAATCAAATGAGTTATTTCTTTAAGATATTATCCTAGCAACTTCAGACAGAAAACACAGTCTCCGGTGATGTTAGAAAGATTTGTTTATCACATATCCAGATCTGACTACTGAGTGTGTTTCAAAGTGTTGCTTTGATCAAACAACAGCAAAATTCTTCTGTTTTAGGACTAAGAAAGTTTTAAGAATCTCTGTCTCACAATTTCTGATTTTCAGATGCCCGTAGAAGAGTGATTGTCTTTTAAATAAACAAGATTCTTTAAGAACTGTTTTAGTAAAACTGCATCTCTCAAATAAACCCAAACAGGTTATCAAATACTAAATATTCCGCTAAAAGATTTTAAAACTTGGGTTGGTAACTAATTAGCAGCTTTCTAGCAAATTTTAAAACAAAGCTCAGTGGTGAACAGTCCAGCTTCATTTCCCAGACAGCGACAGATGAAAGCAGTTTGAACCACGACTGTCATCTATGGAAGCCACATTTACTGCTTTAATCCAACAAGCCTTGTGTCAACTTCTTTCAGGGTGTTCTATAACTTCAAGTCTCTGTTAAACATCTCTCAGGCACTGTGGTATAATAAGAGTAACCGTGAACTGCAGATGTGAACTTGCCCCTACTCTCTTCAATGTAACTGTTTCAAAAGCCCTTGCCATTGGCAGAATTAGGCTAGAGAAAGGAGAAGAAAGGCCAATAATCAACTACAAATTTGAGAATTGATATATCGGGAAATTATCTAAATTGAAGTATAAAAAAAAAGGAACTGGAACTGCCTCATGTAGGACTTCTAAACTGGCCTTTAAAAGAGCACATCAATAAGATGTGTGTAGAAAATAAACTTAATTTCTTTAAGTTTTTATAATTCTTATAGAATTTTAGACTTCTGTGCTACAGATATATGGTTCACATATTGAATCTTATACTGCACAACTAACTCCCAAAATCAAGGGAAAGAAATCCATACATGTAAAGTATTTTAAGTTTTACTTTCTATAAATTTCCCCTACTGAATTTGGTAGTTGGAAAACTAGAACTACTAAATAGTGTTTATTGTCTTCTATCTTCCTTATGATCACCTCTGAATTTATTCACTGTTAAAAGAAGTACTGGGCTGCAGACAGATCAGTGGTGCTGCTGCCTGCCTTTCAAGTTCAAGGTCCTGAGTTTGATCCCTGGTACAAAAAAAAAAAAAAAAAAAAAAAAAAAAAAAAGATAAAAGAAAGAAAGAATAGTAGGTTAGGACAGGAGCAATATTGAATATCATAAATGTTAGAAATGATAATGCTAAGAAGCAAAATATACAACAATTCAATTCCATTTGTAAGAAAAGGGAATCATTTACCTTTAACTGATACTGAATACATCAAGATCTTTGCATATATTATTTCATATAATTTCACAAAAATCTGCAAAGTAGTTTATTGCTATGCCTCATTGATAGATGAAGGACATAAGCTTAGAGAGGTTATACAACTTTGCTAGCATTATCTTCCAAATAACAAAGTTGGACTCCAACCTAGGTCCTACATTCTCCATCCCAAGCCTGTGGGCTTATACATGATGCTGCACAGCATTCCAACAACCCACTTTCAACTCAGCAATGTCAAGTATCTCTAGGTATGTCACGTGTCCAACGTCTAATGTTTAAAGCTACCCCACATTGGAAAACAACCTCTCAAGAGAAGCGCAATAAGACATCATAAAGAGAAAGGCAAAAGCTAGGTGCTAACTAGCAGAGCTGCTAACTAGTGAAGGGTTATACTGAATACAGGATCAATCAATTCCCTAACACCATTTCTCTCTAAAATATTTTGTAGAAATTTAAAGAAAATTGAATTGCACCACAACCCTCCAAATAATTAGACAGTACACTTCAGATCTAACATTGACAATGGGAAGGAAAGCAAAAAGGATTATTACATGGAGGTAATAATCACACTGATTTTTGTTGCTTTTAAAAGAACTTAAAAATCAGTCAGTTCTTCCTATGTCTCATTATTTACATGGTGACAATGGATCCAAGAAAGAGAAAAAAACCAATAGCTCTGAGAAAGGTAAACATATGTCTATCTGTTATTAATAACAATATTAACTCTAACCAAGAAACAAAAGTATATGAAAATATATTAAATGACTACATTTTTCAAAACTATTGAGCAAATTAGTATAACATAATTTTAAGTTGTCCCAAGATTTTTTTAAAAAATTGTATGTCAAAATTATTTTTCTCTCTTACATTAATTAATGAGGTTTTAAACATTATTGTTTTTAAAATATCATCAAGTAGATCGTGGTCATCCTGAGACTGGAGTCTCAGATTTCAATAATTTCACTAGTTAAGGCCCATAAGTCCAAAGAAAGAATTAAAACTCCATAAAATACAAAGAATTTGAACAGAATAAAGACACAGGAGTCAGGGTGTGTGCTGCATTATACATTTCCCTTTTAATCTCCCTGTCAGTAGTGTGTGGCTTTCATAAGAAAAGAGATATTTTCCCATAAAATAACAATTACTTTCAGAGGAATTTTTAAAATGCAGCTATGGCTTTGAACTCCTAAAAACACAATTGGAAAAGGCAACAACTAGCAAAGAAATTAGCTGAATTTAATTTATAAAGAGAGAAGAAAGTTAGGTATAGGGTGTTGACTCAATTTCATCTTCAAATTGGAAAATAGCAGTATTACCATAGTTATTAAGAGCAAAATTGCTTGCTTATATTACTGCAAAGCATTCTAACAAAGTGATATGGTTAACATTAAAATTATCTGTACTTTGAATATTTTGGTGATATTTTATATTAATTGATTTTTGAAATGGTTTTATCTATATAACTTCAGTTTTCATAGAAATCTTTCAAGTAATGTTTTGAATATTTTGAAAGAATTGTGTTGTAATTATACGCACAATAAACCAAACCTGTAAAAACTCAGTCTAGACTCCTGCATGATGTGAAGCCTACATCATACAGGGGAGAGAATGGGAAATTTTGAAGTCATAATTTGACATTTAGTGTAGCCTGTCTAATGTATAAAGTCAACTAATCCCTCAAAACTTCATGAAATCAATACAGTAAGTTATGATAATAATATTAAGCCTGGCTGTATATTTCTTGTCTCTTAAATCTAGCAAAATACATTTGGTTCTGATTTCTTTCTTTGCTGTCCCATGATAAGATTTCAAATCTTGCCCACATGAAACATTCAAGTGGTCATTTTTGCAATTAGAAAATAATACATTATGAAAACCCAGTCAAGACTATGAAAAGAGAAATTCTTTAATAATTCCTCTTTCTTACTCTTTGTAGTTGTCGATATCTATGATAACATAAATTATTCTCATTTGTTTTTCTGATTTAAAGAATATATTGCTCTGAAAAATATGACTTCAAGTGGGTTTAAAGAATATATTCTTTAAACATTTCAGTGGAAATTCCAGAAAATAAAGTCAAAAACTTTTCCTAAAGTGTGGATCTAGAACTGAACCAGATTTGTTTCAATTAATAGGAATTCCAAAATGAGAAAATTTAGTGGACAGACTCATCAAAGAAAAAAATGCAAGGAGATTTCCATAGATATAAGGGACATAAGATATTATAATAAAATGTAATGGCTTCACATCTTGGTGAGTTCAGAGCCAAAAACACAACCTGGAAATAAAAGTACAAAGATTTGCCTGTAACAAGTGAGGAAAGCACTGGAGTTATTTGCAAAGCGATTCCCTCTTCAAAAAGCAAAGCATATTTTACTTGGGGAGATTTTACTTAGGGACCATATAGGAAAGCACAAGTCAGGGAGGGCACATTTGTGAGTGAGCTCATTTAAAAGCATAGGTTATCAACATGATCAGTTCAAGGCTATAGATGACATGTCCAAATAAAAAGAGAGATGGCCAGTGCTTTCTGGGCATGCCCAGCAGTATTTCCTTTATAAAGCAGGATGCACTCTGTTTCAGGGCATATGTATTTGCAATTGTTATTGCTTCCTGCTTAATTGTTCCCTCAGAGAGTAAGTAGTGACTTTGTCTCTTCGGAGCAGTTTTGCTTGCAGTGCACTTTGTCTGAAAATAGGGTGGTTATGCCTGCTTGCTTTCAAGCTCCTGTTACATGAAATGTTGGTTTTCGTCCTTTGATTTTTTTTAATCTATGAGCCTGTTTAAAATTAAGTGTGTTCTTTTACGCAACATATAGTTGGGTTTTTTTAATCCAATCTGCCAATCTTGCTTCTTGACTGGGGCTTCCGATCATTTACATGGGCATTATTTTTGTTTGTTTGCTTCTAATCCTTTTCCACTGGGAAAAGAAACACAGTGAAAAAGGTATCTACAGACCAGGGCACTGGAAAAACTGAAATCCAGAGAATAGAGTGTGAGCATGATGGGACCCTTGGACAGCTGAAAGGAAGTGCAGGATCCTGATTAGGGGGACTGAGAAAGCCACAGCAGGAGGTTTATGTGGGCAGGCAGCACCTGCAAGTGACGGGAAACTGGGACAATACATAGACAGACTGGCCCAGAAACAGGCATTAGCTCATTCGTGCCTTAGACACTAGGAGAGTTTTTCCTGAAGAATATTCTGCTAACTAACCGAAGATTATGCTAACAGGTACCCCTGCAAGGGAGCTTGAATCACCCCAGATGAGGGCTGCTGAACACGGTTCAGCCGGTTCTCAGTTCTCAGGCCCGAGAACGAGGCTTTGTGCAGCAAGGAAGAGAGCACTGCAAGCACAGTGCCAGAGAGGGGAACCTCAACCGGAGGTCAAATTCACTGCACGTATCAGATGCTTACGTAGGAAGAACACAGAAGCAGTTGTAGGACTGGGCATGGAAGGAAGAGTAGAAAAGGAGAGGACTCATGGAAAAAACAGCATAAAATTGGGTGCTAAACCTACTACGCGGCACCCTCCCCTCTCACATAATTGCGGGGTCTGAACTTAAAGGTGAAGATTCTAAGTAAGCCAGGCCTAGAGCATAACTTGTAATAGAGTGGCAGGCTCAGAGGTCCATCTGGATTGCCAGTCTCCGCGCTAACAGGGAGACAACTGAACAGATCAAAGGGGGAGAAAAACTCGGGACCAGCAAGAGCGAGATGTAGACTAAGGAGGAATGAAGGAAGAAGCACCTTGCGGTCACAGTGACTCTCCGAGGAGGGTGAAAGCATAGAAAAGAGTCACACTCAGAAATTCATCCAGATCTTGCTTACAGATCGTTTCCCCCACTTGTGAATATGCAGGAAAAGCTCATGACCTTAGACTGCAATACATATAGGATGGTGAGGATGCTTTAATTTTGTGTTTTGCGACTGTGTGGAGTTTTGTGCTTTGGGGTTGTTGTTTATCTCTTTCTTCTCTGTCTCATTCTTCATTTTTCCTCTTTTGCTTTTCTCCTTTCATCTAGCAGCTATGTGGGAGATCTTTGCATCCATGCAAAGGAACACAAGAATTAGCTAGTGCTTTAATCTAAATAGTACCGTACTGTTCATGAGCCAGTTGGGGTAATCACTAAAATTGGGTATGGAGGATCTGAGCAAGAGCCAACTCTTAGCATATTATCAGGTTTTGACTTTCTCCCAACTACCTGAAATTTCCAAGTACACTTCTCTTCATTTGTGTCCCTCCTCCTGCTCCCACAAATATTGTCTCAAGCCTGTTAGAATCACTGAAAATTTCTCAACACAAACCTGAAAGGTGAGAACTTGGAGGGAAATTCTTCAAGCACTTAACAGAACACCTTTCAATTCAGATAAGTACATCCTGCAAAACTATCCTTCAAAATAGATGGACAAATTAGGACTTTTCATGATAAAGAGCATCTTAAGAAATACATGGCCACAAAACCAGCACTAGAGAAAATACTCAAGTATACCCTAAATACAGACAATAAAGCCAACAACTCCAGAGAGCTTAATGAAATAAATGTATAAAGAAGGGTGAGTTGTAGAATAAAAAAGAAAAGGGAGCCAACAAAAGAAAAGCAACACAATGTCAGGAATCAATCAATGGCTTTCAGTAATAATGCTCATGTAGGGCCAGATATTTGGCTCAGTGGCTCTGCTGCCTGCCTCATAAGCTCAAGGTCCCAAGGTTGATCCCTGGTATAACAAACAAACAAACAAACAAAAATAATGCTCATGTAAATGATCTCAAACCCCAATCAAGAAGCGAGATTGGCAGATCTATATGTATCAAATATACTAGTATACAAATAATGTATATAATATGTACCATTATATGTAACAAATATTGTATATTTTTTTTTATATATTGTATATAATATATATATATACATACCATAGAATATATAAATTAAATATGTATTAATTATATATTGCATAATTATATAATAGCATGTATGTATATATTATATATAATATATTCATACACACAACAGTGCTACAGCCAAAAGAGTAAACCATAATAACCCACAAACATTCTAAACTTTAGATTAACACGTACATTATGTCCATGTGGAACCATGATTGCTGAAAATTTCTGAATAGGAATCATCCTCATTTTTGGCTCCATTAATAATTACAGAGCATTCATTCAAGAAAAAGTTACTATAGTGAAAGATCATGAAGCCCACATAACACTTCAGTTTCTTTCAACGTAGACACAACCAATGGCAGCAATTATTATCTGTGAGTTCACTAATATGAAAATTTTACGTGTACTAATCATGCTAGATAGCAGTTCTGTTTTCCCTATTATTAATAATGGAATAATACACATTGTTGCACATTAGTGTAATGCAAGGCATTATGCAGATACCTCTTACTATAGCAACATTGCCTTTCCTTTACATAACTCTTCTCATTTATGGCTCTGAAATAGTTTTACAGGCATCAGTTAAGACTAGCATTGCATCTGTAAGACTCAGGATTATCATAGTTGTTACCTTGATGTGGGGCTACAGGTTAAGCCATGTTATTAAAAGCTCAAAAGTAGTTCTAGGATTAAAGCTCATGCATCACTTCAAACTTGAACTTAACCAACCTAAGGAATACATTTCCCATCATCCTTTATCCATACGTTGGTCCCAAGCTTTAATAATTTGCAGCAATTACCTATGGTTTTGCAAGTTTTCAAGCTAAAGTGCCTTCACTTTGCGTACCCTCATTGTAACATTTACAAAATCTAAATTATTAATACATCATCTTTACTAGTATCAGTTTATACAGTTTTTCACAGCCACTTTGAGAAGGCCTTCAGGCTCCCAGCATGCTAGTCCCCTAGATTATATAGCCCTTTAGTTACACGGTCTGGAATCGAACTTCTGATCTTGTAACTTTTGATCCGACTTGCTCTACTGAGCCGTGCTGCATTGCACTGAAACAGAGCATGCTAAGAATTTGAATTTACTTAAGAAGGTCAGCTTTGCTGTAAGATTGGTGTTCTTTACATCACCATTTAAAAAATAGGTAAAAAATAAAAAGCTCTGTTTGGAAAAATCATCTTACAGTCTGTCTTCCATACACAAAACTAAAACAGAGGCCATTTCAATAGTTATCTGATCATCTTTAAAAAGTTGCCAGTTGTATCATAAATTATCTTTCCTCTTTAACCATCTTGTTAAAATATCTGAAACCATTTACTTTCATGTTCTTTCTCAAGTTTTTATTATTCCAAAGTATCAACATTAATTGGAGATCATTTTGATTACTTATAAACATTAGCATAGCAATTCAGCATTTTGCTAAAGCTCTGTCAGTCACCCTTTTAAAAATTTTTTTTTATAAAAATTGAAAAACTCTGGATTTCAGGGGGTTTTGACCGTTAATCTAAGCCCTGTAATCCATGTTTTATAGGCAGAATGAAGCAATGCTCCAACAATAGAAAGGCGCAAAATCTTCTTTTAACTACGGCATCTCTGTGTGGAAAGAGATAAAATGGATCGCCTCCTTTATAAGGTATACAGTGTACACACTGCAAAGAGAATTTAGAGCATATGCTAAGCTATACAAACATTTTCTATATTAAATTACCGTCAACAACTGTGGACAGCTACAAATTGCATCACTCTTCATACAAAGAATTGTCCGTCTCAGAATATTAATGTTGACTTTTTAGCAAAAAAAAATATTAATTAAATGTAGATTGTGTTTCCATGAAACATCTTCCTATGTACTCATTTTTCAATAAGATGCGAGAGATAACACTTTATTACTTATGTTAAGTTTTTGAAGTACAAAGGAAGATCTTCCACTAAACTTTTAAGGGCTACTGGATAGTTCTTGTTTATCCAAATTAGAAAGGAAAGATAGAGCTGGGGATTTAGTTCAGTGGTTCTGCCACCTGCCTTGCAAGTGCAAGGTCCCAAGTTCAATCCCCAGGACCAAAAACAAGAAAGAAAAAAAAAAAGAAAAGATACGATAATCATGTTTTTTTCAATATGCATTCATTTTAATATAAATGTTATATTAATATGCTCTTTTTAAAAAACTATTTTTACAGTAGGGTTTGTGTGACTTAGTATATTACTAAACTTGAAAAACATTTGAAAATACACTAAAATTCCAAGACAGTGAAAAGGACAAGTTGTATCTGTATCATAGATTTGTTCTATTACTCTTCAATTAGAGTTTAATAAAAGAATTTAAATGTATGTAAAAATGTATGCAGGCGGAGGCCTGGATGTATTATTAAAATTAGTTATTCATTGCCTCTATATGGGTGAACAGAACTTAGTACACCTGAAAAATAAGTACATTAAAAGACCCTAAATTCTACTTAGCAAGTGGAAAATGGAAAAATATTGAATCATAAGGTGCTATATTAATGCAATCATGAATACTACATCTACAAAATATTCTGCTTGAGTTCAAGTTTATAAAGTAAACCTTGACCAAAATTTTATTTTAACACTACAGAGCATGGCAGATGTTTTTTACATATAAAAAAATTAAGGCAAATGTAAATAGTTGTCTTAGATAACAGAATATTGAGCATTATCTTCTTTACTTTTTTTGTTTTGTTTTTTTTTGGGGGGGAATACCAGGGCTTGAACTCAGGACCTTGAGAGGCAGGCAGCAGAACCACTGAGCTAAATGTTTAGCATTAGTTTAGCTGCTCTGAATTCTTTAAGCAGCAACTGCTTTCCAAACTGTCTTCATCCCCAAATCTATATTAACATAATTAGATAAATTCATCCAAATTAATAATGGGATCGCTTAATGTTGTCTATTTGAATTTTGAAGTGGTCCAACGTAGACAATTACAGTACTTAGTTTTGACATACTTGTTTGATACTGATTTGCTCATTTCTGCACTAATTAAGCAAAAGGAGCATTTGCTTCTCTTGATCAATTCTAATTCATCAATGTCATTAAGATAAATAGTAGTTTGGCCTCCTTATTTCACATCTTAGTGAAATGTTCACCCATATCATCTACTGTATCATAACATAAATTAAAAAAGAGATGGTTTAAAACGCTATTTTGGATCAACCAGCACGTATGTCTCATGATCAGAAAATAACCATTAAGGTGGAGTCAACTTGATTGACTTAGGAGTCATCCCAAGGATTAGTGAAAAGTATTTCTGGATGTGTCTGAATAGGTCATGGAGAAATGGCCTTAGAGTCTATATGTAAACCCATACCTCTCATTTTTGAGTGCTGTTTCTCTTTTCTGATTCCCAGGTAACATGAACTAAATTGTTTTGCTCTGCCCTGAACTTATACCATGATGCCTTAAAGCCAGACAACCATGAACAGAAACCCCTGAAACCAAGAGATAAATTAACCCTCTCCTCTTTTAAGTTGTGAGTATTAGGTATTATGTCCCAAAGATGGCAAAGCTGACTAATACAAAATATTAGTACCAAGAATAGGGTTGTTGTTGTACCTCTTCCTGGCATGTGGTTCCTAAACCTTTAGGAATGGTTTTCAGGAGAAGTTTGGATTTGGAGGTGCAAGCTAGAGAAGCTTTAGAATTCTATAAAAAGAAACAGATTTGGTTGTTTTACTCATAAGACTAGAATATTAATGCAAATGCAGATGATAAAGTCCAAGCTTACAAGGTTTTAAATGAGGATGCTAACTGGGAGTTGAACTAGAGCTATGTGTTCCACATTATGGTGAGAAAATTGTCTACATTTTACCAGTGTCCTAAGACGTTGCAGGAGACTGACATTAAGGGTGGTGGATTAATGGTTCTAGTGGAAGAAATTACAAGACAGCTCAACATTCAGCCGACGATTGTTTTTACCCAAATTTATAGTGAGAATCAGGAGCAAAAAGGAGAGCAGAACAGTTTGAAAACATTAAAATCTGGCACAAAATGAACATGTAAAGTTGTGACCAAAGGATACGTGGTTGCTGAAGAGATTTGTACTATGAAAAAGCAACCAAGTACTTTGTATAGGGATGAGAAAGATGCCTCGAGGGCATTTCAGAAATCAGCAAGACCCCTACCCTTCACAGGCTTAATGGTGCAGTAATGTCAAATTTTTGTTGAAAAGAAAGTCCCTGGGACTCCTGCTTGAGAAGGGCCTCAAAGGGAATAGGTCCTCATGAAATGAAACCCCATTTTACTCTGCTCATCAATCCAAGCAATCAAAAGCTATTTCAGCCATAGCCCAAGTTGTCCTGGCTATTACTTCCTCTGACAGCAGATCTTGGTTTTCTCTACACTATATGAGTCATTCTGACCTACATAAGGCAAAAGTTGTGACATCATGGAGGCTTACACCTAGATTTTAAAGGAAAGAATTGGAAGCCAGACCAGAAATCATGAGAGGGCAGTGAGTAAAGATGAAGAGATGATACCAAAGTTATAGTGGAGATCACAGGAAGTTGGAGGTGCCAAGGATATTAGATATCTGCCAGGAAGATGAAATATCTACCAAGGAAAACCTCAAGCAGCCAGTAGCACCAGCCCGGGAGAGAGGCCATGTGGGCTACAGCCAGCAAGGCCATAGAGGCAGAAGGGTCCAAACCCTCTAAAATGCACATCTTTCTTACCACCACTTATTCTGGTTCCCAGATATGGAGCTGTAGAACTTAATGTCTGCCCTGACTTTGACCATGCTTTAATTCTTTTCTACCCCTGTCTTCCTCTCTACTGGATATCTGCATATATATTATTGTGCCTTAGGATCATGTAACTTGTTTTTAATTTTTTATAGGAGTTCCCAGTTAAGAAATTGCTTTGTGTCTCAGAAGAGATTTTGACTTGGACATTTAGCAATTATGGGATTGTTGCAATTTTGGAAAGGGATTATTGTGGGATAGTTGTATTATATTAGGAAAAATTATTACTTTATATTTATTTGAAGATTAAATATGGATTAAGGAGATATTTGTGTATCAAGTTGACAAACAGTAGGATGTGGTTACAGATTTTCAACTTGATTTGTTTGGGATTTACCTGGGGATTAATAAAGCATACTTCCGGATGAGTCGTGGAGGTACGACCTTAAGGTCTATACTGTTTCCTCGTCCATTTCTCTCAGTTCCTTCTCTGCTGTGCTTTTCTCTACCATGAACTCGCAGCTTTGCTCTGCCACATCATTCTGCTGTAATGTTTCTGCCTTGGGCCAACTATGAACTGAATCCTCTGAAACCACGAGCCAAATAAACTTTCCTTTCTTTAAGTTGCTATTGTCAGGTACTGCGTCCCAGAGAAAGAAAGTTGGCTAACGTCATTGATTGTCAAGATGTTTGATTTACAAGGAAACTCTGCTTAATCTATGTTGAATTTATTCAACCAAATCCATGGCTGATTTCTGTCAAAGTCCAACAAGATAAAAGAACATTGGAAATATGTTTAATAAATAGTTTTAATTTTATACCTCAGTACCTACACCCATCAGACAGAAGTCTAACTCAACTATCAACAATTATAATGTAAAATAAACCATGCAATCAATAAAAGCCTTATTTTCAGTATTTAGTCTCTATTTGCTACCCTTATAAAGGAAATACTAATTATCATACTTTCTCCTTCCTTGTGGAAATGTTAGACACTTAGCTCACTTTGAGAGTAAAGTTAATCATTTATTATTTGAAAAATTATTCCTACGTGATATATTTTTATTTACACTATATAATATTAGATTATATCATGACATGAGAATTGCAAATATTTTCCTATCTCCTAAAGGCCTAAAGAGACTACATGAAAACCTGAAGAGAATAAATGTATGATTAATAACATCTCTATTAAACATTTTTCTATGGTCTCATCCTTTGTGTAGTATACTATACAACCTTCACTGAAACAAGTTGGATTTTCAAAACACATTTCTATCTAGCCACCTAAGAGCAATTCAGTTTATATAGCACCATAATCTCCTTTATATTTACCATGATGATATTTTCCACCAACCTTGGTAACTATAATCTATAATTTTATTGCCAAAAAAATCTAATCTTTAGTTTAGAGCTTTTATATTGAATTCTAATCACATCCACAACAATACCTGGTACTTTACTTTTAATCGAATTTCCAAAATCTTTACTTTGGTTTATTAAGTATAGAGTTGAATAATTTATATTTATTGAGCAGCTAATCATACTGACATACAATTGACATTATTTTATCTATGTCTGAAGTTGTGCTAAGCAAACCAAAATATTAACAGTTTCCATTGTTTCAAATGCACAGAAAAAAAGTTGGATTTAATTTTAAAAAGCTAATATAGAAAATTCCTCTGTCTAAGTAAAAATATGCTCCAAAGAGTGACATGTGGATACACTTTGCTCTGCCATTTGAGTTAAACCCTTAATTTTGGCATGATCATCTAAAAGAACCCATTAACTTTGGAAATAGATGCCAAATTCTTCAGTAGACATTGATCTTCTGGTTTTGCTGTGGTCAGTGAGATCACGATAGCCCAAATATCCAGAAATATTTTGTAAAGTTATAGCCATTTTTATTAGAAAGTTACTATTTAATTCATTCTTAAATCCTTATTTTTGTTAAATTTAGTTTTAATTCTGTTTTTTTTTTCCCACTAAACAAAACTGTGGTCCAGAAAAAAGAAGTAAAAGGCTTTAGATTTACACCAAAAAACAAATAATAAAATTACCCTTACAATAGTGTCAGCATGGTTAGAGTGAGATGAAACAGATATGGTTTTATGCAAAAAATTTAGGTTACCAAAAAGGGCAATGATCTTGATAAATCATTTATAAATGCAATTTCTTTTTAAAATAAAAATTAATACAAAAATTCATGACAAAGTCTAAATTTATGCAAAAATTCATGACAAATAAAATGCAAATTGTAAAATAAAGTTAATCTGTTATTTATTTCAGGACCTTTTATTATTTTGAAAGGGGAATAAGTGTTGCCAATTTTTCCAAACTTTTGCCACCTGCCTCCTGTATTTATAGCATACCCTAGTTAATGAGTCTTTGAGGACTGACAAGCAAACAGATTGAACAATAAGGACCTTTCATATAGTCTTTATAAAAAATTATAGATCTTGTATACTAAGAATACTCAAGATCACAATTTCAGAAATTCTAAAGTATAATGCCCATATTTCATAATAGTAGGCTTCTATTGCAAATCATTTGCTTTTTTCTATAAATAAGAAATTATTTTAAGCAGATATTTATATATTAATATCTGAATCAATATAAAAATATTTATGTTGTAGATAACAATTACAGTTTTTCATTTCATGGTTCTTAAGAAATGTAAAAAACAACCAATTACAGACATTGAAATTCTTCTATTTAGTAATAAATTGGAGTGCTATTCTCAATGAACATTTCTTATAGTAAAATTGTATTTGTGAAGTACTGCCCTCAAAACTTTTATTTAATTGTATCTGAAATCAAATCAGGTCACTTATTTAAGGAAGAGAATGTAGGATTCATTAAACACTAAGCCAAGAAACAATTGAATTCTGGGGTTTATTTATTCTCCTATCTGAAGGAAAGTTATCTAGAAATATTACTTCAATTAGAGTTTTTATATTAGTTTTTGTTATCCTTTCAATGTTAAAATAAATATTTTTATATCTGAATTATTTAAAGAATTTTTCCCTAAGGCTGAATAACTGCTATTATTTTTCCTTGGTCTATTTTTCTTGGGTTAAAATTTTTGTTAAATCCATTATGAGTAAACTAACAATAAGGAGAGATAAGAGATACCATAAAGCCATCGTGTTCATGGACTGCACAGATTATATGCAAATTAACTCAGGGAAAGGAAATAAGTAGGACTTCCAGACCCATGTTATCTCTCCTCCACCACACCTTCAAAACAACCCTTCCAAACAACCTCAAATAATCAATACGTTCAGCTAGAGTTGCCTTTAAAGAAGTCAATAAAATTTTTCCTCTTATAATTGTGGTTTCTCGTCCTAGCATGATTAGAAGATGTAGCAAAGCTTCTTTAAAACAGTACCCTTCAAATCTTGTCCCATAAGTTCTGTGGCAGCTAGATCAATATTAGATAGCATCAAAAATCTATTTCTTGCCCCTGACAAGAGATGGAGGTCTGTAAGACTACCTATTCTGAATTAAAAATGCAAAGACCACACTATCTCAAGCTGCCAATTTATACTATTACTTTTCTTTTTTTTTTTTTTAATGACTACATAACATTATTGGACCTATGGTAAAAGCCAGGTTCTTTCAATTTAAAAAGCCTTAATTTTAGATTATATTGAAAGATAGTAGAAAAGTAAGCTACTAAATCATCTCAGAGTCACTGAAATTCTCAGATATTTTTGTCCGAGCTATTTCATTCATACTAAATGATTACAGCTAAAAACCTAATTATTTGCCTTTAAATGACCATCACAAATGAAACAGTTTCAGTGAGAGTCTAAGAATGAGAATGGTAAACACACATAGTTGTTGAATATAGCTTATTAGAAAAAGAATAAAAATCTTAACAGTTTTCTATTTTTTACAAGAAAAACACTAAAATATAGAAATATGTCATTATTCTTGACTAAAATATCAAAGACATAAATACCTAAAACATATATATTAAAATCAAGATTTCTGCTGGCAATCTACACCCCCCCTTTAATAACAAATTTTTCCTGAAATTA
>NW_022900916.1:54391039-54515839 GCF_012274545.1 Fukomys damarensis | reverse complement strand
AAGTGCTAAATAAAAGCAGCAATTTAAAAAAAAAAACCTAGTTAATACTTAGACCTTTCCATATATCAGGCAATGTAGAAAATCTGTGAACTCATTTACTATTTAAAATAATTCTTCATGGTTGACACTTTTATTGTTACCATTTTTTTAAAATGCAAAAATAGTAGAAAGTGACATCTGTAGAATTCAAATCTATCCACCCTGATCCATGTAACCTGAAAAGAGAAAATTTATACATAATCCTGTTTCTAAATGTGAGAAAATGAAAAGATGGAAATAAAATGCTTGTAAATGGGGAGGGGAGAAGAGGGTGAAGGGAGGGCAGGGACAAGGGGAAAAATGAGAACTAAGACCCGTCATGTAAAGGTACAAGATCCCAATAATTAATGTAACTGTACTGTATACCTAAAATGTACTAATAAGCTCAATAAAAAAAAACATAATCCTGTTTCTTAGAGAAAAGACTTTATTTGATCTCATCCATGTATTCTTCTCAAAGAAATTTCAAGTCAAATTATTGTGGTTTAAAAATACAAAGTGGCAGGCCGGGCATGGTGGTGCACGCCTGTAATCCCAGCACTCAGGAGGCTGAGGTAGGAGGATCACTGTGAGTTCGAGACCAGCCTGGGCTACACAGTGACTTCCAGGTCAGTCTCAACTACGTAGTGAGACCCTGTCTCAAAAAACAAACAAACAAACAAAATAAAAAGTGCTAAGTTATGCAGAAGAGAAAAACATTCATTGTTCCTTTCATGAGTTGATACATGATTATAACTATACTATCTTATTTTTTAAAAATATAGGTAATGAAATTTGCACTCTGAACTCAAAATTATAAAAATTAAAGCGGCTTCTTAAAATTTTTAGACTCCCATATGCCCTTAAAAGCAGGAAAAGGTGCACTGTCAAAAAGAACTACATCTTACTTTATTCAAAACCAATCTTCTTTGTCTAAATATTCAATTCTAAGTTCAAACTTTGTGAGACTATTTCTCACCTCTTTGCTTCTCTTTCCAACACATTTTCCTCCCCGTGTGATTCTGCAGGAAGAGGCTTCTGTATCCTCGATCTCAAGAAATTGTAAGAGGAGCCAAGAACCAAGCACAGTCTCACCGTGCCCACTCAACCTGGCACTCATCTCTGAGCTCTCCGGATAACTGTGATCTGGAATACTGGGATGCTTCCTGACGACTCGGACATCTCACAGGATCATTCACCTGCCTCAGCAGTACCAGCACCTGCTGATAACTCTGACTCAGGGCGCCATTCTGATTCTCGTACGTGTACGAGGACTGCATGCCAACCTCTTCTACAGGGTTTCTTTGTCCACATTTGAAGCAATAGTTTTCCACTACTGGGCCCACAATCACTCTCTGTGGTCTCCGTGGAGAGTATTGGTAACTGTGATACTCTTTAGGCGGAGGTCTCCTTTGAGAGCTCATGGATATCTTCCCAAAACAGTTAAAGGCATATTACAATAATGCATCCCTACTCATATTTAGTGCAGTTCACAACAGCTAAATTATGGGAAGAGCCTAAACCTCCAAGAGATGAATGAATGAAAAAATGTGGTATATGTAGACAATGGAGTACCAGTCAACCATAAAAAGAATAAATTTGAGTTATTTGTAGAAAAATGAGTGGACCTTGTGACCGTACTGCTAAGTAAAATAAGTCAAGCCTGAAGTTTAAATACAATATAGCATAGGTTAAATATAAATAATTTAAACAGCAAAATAAAGGAGCGATAGTAGGAAACAAAGAGGGTTTGTTTGCAAATGTGGAAGGGACTTTAGAGAAGGGGAAGAGAGAAAAAGGGGAAAGAAGGATAAAAATGATCACGATAATATATGTATACCAGTTCTCCAACACAAATATAACTATTTTGTATCATGAACATGTGCTGGTAAAAGTAATGTATAAAGAGCTACATTTTATGACAAAGACTATTTATATGCACACTTTTGTGGGTTTCCTATAAAATGGAATATTACTCAGCCATAAAGATTGAGAAATTAGATTCATTCATAGGAAAATGGATACATATTGAGGATATACTCCTAAGTGAAATAAATAAGTCACACATGTGTAAATACCGAATAGTTTCTCTGGTGTGAATAAACTGCAATAATACATAAGATCCTAATAAGATTACTGACATTGTGGAATGGAAAGAAAGGGGCTAAAGGTGTAGGGAAGGTGGGATGGGTAGGGGAAGGGTAAAAAGGGAAAAGAAAAAAATGTGAGAAAATGAAAAAATGGAAATAAAGTGGTTGTAAATGGGGAGGGGATGAGGGGTGAAGGGAGGGCAGGGACAAGGGGAAAAAATGAGAACCAAGACCTGTCATGTAGAAGTAAAAATCCCAATGATGAATGTAATTGTACTGTATACCTAAAATGTACCAATAAACTCAATTTTTAAAATTACATTAAAAATAAATGAATTGCCTGTTATTGCAGTACAGAGACACCGTACTGGTACTGGTTTTGCTACATTCTCTCTGAGAGAGTCTATAAGTTCACTCCATAATCAGCTACATAAAATGAATACTTTCTAAAATTCCTTTCTGATTTTTTAAAGAATAGTCTTTCTCTCTTTCCTGAATACTGGGGTCACTTTTGCAAAATACTGATATGCATTTCCCAGGCATTATATTGCTGTTTGATACATTTTGCACTTACTTAGAAGTCATGAGTAGAATCTCTTCAAGCTAAAATTATACCAGAGGCAGCTTTCCTTGTTTCTCACACTCCACCTTATTTTACATTTTGAAGCCAAGATTTTTCCAAAATAAATTTAAATCATTATTTCTATAATTTGTCAATCTCCACAAAGAGGAAAATGCATTGTCTTCTCAGCACAAGAAACTGACTTCCATACTCTTCTCTTCGCTAGAGAAGCTACCATGATGGAAAACAAATTTCTTTTGTGTTTGCAATGGGAAAACTGGGATGTATGGCCATTCTAGCTACTTTGTGATGAAAATTTTGATGCTGTCTTCCCTTAGGGACTATAGATCGTAGAGGCAGCCTTCTTATTTATTTTATCCTCAGTAGCTGGAACAGTGTCTCCTACTCATTGACTAGCCAGTGAAGACTTGCTGAATAAGTCAGTCAATCTTGTTAATGTAAGACAGAGTGTTTTATATGGTACTGAAAAGTGTCACCAATATTATGTTAGCATATAGTAGCATTTTTAAGATTCCTAAGTACCTATACTTAAAAATCAATGGAATTATGAAATGATTTAAATTGTTGAATATAGTGTATGCCAAGTCAAAATGGATACATCCAAATCAGAGCAGCACCTGGTGGACATGGGTAGTTTTAGCATAATGAGGCAGCTATTTCTCTGCAAGGTAAATAAACACTTGCTATGGCAAGTCAGATTTTCATTTCATCCAATTTGATCCTGTTCCTACAGCCACAGCAGTAAACACTGAGAATCCTTTAGCTCTGAATTCTGTAAAACATTAAAGCATATTTATTTCACATTTCAAAAAATATTGATATGCTTAGAAAGCCATGAATTGTCTTTAATCTATGATCTTGCTAAAATGTTAGAGCTATTGTGTGATGCCTAGGAAATTAGGACATAATTTTAAGACCCTTTTCTGTAAAGCCAATGTTTTCATAGAACCTTTAGCATGTTGCTTTGTCCTCTTTACAAAGACTGATTACATGTTTTTCATATGTACAGTGGACATTCGTGTTTTATTTTTAAGAAAAAGTGACTAACCCCTTCACAATTTACCAGTGATTACTGAGCAGTAGAAATAGCTTGGGTTTATGCCCTAACTTACAAAATTTAACCTTCTTTCCTCTTCTGAGCTGCTGAAAGCATAACAGGCAGCACATAAATAGATGTAAAGATTGTCTTAACTGTAGCCTGGTAATTGGGCTATTAATAAGAACTAAATGCCAGGGTGCTCTTTTCCTGAGAAAATATGATAAGGGTAGCAAAGAAAAGCTTGGATCCTTACAGTTCCATTATTGGCTCCAGAAAAATCTTCACTGAATTGAAGCAGAAAAACAATTTACCACATCACCAGTTGAAAGAGGATGTTCCAGTTCATCCAAAGTCTCCTTCTTGTACTTCTGACTCTATTCCCACAGACAGATAACCAGTTATACAAAGCTAGAATGACAAGCACAACGGAGGTAAGGTAGATGTTTGTCCTGATATCACTCCAGCCTATCACAGCCAGTGTAATCAACCTCTAAGACTGTAAAAAGATAAGGAATAAGCTGTGTGGCCCAGAACTTAGTTTATACTTTGAAGAGAGGCATGAAAAATCCTAAAGTCTGCTTCCTCTATATATGTCACTCTCAAAATATCTTTTCTCCTAAACCATAAATAAAATATCTTTTCTCCTAAAATCCAACATGTTAAAATATCAATATCACATACCCTTGGAAGCTGTTCTTTATAACATCTGCCCAGGCTTTTATTAGTTTCAAAATATTATACATCTGCGTTAAATAACATACTTAATCTTAATAGAACAGACTGTTAGAGGTTAAATAATGAAACAAAAGGAGGTAGAATCAAAACACTTGGTCTTTACTTGAAAGCCTCTCTGAACAGGTTGATCAATGGAAAGATATTCAAGTATGGAAATCAATCCAGCTGTCAGGAGAGTTTCACCCTTGTCCTTTAGAAAAGGTTAATAAGCATTTATTATTAATGGGCTTGAACTTCTGGTTCCAAATGAAATGTGAGTAATAGTAGTAAGCTAGGTACATCATTTCAAAAGTAAAATAATGGTATGAGGTTATTTCTGGGGCATTAAATAACTATTATTTCATCCATCATTAATACAGAAGTGGAAAACACTTTGTTTCCAGACACAAGATATTTGAACTAGAATTTCTCAAAGGAACCCCATAAGCACTCATCTTTTCTGCTTGTTAGTAAGCACCTGCAATCCTGGAGTTAAACATGAGCATCTAACTCCCTTCGATGGCGGGCCATGGCCAAAAGCTGACTCAGTGCTTCAGTCTACTCTTGTTACAAGCAATTCATTTATGTTTTATTCATAAGCTTTGTTTTTCGGAATGCTGTTTATTAGCATTAATATGAATTTATAGAACAAAAAGATTAGATCTTACTGGTATCTCATCTTCTGTTACTTTACTCCTGTCTAAATCATATGCCTTTAAAACCATGTCATCCTACTCTCATCATATAAGATTCTGTACTATTTAAGTTATATACCTGTTATATTGCTATTCATCACCTTTTGGGAAAGTAATATATAGTGATTTGGGGGAAGGATTTGCTGATGAATGCGAATTTTATCTCTTCTTTCTTCCCAATTACACTTTTGGAGAATTATTCATCACCACTGAAAGAGAGGCAGTGACAGTACAGGAACAAACAGTCTCTGGAAGTCACAAATGCAGTAATAAGCTCTTACAAACTTCCAAGCACACTCTACTGAGAGAATTAACACCAAGTAATAATAAGTTATACCCTTCCCACTGAGCATCTTTACTACAAAGGGGAAATCACGTTTCAAAATAGCTTTTCTTAAGTTAAAAAGAAGAAGTTTCTTTTTAGGACAGAGAGGATGGGTGATTCCTCTATTTTAATTTGGTTCTTCAGAAAGTCAGTGAAGGGTGAAAGTATTGATGTAAAGGAATCCGGTTCTATGTAGTAATACAGATCCTTAGCATTTAAAGAAAAAAGCAGCAGTTGCTGGAAATTGTGATACATTATTTTTTCTTTTCCCTTTTTTCATTTTTCCCTACCCTCCCACTTCTCCTACTCCTTTAGACATATTCTTCCTGTTTAAAAAGATGAATTATACCCTTTGATCCTTATTTACACTTTTAGTTTTTCACACCAGAGAAACTATTCCTTATTTGCACATGTGTGTCCTATTTATTTCACTTAATACTATGGCCTCAATGTGCATCCACTTAGCTATACATGTCTCTAGTTTCTTATTCTTTAGGGCTGAAGAGTACTCCATTTTATTTAAAAAAAAAAAACCTACATCTTTTTTATCCAGTCTCCAGTTGATGGGCAATTTTAAATATACATATATGCTGTGAAATTATTAAATCAAGTCTTAAATAACTTACCTATCACCTCCAAATATATCATCTTTTTGGTGAGTACTCTTTTCCTTTCAACCCCCTTCTGTTGATATGAGGGATCAAACATGGGACCTTGTGCTTGCGAGGTAGGCAGCAGAACCACTGAGCTAAATCCCAGGCCCCTCACACCATTTTTTATTAACTACGATCAATGAGTTATACAAGTAATCTCTGACTGAACCCTGGTGCCCTTTGGCCACACCTCCCCAGATCCTGGTAACCATTGCTCTGCTCCCTGTTTCTACAGAAGTGACTGTTTCAGATTCCACATATTGGGTGAAATCATGCAGTATTTGCCTTCTATATTAAACATATTTCACTTAGTATAATGTTCCTCATTTTCATCAAAGTGGTTATAAATGATAAAATTTTCTTTTCAAAAAGTTGAATGATAGTTCAGTGTAAAAAATCCATACACACATGTACAAAACACAGGCAATAGACAGACAGGCATATGTAAATACTTTGTTCATTCATCGATTGGGCATTTAAGATGACTCATCTCAAATATTATGAATAATGTTTCAATTAACACAAAATGGCAGCTAAGTCTTCAACAGACCGGTTCCTTTTCCTCTGAATATGTATCACAAACTGGTAATGATTGATCATATGGAAAGCCTTGCTAATTTTCATTCCCACTAGTAGTATACAAGGCTTCACCACCTAGAAGACCAAGTATAAAACTGAACTAGAATTATTTTTTCAAAGGCTATCAAAAATGTCATTGCATCAGGACTTCTTTTCTTATTTTATTCACAATAAGAAGTCTCTCATTCATAAAAACAGATCTACACACTCTAAACTAACCAATCTCTTCCCTTTGCTGTCTTTTGACTCTGCCACCGGACAGTAATGCATTCTTATCATCTTCTCTAACCTTCTCTTTCCCCTCAGAACTAAAGGTTGGCTATAAAAAATCTATGTGCCCTTTAGTTCCCAAATCATGATTTTTTCGCTCCTTCTACACTTCCATGTTATGACACCCAGAAGTGTCTTTTTGAAAATGTTCTTATTTCCCAAAAATATTGGGATATTAATTTTCCTTTAAAACTCCAACTTACTGAAGAGTATTCCATCAAGCCACAGACACACACACACACCACCAGCCCACTATTATTCCTTGTTGTGATTCTGCAATGATCACTGGCCACTGATCCTCATTTTTGAAAGTTTCAGCGCTTGTATTACTGTCTTACTCTACTGATATCATTGACGTAAGCTTATACATCAAACTCCTCACGTCCAGCTCTCTATTCAACCTCATCTCAGCCAGTATTTTTCTTCAATAAATGCACTATTGAAAATTTCAATTTCTGATGTTCTACTATCTGACCAAAGCCACTTGCTTGTACTTAGTTTAGTACTACACATTCATCTTTTTCTCATTGATGCCTTACTTAGCAGTCCTTACATTTATTAATTTTGTCTTGCTGATGTAAAAATTTGCCACAAATCGGATGGCTTCAAATAAGCCATTTATTATCTCACTGTTTCTATAAGCCAGAAATCCAGTACAGTGTGGCTCAGATGGTCCTCTACTTACAAAACTCTCTCGCACAATCTCCAAATCTATGTGCTCTCCATTCTGAGGGCTTCCAGGCTCACTCAAGATGCTGACAGAATTTATTTCTGTGCAAAGCTAAGACTCAGTCCTCATTTTTGCTGGTTGCCAGAAGGGTATATTCTCAACTTCTAGAAACCTCTCACCTTTCTTAGCTTGCGGCCCACTGTCTTTATTTCAAAGCCAGCAATGGCAGGCCCATCCCTTCTCAAACTTCAGATCTCTCCAACCTTCCTCCTGTCCTATAGCTCTTTCTATCTCCTCTTCTAGCAGCTAGAAAAGATTCTGCATATTTGAAGTCTCATGATTTAATTAAGCCTACTTAGATTATCTGGGAAAATATTTCCCATCTCAACTTTTATAATGGTAATTACACCTGCAAAACTCCTTTTGCCATGAAACATAGCCTAGCCACAGGTTCTGATTATTAGTGCATGGATGACTTTGAGAATCCATTACTGAGCTTTCGCCCTCAATTTTGACTGCCCATAATTCCTCTCATCTCCTCTCTTTTCCCTTCTTATCCAGTTTAGATTTCATGAAGCATCACAATAACTCCCCTTTTGTAAAATTACATGATTAGTTTATAACTTTCATCTTATTTGCCTAGAAAAATTCTAATTCTGACCAAAAACAACTTTACTCCAATTTCATATTTATATCCAACAAAATGATTGTGGCTGAAGAAAAACATGCCTGGAATAGTATAAATCTCTTTTGAGTACATGTCTGCCAGCAGCGCTCTACACATTCATCAGAAATTCAGCTTTCCACTTTTTAATACAAATATCCACAAATCCCCCACTCTCCTCCAACTTGTAACACTTTCCTTCCTAATGTCTTCTCAAGACAATTTTGTACTTCATTTCACTGCCTAAATATTTAGTTTCAGTTAAAAGGGAACTGTCTCCACATTTCTATATTATTTAATCTAGAGCCTACATATTTTACTTCCACTGCAAATGAGATTTCTTTTCTCTTTCCTTTCTCTTATTTAAGCATAACCCTTATACTAGTGCACTGGATCAAATGCTGATTACTTTTTCAAGAAAATAGTTTCCACATGTATCAGTCTTCTCCCACATCCCTAAATTTCTCCATGTATCTGCATTATTGCAGTCATAATATCAGTGTAATGTATTATTTCCCATCTTAATGATACTGTTCCATAATTACTTCAAGGGTTTTTTGCTCCCATACTTAGAAAAACTTCTCAGGAGAGTTTTGTACACCTGCTAGTCCTTCTCTCTTACTTGATTTACTGTAACTATGCTGTTGTTCCTTCTCTTTCATGAATTCTCTCTTTTCGTGATCACCAGTGAACACCATCATGTTAAATCTGATTGTCAATTTTCTGTTTACATCAAATCCAACCTTTTGGCAGCAGTTGACGCCACTGATCACTTTCTCTTTCTGAAACATTTTGTTCATTGCTTCTACAAGTCACTCTTCACACTTCTCTTTGTGTAACACTCTTGTGAGATCTCTTTAATCTAGTGTTGCAGATCTTTCTCTTAACCTGGAAATATCAGCTTGTCCCAAATCTCAGTAGTCCTGGATCTTCTTTACACTCTGTTCACTAGTTCTCTAATTATCATTAAATCTCATGGTTTTTAGCAACACCTACATGTGATGAATCCCAAATCTCCATCCTTGTCATTTTTCCTAATTGAATACCCAACCCCCTTCCCCTCTCTACTTAGATCTAAGTGGCCTTACAAATTTAACAAAATCAAAAGAAACTCCCTCTATTCCCTGAAGAGAAGCCACTAGTAGTGGTCAAATATCAGTTATCTCTTTTCTCTTTGTAAAACCTCAGATGGCTTTTGGGGAAAAGACTATATTTCTTTTACTTCCTTGCAGTCATATATGATCATGTTACTAAGTTTTAGTTAATAGGAGGGGAGTAGGAATATCATCTAAAAGGTGTACAAAATGTTGTGTGCAATTTCTGCTAAGTGTCCTTGGGAGGAAGAAGAATAATTCTTTGCCCAAGGACATATCAACCCATAAAACATGTTACATTTCTCCCCATACAGAAACTTGGGAAGTTATGCTTTGAACACAGTTTCTTGATGAATAATCAAACTTCCGTTGACTAATATTTGATTCAAAAGTTAGCCCTTACTTCCCATCAACAAGATATAAACCACTATTTTGAATAAAATGGAAAGTATATTCCATTTTTAATATAAAAGAAGCATATGAAGCAAAAGTATAATCATAATCCCACTTTTGACTCAATGTCCCACTCACCCATTCCCTGTCATCCTACCACTGGGTAAGTATTTCAGTGAGCTTTATCAGAACACTGCTTTAGACAAAACAGCCCTTACTTTAGTGAGTGTCTTGAGATAGCTAATCAGGGAATGAGATCATCAAACCTAAAAGTTTCAAGAGCACATTTGTGTTCTATAGCTTTGAGGGACAAGGCTAATTCCCCAAGTGCTCAAAGTTGTCACACATTATTCCCGTGGGTATCAATAAGCTGAATGTTTCACAGTAGCTCCCCTACATCTCTTGGGCCTAGCTGTAAACTGAGTATCTTTCCTTATAGACAATATTGAGAATAGTAGCAAAAAAAATTTTTTTTTCACTAAGAAGGTTAGAAATAGCACAGAACTCTGCGTCTGTACTGTATGTGTTAGTTCCCTTCACTGTTTTGGCGCTATATTGTTCATTCTCTCAACCCCGTATTATTTCTTTTTTGCGGTTGCACTTTCATGTCCTAACTAAAATTCTTTGTAAATAGAGCTGGGATGACTATAAAAATAAAATAGAAATATGATGCCTAGAATGTGTTAACATAACTTCTAAAGGATGCAGCAGGAAAGGGAATGTGATTCAGAGCTGATAATTTATTCTTCATTTTCAAATTGTCACTTCTTCACTACATAAATAAGAATTTAGTTTCAGGAATACCCCCACTTGTTTAAATTTAATGGATTATACATTGTGATCCTTTTATACTAGTCTCTGCTCTTTAAGTGTGGTTTAAAATGGTTGTGCCATTGTGAAAGGGATCTAGAATAGGCACTTCATAAAACAATCACTTCTAGGCTTTCCATCAGTTGTCATTTTCTCACATAGAAAAGCAAACAAACCTTACCAAAACCTTTTATATGGAAAGGTTGAAATTATTCTGAACAGATGAGGTTCAGATAGAACAGAACAAGCATAAACAGAAAAAACAGGGCGGGGGATATGGAGGATCAGTAGAAAGGATGTGAGGTGGCACCATCTTGAATTGTGTTAGGTAAATTATAGAATGGAAAATAAACTATGTAATAAATATTTGCATTGTTTCCATATAGGTTCAGTTCTTGATGAGAGTGAACATTTTACATCTCCAAAGGTGACTTTTTTGCACTAAATAAATGAAAAGAAATATGAACAAAAGGAAAGACTACCTGTTTCTTTTAACCTCAAATCTAACATTATCCAGAAAAAAAAGAAGAAACATAAATATCCATCATTCTATTCCTTTCATCATCATATCATACCATATAGTCACAATTTTCACACATTCAAAGGATTATGTATTACAATTTTCAAACATAAAGCATGAGTTCTGCATTTTAAGTATGTAAGATTAGCTAACACGGACGGCAGTGCATTCATGAACTCATTCATATGGCAATTTTCTTACACACTACAGAAACTTCTCGAAGCAGCTCACAATCCATTATCTCGAAATAACCATGGGATGAATATACAGATTTCAGCAGAGCATTTATTTAAAAGGCAGAAAATGGGATCTGTGAGTTTAATATAGTAGGCTAGTGATTTTTAAAAGATTAACTCCTTAAGTGAAGTTTATTTGCCCCTAATAAATAGGAATTCAGGTCATGTGATTAAATTTAGCTAAGCTCAGCTACATTTCCTAGAATTACCCTGTCCTTTATATTTCCTGTGAAGGTGGGCCAGAGCAATTTTGTGTCAGATTTGGATGGCCCAAGTGAACAGCAGCCATTTTGTAGCTCTTCCACATTATTTATTGACTGATTGACCCTGATGATGTGACATGTGTTTGCAGATTTTAGCTTGCTTTTGATCGTATTGACTTTACATCTATCTTCCTTTTCAACTGCTTTACCTGTGGATTTCAAGTTTCAAAGTTTACAGGAAAACAAAGACCATACACAAATTGCTTAGCCAGCTCTAACAATTATGTAGTGTCAAATCTCTGTCACAAACCAAATCCCATTGGATAAATCAATAAAAGATAGGTAGAGAGAGGGAGAGAGAGACCGGTAGAATGACTGGTGATGTTGAACATTTTTTCATAGGTTTATTTGCTATTTCTACTTCTTTGTCTGAGAAATATATGTTCATTTCAGATGGCCATTTGGGAATTGGGTCTTTAAATTTGAGGCGTCTGATTTGTTTAAGTATTTTATATATTCTATATAGTAGACCTTTGTCTGAGAAACAGCTGGTGAAAAATTTTCCTTCGTTGTAGGTTCTCTTCACACTGTTGGTAGTTTCCCTATCTGTGCAAAAGCATTTTAATAAAAACAGATCCCACCTCTTGATTCTTTGTGCTAGCTCACATGCAATTGAGGTTTTGTTCATGAAATTTTTCACTACGCCAATGTCTTTAAGAGTTCTCTCTAACCTCTCTTCCAGCCAGTTTAGTGTTTCTGTTTTAATATTTATATCTTAAATCTATTTTGATTTTAGTTTAGTGCGTGGTGAGAGATATAGGTCTAGTTTTAATCTTTGGCAAGTTGAAACCCAGATTTTCCAGCACCATTTATCAAAGAGGCTATCTTTCTTCCAGTGAGGGTATTTGGCTCCTTTGTCAAGGATGAATGGCTGAGTGTGTCTGGAGTTGTTTCTACATCTTCTAATCTGTTCCACTGATGCTTGAGTCTTTGCCGGTACCATGCTGTTTTTATCACAGTAGCTTCATAGTATAGTTTCAAATTGGGACTGTGATAACTCTCTATGTTGTCTTTGTTGCCTAGATTTGCTTTTACTGATCTAGGTCCCCTGTTGTTGCAAATGAGTTTTTGGATTGCTTCCTCAAGGTTTGTGAAATATGCTGCTGGAATTTCAATTGAGATTGCATTGAATCTATGTAGCAGTTTTGGAAGTATGGCTATTTTCACTATATTGGTTCTTCCTACTCTGGAGCAAGGGATATCTTTCCATTTTCTGGTATCCTCTTTGATCTCTTTTTTCAGAGTGTTATAGTTTTCAGATAGAGGTCTTTGATCTATTTCATTAGATTGATTCCTCAGTATTTCATTTTTTTGGATGCCATTGTGAAAGGAGTTGTTTCTCTAGTTCCATTTTCAGTGAGTCTTTTATTTGTGTATAGGAAAGCTATTTGTTTTTGTGTGGTGACCTTATATCCAGCTATTCTACTGAATTTGGTTAAGTCTAGAAGACTTTTGGTGGAATTTGTTGGGTCTCCTATACAGAGTATCATGTCATCTGCAAATAATGACAATTTGGCTTCTTCATTTCCTATCTTAATTCCTTTTATTTCCTTCTTTTGTGTAATTGCTGTGTCTAATGTCTCCAAAACTATATTGAACAGGAGTGGTGATAATGGACATCCCTGTATTATTCCTGATTTTAGCGTGAAGGATTTCAGTTTTTAACCATTTACTATGATATTGGCTGTCGGTTTTTCATAGATGGTTTTTATCAGGTTAAGGTACAGGCCATCTATTCCAATTTTTTTGCAGCATTTTTATCATGAATGAATGTTGGATTTTCTCAAGTGCTTTTTCTGCATCTATTGAGATGACCATATGGATTTTGTCCTTGGCTCTATTAATATAGTGTATTACATTTATTGGTTAGCATATGTTGAACTATCCCTGCATTCCTGTGATGAATCTCACTTGGTCAAGATGTATGATCTTTTTGACGATCTTCTGCATTCTATTTGCCAGTATCTTATTGAAGATTTTTAATCTATATTCATTAGTGAGATTGACTGATAGTTCTCTTTTTTTTAGTTGGGTCTTTTTCTCCTTTGGGGATCAAGGTGATGCTTCCTTCCAGGGATGAATTTGGGACTACTGCTTCCCTTTCGAATTCATTAAATATTTTAAACAGTGATAGCAGTGGTTCCTCTCTAAATGTCTTATAGAATTCAGCAGTGAAGTCATCAGGACCCAGGCTTTTCTTCATTGGTAAGTTTTTTATTATATTTTCAATTTTGTTGACTGATATTGGGCCATTTAGAATTTTTAGGTTTTCTACATTCAACTAGGGTAATTTATATGTATCTAAGAATCTGTCCATTTCTGCTGTGTTTTCCATCTTCCTAGCATATAGGTTCTCAAAGTAGCTGTTGATGAGCCTCTGGGCTTCTGCTGGGTCCATTGTAATTTTACCTTTTTCATTCTTAACTGCATGAATTTGGCTCTTTCCTGTTTTGGATAAGGTTGGCTAATGGTTTGCCAGTTTTGTTTATTCTTTCAAAGAATGAACTCTTTATTTCATTGATTTTTGTATTATTCTCTTAGTCTCCATTGCATATTCCTCCTCTGATCTTTATAATTTCCTCCCTTGTATGAGCTTTGGGTTTGTTCTGCTCTTCTTTTTTCTAGAAGCTTGAGATTCAGCATTGAGTTGTTTATTTGAGCTCATCCTGTTTTCCTTATATAAATATTCACTGCTATGAATTTCCCTCATAAGACTGCTTTCATTTGTCCCATACATTCCAATATGTTGGACTGGCTTTGTCATTTAATTGTAGAAACTGTCTAATTTATTCTTTAATTTCCTCTGTGACCCATTGGTTATTCAGAAGTGTGGTGTTCAATACCCTTGTGTTTATGAAATTCTTACAGTTTCTTTTGCTATTGATCTCCAATTTCACAGCACTATGGTCTGATAATAAAAAGGGGATAACTTTGATTCTTTTACACTTGCTTAAACATGTTCTATGAGCAAGTATGTGTTCTATTTTGAAGAACAACCAGTGTGCAGCTGAAAAAAATGTGTATTCTGATTTTACATGTTGAAATACTCTGTAAACGTCTGTTAAGTTCATTTGTTCAAGAGTTTGATTGAGTTCTAATATTTTCTTGTTTATTTTCTGTCTAGTTGATTTATCTGTTTGTGACAGTGGGGTATTGAGATCCCCCACTATTATTTTTTTAGCACTTATTTCATTTTTCATTTCCATTGGTATTTGTTTTATATAGCTGGGTGCACTAGTATTTGGTGCATATGTATTTATGTTTGTTATCTCTTCCTCTTGGACTGTTACCCTTACAAGGATGTAGTGTCCTTCTTTGTTCCTTGTAAAGAGTGTTGGCTTAAAATCCATTTGATCTGTAGATAAGATAGTTACTTCTCCTTTTTTTCAGGTTCCTGTCCCATGGAGTATTGTTTCAACCCTTTAACTTTTAGTCTATGAGTTTTTTTTCTAGTTAAGTGTGTTCTTCTGTACAGCATATTGCTGGATCTTGCTTCCTGACCCATTCTGCCAGTCTATTTCTTTTGATTGGTGAATAGAGACCATTTCCATTGGTGGTTATAACTGATATGCGAAGACTTATCCTTGTCATGACATTCTCTTTTGTTGTATTCTCCCCCTTTGCATTTAATTTCTTGTCATGCCTGATAGTTTCATTCTGCTGGACTTCCTGGGGTTGTGATCCTCATTGTCTTTTCCTAGTACACTGTTCAAAATTTTTTGGAGTGCTTGTTTGGTATTCATGAAATTACTCAGGTATACTTTGTCATGGGTATGGGGTATGAGGAAAAACTAAGAACCAAGACCTGTCATGTAAAGATACAAGATCCCAATGATGAATGAAACTGTACTGCATACTAAAAAGTACCGATAAACACAATGAGAAAAAAAAGCCAGGCATGGTGGCACAAGCCTGTAATCCCAGCATTCAGGAGGCTGGGGCAGGAGGATCACTGTGAGTATGAGACCAGCCTGATCCACATAGTGAGTTCCAGGTCAAACTCAACTACATAGTGAGAACCTGCCTAAAAAAAAAAAAGAAAGAAAAGAAAAGAAAAAAAATGAAAAAGAAAGAAAGAAGGTATCTTATTTCTCCATCAATTCTGAAATCTAGTTTTGCAGGGTACATCAATCTGTGTTGGAGGTTGTTTGCCTTTGGGGCTTGAAATACATCACTCCAGGCTGTTCTTACCTTGGTGGTTTGTGTTGAGAAGTCTTCTGTGATTCTGATGGGCTTTCCTTTGCATGTGATTTGTTGCTTTTCTCTAACTACTTGTAAAATTGTGTTCTTCTGTTGGGTTCCTGGAAACTTAACTATTATTTGCCTATGTGCTGATTTTTTTTTATCACACTTAGTTGGAGTCCTAAATGTCTTATCTGTATGTCAAGTTATTTTCCCCTATTTGGAAAGTTTTCTACCATTACTTCTGCAAACAGTTTTTTTTTTTTATGTCATTTGCACTCTCTCCTGTTTCTTCATTGATTACAATCAGTCTTGTTATTCTTCTTTTTAGCAATTAGCAGCTGCTGGATTGATTTCTCATGGTCCCTTACTATTTTTAAGAAACTTTTCTTTTCCTAGTCACTAATTGCAATCCATATCTGAAATTCTGTCCTCTCATTGGCTCATTCTGCTAGTTAAACTTTCAATGGATTTTTTTAATCCACTGGAAATCTGTTTGCATCTATTTTATGGATTACATTTGTTTCCTATTTTGGGATTCCATTATGTTCCTCGGCTCCTCTATTTTTTTATCTGTGTCTACTCTAGATTTATTAATCATATCTTGATCTATGAACACAGTCTCTGCTGTTATCTGAGAAATTATTTCTGATTTTACTTTATCCAGATCATCTTTCATTGCCAGTTCTGGGAGTCCAGGTGGTTGAGTATCAGATTGTTCTATCTTATTGTCCTTTGGGATTGCCTTAGGTAATCTGGAAGTCTGGTTTTGAAACTTGTTAATGTGTCTTCTGATTTCAACAGATGCAGCTTGCTGTGTCTTTGTTGAGGCAACTTGTTGCTCACCCAGTGGTCTTTAATTCTCAGCAAGCCCCTGAGTAGTATTTGCTCCACTGCTCACCACTGCACCAATTCGTAGGTTCAGAGTGGTGGCCTGCTGGATCCCTGTGCTGTCCTGTTGTCTGGGTGAGCTTCTGACTGGGACCAGTCCACACTTTGGGTGGTATCTAGGCATGCCTCTGGCTATGGCCTGCCCTCCTGTGTAGTTACTGTGTGGGAGAGACTTTGGCGGGGAGCTGTGCACCCCATTTGCTTATGTCTGGGTGGTCTTCTGGCTAGGGTCTGCAGACACTTGCCAGTGATTTGGGGGTATACTTCTGGCTATTGCTTGTGCACTTGTGCAGCTCTTCTTCAGGCAGATCTTTTGCTGGGACTTGTGGGCTCAAGCTGCTGGGGTCAGAGCAGGGCCCTGGTTGGACCTGCCTGCAGCCACACCACTCTGGTCCACACCAGCTTCTCCAAAGATTTTCTGAAGAGAACCCAATTGCACAATACGTAATACCAAGAATCAACAAATTTGAACACAATAAATTAAATTGCTCTGCACACAAGAGGAAATCAACAGAGTTGAGAGACAACCTAGAGAATGGAAAAAATTTGTCCAGCTATTCCTGAGACACAGAATTAATATCTATAATATATAAAGAACTCATAAACAGTTAGACCACCAAAATTTAAAAACCCAATCAAAAACATGGACATCTGAAATGAATAGACATGTCTCAGATGGAGAAGCAAAAATTGCCAATAAATATATTTTTTAAAAGTTCAATTTCACTAGCTATTTGAAAAATGCAAATCAACACAGCACTCAGATTTCATCTTGCTGCATAAAGAATGGCCATCTTCAAGAAATCAACCAATTGTAAATGTTAGAGAAGCTGTGGGGGGAAGGTTGTTGGGAATATAAACTTGTATAATCACTATGGAAGTCAGTATAGACATTCCTCAAAGAACTGAATCTCGAAATTCCATTTGACCCAACTCTTTTCCTTCTAGGTATCTACCTGAAAGCATTAAAGTTATAATGTTGCAGTGATGCATGCATGTCCATGTTTATTGCAGTCTAATTCATAATAACTAAATCTTGGAAACAAAGTATATGTTCATCAACAGATGAATCAATAAAGAAATTGAGGTATTTACATACAATGGAGTACAACTCTACCACAGAGGATAAACTTGAGTCCTTTTTATAGAATGGGTACATCTTGAGAACATAACGTTAAGTAAAGTAAATCAGAAACACAAACTTAAATATCACATGATTTCTCTTGTATGACAAACCCAATATATAGACAACGTCTAAAATAAAACAGATAATAAATAAAAGATATATTTGTTCACTGTGCTTTAAGTAATATCTGATATTTTAAAAAAAGAAACCATGTTTAGGTTTCAATAATTGCAATATCATATATTTTAACAGAATGCTGTGAAATTGTACTGAGAAAAAAGGGCTAAAGTATACAGTTTTACAGTATACATGTTTATTGTATGTGACATAAAGAAAATGGCTATATTATTTTTCCAAACATTATGGCAATATTGACTTCTTGTGAAATCAACAGGAACCCACTAAAAATATTAAATTAATGAAAGTGTTTAAGAGAAAAATGTTACCATCCAGGAATAGTGAAGAGCTTAGAAAATTCCCTCTAGAATCAATAGATAAAGATACATAAATACATACATACATCCTAAAAGCATGTACTAATGGAATTTTATCTTAGACATATAAATAGAATTTCCTCTACGTGACTTCAAATGCCTGTATTTTCAAGTAAACTGAGTGAGTTAAATAAACTTCCTCTGTTTTCTCATTTGTAAAACTGAAATAAAAGTATGTAACACATTTCCCATATACAAATGTTAACCCCCAATTTGTAAAGATATCTTATTCTATAAAGCTTTTATAGATAAAATAAGAAACTGAACAAATGATTTATCAATGTTCCTTTAATAATAATTCCTAAGGATCTAAAACCAAGAAGAAATGGTAAAGATATTCATAATTTGGAGTTATTTTAATGTTCTTAGGTGGTATTACTGATAGTGCTTTAATAAAATGTAAACATATGCACTGATTTTAGTTATATTATTTTTTCATTTTCTCAAAATTTATAATTCCTTTTCTTTGTTAATAATTCCTCCAGTTATATGTGACCTATACTTTAACAAATTAAATATTTATTTGTTTGTTTGTTTGTTTGTTTATTTATTGGTACCAGGGATCAAACTCGGGACCTTACACTTGCAAGGCAGGAAGTGAAACCACTGAGCTAAATCCTTGGACCTTGAATTTGATGTTTATAACCAGTAATTCTACCACTGTTTCAGCATTCCTGCCTCCATTATTTGAATTCTTCACTCTGTGAGATGAATGTTAATGTATTCACTTATTTCAAAATAATTTTGGATTCTGTATCCCCAAAATCTTCCATGGTTGAGAATGTCTTTCTATTGTCTTCAAAAATGCACACTTAGCTAACTATAGATAGCATTCTTCATCACAGTTATTTTTACTAAAAATTCTTCAGATATTTTTCCATTGCACTTGACACTGCCATGGAGAAGAATGAAAGCCTTCTTTCATACTTACATTTTCTGCTCATTTGTTGACATCTCTAGTTTTATATTTTATAATGTAAAATTATATTTATACTTTACATTGTATCTTTTGTCCACCCTTTATAATTGTCTTTTTCCTTGCTTGCTATGTTTACTTTTTTTTTCCTCCTCTTACCGTTATTTATTCTTTATGTCAATAGTTCTATTTAACCTACTGATTTATTTTTCTGTTTGTAATTTATTTGTCATATCTATAATGAAATATTCTGCTGTCATACTCTTTTTCTCCCCTTTGCTTTTCAACCTCATTTTGGTTCTCATTCTGTTGCTTGTACCAAGTTCTCATTTTATATCATTTATATTTCCATATTAAGAAGTTTTCTCTTTTATCCTGAGTTTTCATGTAGACTGGATTATTTTCATTTTTACTGTGATGTCTCTTTTAGTTTTTGCATTTTGAAAAAGTATAATAATGTGATTGCATAGTCCCCCTATATCAGTGCTTCAGTCAATGTAACTTTGCAGCTCTTCTCAAGAATTGATCAAATCTATTTCCCATTCCTTGACTTTAGTTGACTTGTGGCTTTTCAGCCAAAGGTTCTGTATGTTATACATTTTAACATCTTGCTTCACAAAATATCATGCATACCTTTCAACTGTGAACACAAGTAGAGACGGTGAAGCAGCCTTGGGGTCCAGCTCTACCACAGCCCTGCTCTACCACACTCTGAAGTCAGTCCTTCCCATATGGGGACTTGATCCCAGCTACGGAACGGCTCATCTCATTCCCAACTGTGGATCAATTGGCCCTATGACTTGGTTCACCTGTTTTCAGTCCTGGCTAGCTAGGGACCCATAAATATGCATTTGTGTCCCTAGTAGCAAGTCCACTTAGCTCTTTTGGTTGCCCTGGAGTCAGCCTATAGCCTGGCTTTAGACCCTGAAGTATCACTGAGACTTAGTGCTAACAGTATTTGGCAACTGTCCGCATGGTCCTTCCTGTCTGGGGAATCTGCAGAAAGCATGCCCATCTGCTGCCAGTCCTGATGCTTTGGTCTTCCTTTCAGGTTCTGAAGCACCACTGTGACCTGGTTCCACCACCACTCTACCATGGTCCCATTCTTGTGGCAACAACCATGCAATCTGGCTCCAGCTGCAGTCAACTGCAATGACAGAGGGAATTCCATGAGTCCACGGACTTAGCAGGAGAGTCTTTACGTGTAAAAACTAGTTTGTAAAGAAACAGAGTTTGCTAGGTCCTCCATCAGAAAAACATGCTTGTAACTTCAAATTTTACAGATTCCAGTACAATAAATTTACATGCATATAGTTAACTAATGTTTGATAAAAATATCAATAATGAAATATGGAGAAAGGATAGACTCTTCTGTAAATGGTTTTGGTAAAAGTAGATATCCACATGCAAAAGAATGAAATTAGATACTTGTCTTCTAGAATATATAAGATCAATTTTAAATGGATTATGAATTAAAATGTAGAACCTGAAACCATAAAACACTCAAAAGAAAACACAGGTAAGCTGGCCATGGTGATATATTCTTGCAATCCCAGCACTTGGAAGGCTGAGAGAAGAGGATCACAGTGAATTCAAGGCCAGTCTAGCATAGCAAGTCTGCATAGCAAGACCCTGTCTCAAAAAAGAAAACATGAGAGTAAAGTCCTTGGCATTGGTTGTAGCAAAGATCTTTTTGGATAAAAGGCAAAGAATAATAAATATTACTAAAAACTTTCTGCACAGCAAAAGAAAAAATCAACAAAATGAAAAGGCCAACCTGTGGAATAGGATAAATATTTCAATACACATATCTGATAAGTGGTTAATATAAAATATGTAAAGAACCTATGAATTCAATAGCTGACCCATCTTTTAAAAATGGGCAAAGGATCTGAATAAATATTTTTTAAGGAAGACATACAGATGGCTAACAGCTTCATGAAAATTCAACATCACCAGTCATCAAGGAAAAGCAAATCAAAACTACAATGTGATGTCACTTTACATTTGTTAGGATAGCCATTATCAGAAAGACAGCAATAGCAAATTTTGGTGACGATATAGAGATAAAGACCCCAGTACACTGCTGGTGCTGATGTAAATTAATACAGCCATTATTGAAAACATTATGGAGCTTCTTAAACCATAGAAACAGAATTGCCATGTGATTCAGAAAACCCACTTCTGGGTGTACATATAAGGGAAGTGGAATCAGTAGTAAAGACATGTCTATGCTCCCAGGTTCATTGTAGAATTACACAAAATAGATAAGATACAGAATTCTTAATTATCTGTTAGTGAATTAAGGACAAAATTGAATATTATTTGACTTTTAAAAAGAAGGAAATTTTGCCATTTTCAGCAACATAAATTTACCTACGAGATACGTGTTAAATGAAACAAGACAGCACAGAAAGGCAATACTGTCTGCCTCCATTTACATATGGAACCTAAAAAAAGGCAAATTCATGCAGAGAAAGTAGAAGAATGGCTACCAAAGCCAAAAGGATAGGGCAAATGAGAAATTGTTAGTCAAAATAGACAAACCTTTAGTGATAAAATGAATAAGTTCTGGAGATCAAACATGTAGCATGGTGACTATAGTCAATGGTGATGTATTAAATACTAAATAATTGCACAGCGTAGTCATAAATTCTCACCCTCAAAATTTAAAGAAATGGTAATTGTGATGCAATGGATATGTTCATTGTTTTACTGTGATAATCATTTTAAAATTTATATGCATATAAAATAGATAGATAGATCAAAAGCACATCGTATGCCTTAAACATACACATTTTGCCCAGCATACTTCTAAAAATTGAAAAGAATATAAACTTTGTGCATTTCTGCCTCCTCTCTTGATGTATTTGGATGGGCTGCGCTAGCCTTCTGGAAGGTCAGCCACTGGGAGGGAGACAAACACCTCTGCTGCTCCACTGCAGCGACCAGCCTCCAGGTGATCCAGCAGCTGACCACAGACTCATGACTGAGCTTAGCTGAAAACAGACAAATTACCTCATTGAGCACAGGCCAAACTGCAAACCTACAAACCTGAATTTTAAATAAATGCTTGTTATTTCATAAGCCCAAGAAGGTGATTTTGTGGTTATTCTTGTTACCAATTGCAAGACTTTTTTTTTTCTTTTTCTTTTTCATTGAGTTTGTTAGTACATTGTAGGTAGACAGTACAATTACATTCATATTGGGATCTTGTACCTTCACATGACGGGTCTTGGTTCTCATTTTTTCCCCTTGTCCCTGCTCTCCCTTCACCCCCTCCTCCCCATTTACAAACACTTTATTTCCATTTTTTCATTTTCTCATATTTTTTCTTTTCCCTTATTACCTTTCCCCTACCCTTCCCACTTTCCCTACACCTTTAGCCCTTTTCTTCCTATTTCACATTGTCAATTGTCCCATTAGGATCTTGTGTACTATTATAGATTTTCACTCCAGAGAAACTATTCGGTATGTACACGTGTGACTTATTTATTTCACTTAGGGGTATATCCTCAATATGTATCTATTTTTCTATGAATGAATCTAATTTCTCATTCTTTATGGCTGAGTAGTATTCATTTTGGAGAAAAACCACATCTTCTTTATCCAGTTTCCAACTGATGGGTAAATGGTCTGTTTCCAAGTTTTAGCTATTACAAACTGTGCCACTATAAACATAGGTGCACATATATCACTGTGGTATGATTCTTTTAATTCTTTTGGCAAGATACCCAGCAGAGGGATGGCTGGGTCAAATGGAACCTCTATTCCCAGCTCTTTGAGGTATCTCCGCATTGATTTCCTTAGTTGAAGAGCTTTGTGATGCCTACCAGTGACTGTAGACACTTGGCTCTAGTGTTTGCTGGTGGAAAGGTCTGAATTCACAGAAAATGAAGGTGAGCTGTTCTAGAAAGCCAGTTTGAGGCTCCAGAATTCTTAATCTACCCAAGCGTTTTTCCTGTGTTTTCCAAGGCAGAACCTTTCAGGAAGAATAACTTCTGAGGCCTGATGGTGTCTGTACTTCCTTTATTCTCCTACTTAAAAGGGTAGGTGCTGGAGGATCTCCTTTTATTCTCCAATCAGAGCTTTCAGGAACATTCACCTTTAGCTAGAGGGATTTCTTATTTGAATCTTGTTTTGTAGTTAAGGATATAGTGAATCGGGGACCGTCATTCCTGTATCTGCTATGTAAAGCTCATTTAATTTAACCTCTTAATTTCAAACAGATGAGAAGTAGATTGCAAGCAAGAATTAAAGAGTCCTGCTGGGAAAACACATGTTAAAATCTCCATATGCTTAAAGAACTTTACAAGTCTCCAGAAGAAGGACTTCAATTGGAACCCAAAGAGAAACATCAAAAGTAACTACTGTTATTTTCATCTTCAGTTATTTTGACTATTATATGACACAAATTTCTATGATGAAAGGATTAATTGGGGAAAATAATATAATATGGCCATGAAATAATAAATTATTTGTGAGGTTTCTTTTTTTCATTAGACCTAAATTGTCACATTGTCTCATTCAAGTGTTGTCTCAGTTACTAACAAATTACCCCTAAGATCTTAGAAGCAGTTTCAGAAAAGGGAGGAGAGGGTGATAAGGTAACATGAAAATTAAAGGAACTATACCTTAATCCATGTATTATTTCTAAAAATTGATATCTTCTACTATAACATGAGCATCCAAAATAAATATATTTCCATTATGATCCTTGATGAGTCAAGAAAAACACAAAAATATCCTGAGTTAACTATTCTTCTTTCTTGTTCAGTATAGTATATAATTTCAAAGATGTTACGGGAGACATCAGTTGATTTTTGTATACTTAGCCTCCATAATTTTGATTATTGTCCTACTTTCGCCCCCTTTGCACAGTGCGGTAGACTATTATTCAGGGTATCTCTCCCCGCTGCATAAGGGGTTCTAGCTATGAAACCCAAACAGGGACCACCAGTTTCCCTCCCCTAAAGTCAGAATTAATGTCTTAAGTATAATGATATAAAGACTAAAATCTAGCCTTTGTTATCCAAAGGTAAAATTACATATCATGTTTTAAAAACTATTGTTACTATGTTCACTCGAGAGATACTGTTCCAATATGTGACCTGAGCATCAGGACTTTTGAAATTTCCCAGGGTTGTTACAGAGTTCACCAAGAGCTGAAATCACTATTCTAAGTCAAAAAGAATTACTATTCTCTTCTGCCCTCTTCCTTATTTACTGCTTTAACCTATAGAGAGAACCTGCCTGGTTCTTGTCTTCTTAAAGGCTGTTATTTCAGCTTTTCATTAATTGTGTACTAACTTTATATTATTCTAAAGAATATTACCTACATTAACCAAAGTCAATTTCTGTTACTTGCAATCAAAGAGCCTCAATTGTTACAGGTTAGAAGACTGATTATAAACTATTAATTTTGGAAAACTCTCTTCCCGATAACTCTTTATCTCTCTAAAACAAAACTCTTCTTTTCCATCCGCAGAGCCACCATGACTGGTTCAGCAGGATATTGATTGGCCAGGGCCCTTAGCCAAGGAGGAAGTAGACTGCAATTCACTCTGCCCTCTTCTTGCCAAGCCACGTACCCTGGCACAGGACTGATCTGCCCAGAAGAAAAGATGCTTTTGTAAAAAAAAAATTATGCAAAAGCACCATCTGCTTTTCAAATGAGAAGCCCATAGAACTAATTTACCATTAGGGGTGTCTTTTCTAATTTGTGCAAAAAAGGCTGACATACAGGTAGTTGCCCTGACTATATACTGTCTTTCTAATAAGATCAATCAATATTTTTCTCCTTTATACTTTAACCAGAAATGCAGAATACCATAACCATCTAAGGACTTCATTTCCCTCACCTTGAAGATCTATTTCATGAAAAGTTTTCTTCAAATAACTCTGAATATATATTATATATTAAGGAGACAACAGTTTATATTATTCACATATTTATTTCAAGATTTGGTTGCTAAATTTCTATATATTTGTCTAGTATCTACAGAGGATTTGGGATCAGATGAGGAAGGACAGCCCGTTCACTGCATAGTGTCAGAGGTTATGGAATAGAAAGCAAGTGCATTAAGAATCATAACATGTAATTACTGAGCCAAAGTGGTGTTGAGATGTTAGAAGTTTCTTTCTCTATTCCCTAGGTAAAAGAGTGATGAAGAACATGAGTTACTGGTGTACTTGTTTAAAAGGGCTATTTTTTTTTTTTTAAACCGGGGATCGAACTCGGATCCTTGTGCTTGCGAGGCAAGCCACCGAACTGCTGAGCTAAATCCCCGGCCCTTACTTGTTTAAAAGTATGAAAATATTTAACGGAATTAGGACAGATATTAAAAGAAATAATGCATGTTAAAATTCAAAACTTTGCTTTCAGAAGATTTGGCATGACTGCACAGTTCCAATATCTTTAGCCAATTGGCAACTATGAGTTTGGATATAGTTCCCTAATAATGAGTTTCTCATTCCAGATTCCTAAGTAGCCTCATAATAAAAACTAACAGAAGACTCTCAGACATAATACTTATTTACTTTCATAATCCATTGGGTCCAACTTTTCTTAAGTATTACAGAGACTGATTACCATCAGCTTTCAATTTGTTAGATTTATATTATTGGTACACAGGATTTTATTCAATACTTCTACATGGGGGTACTTTTCCTTTTATAGTTTACCATGACCAGCTAAGGTTTTCTTTCAGCTTGGCTTATTTGATTTGATACTATGTTTTATTAATCTCTCAGTATAAAACTTTAATAAATTACACTGATCTTAAAAGATGACTACAGATTATGAAGCGATAAAAAAAGTTCCACACACAAAAGCATCCAATGGTGTTTGTTATTAGAACATGTCAGCATGAAATGAAAAATGTTATCCTTTCAGTTTAATGTTAATTAAGTCTTGCATACGCTTCATAAATATCTGAGAGAAATACATCAACCAAAAGAGCGGTGTTTACAAAAACGACATGGGAGATATAAGGTGAAAATGACTGAATTCATAGACTTAAATCTAAGACTAGCCCTGAAGTTTTAGGGAACCCCATGGAGGACTCATTACAATATTAGGTTGAATTTAAAGATAAAGAATCAATATTATTAAGGAGATAACATACAAAAGGCATTGTGTAAATTGCTACAACAGAGTCATTGTCTCTGGAGCTATAGGATAGAGAGGCCAGACTCAAGTTCAAAATTTCCGAGTGTTCATATATCACTTCTGTCCTTTCAGAGATCTACTGGAAAAGATTTTTAGATCTGATCAGATACCATGACAAGTAAAAAGAAAATAGAAAATACCTCACAAAATAACCAATCTCTCACTCACGGTCTAACATGACCTATTCTTACAAAACACGTGCTATCTTATCTCTTGTGGTATTTGATAAACAATACCCTTTCCGGATTTCAATAAATCTATAAGCTTGCTGGGATTTTTGTCTTTAATCTCATCTTACTAATGTAGTTTAATGGAACTAGGAACCTGAGTTACATGGATCATGCCAATTTGTCATAGAGGTAACATTTACATTCATGTTGGGTTGCTAATATTTTACTCTGTTTTCAGTTATACTATATCTGGTAATGGATTGAATAGCCTTTCGTTTTGTTCAGTTGCCATTGTAATGGTTTATTTGCATTCTTGGGAAAATTACATTTTTATCTAATTATGTTTCACTTAAGTTTATCACTTTGCATTATTAGCCATAAGCTTCTTGTTACTTCCTTTTTGCTTAACCTCAGTCTTTAATATTCTTGTGGCTCATTCGTGTGTGTCTGTGTCTGCGTAATTAGCAAAGCTTCAATACTCCTCTATAGGCATATGATTTTAATTTTAATTATGAATAAATTCAACAGATTAACAATATCATTTTAATAAACCTCCATACCAATCATATGCAACCAATTACTCAGTCACTCCAAAACCGAAAAACTTAAAAATAAGAAACATGTTGATCTCACCGTTTTTGTTTCTGGAATCTAGCTATGGCTTAACTTGATCTCTCTAATTCAGTATTTCTCAAGGGAGTCTGTTCAAGCTAAGGCTCTGTAAGCTAAAGCTGTGCTCACATCTCTGAAAGCTCAGCTGGGGAAGAAGAAGGATGCCTCCATTTTCACTCATGTGTTTGTTGGAACTTCTCGGCCCCTTGCCTCATCTGCAGGTCCCATGCCAGATGGCTTTCCTCTAAGTACGGAATACTAACGTAAAGGAGAACACACAAGCTGCAAGTCTACATTATTTTTGAAACCTAATGTCAGAAGTACCATCTCACTTTTTCCTGTTGTCTACAGGTCATCAGAGACAATTTAGTAAATCCAGCCCATCCTCCGTGTATGAGCGCCTATACAAGAAGGTGGGGATACCTAAGGGCTTCTTTGGAAGCGATCTACCACAATTATCACGTTCAAAAACAAAATATTTAAGCCTGACCCTGTGATGTCCTCTTGCCACCTAAATGATCCTACTTGTTTCCGTGACACAATTCTCCCTCCCACACAAGGTTACAGCTTTGTGCATCTTTCACTCCAGGTGAAACCCTAGTATAACCTGTTGAAACTTGATTTTCTTGTACATTGCATTCTAATATATCTTTCCCATTATCAGAGACACAGTATTAATATGGATTCCAGATCTTTTTCTTTTTCTACTTAATCAACTCTATCAAAAGACTAGTCCCTTTAAACCATATCTCATACTACCATCAGAATAACTTTCCCACAGAAGAATTGTACCAGGAATTCTCAGTCTAAGCCAGTGATGGCAAACCTTGTGGAGCTTTCAATGATAACAGCCTGCTACAGCATGCATGCCACAGGTTTGGCACCACTGCTAAACCTTCCAATTATCCCCTACTTCTTACAGCACAGATTTCCAGCATCTTAGCTTGTTCTTCTACTTAGGCAATTTACCCCAGCCCATGATATTCTTTCATGTATCTAGCCTTATGTCTTGGTCCACACAATTTTCTAACTTGAATTAGTCTTAAATTTCCTAATGCTAGCATCTTTTAAGATCCATAAGATCCATTCAAATTCAATGCCCTCTTCACTCAATCTTTTAATCACTCATTCATTCATTCATGCCAGAAAATAAAGACAGGCCTGCTAGGTACCAAGTACTAAATGCATAAGTATAATTTAATGTGTGTTGCTTCAGGTACTCAGCTCCAGAGTTGTCTGTTACACAGAATTTTTGAGCTAATAGTGAAGCAATTGATGTCAGATCCAAATGTCTTGTAGGCAGTGACCAAATAATCAAAAATTTAAAAATACCATAAACCATCCTTTATCACAGCTGAAGATATTTTGCTTTACCCTGAATTTCTATACACTATGTGCCATGCTTAGAGAGCTTATATGACAATTATTGCATTCAATTTCATAGTCAATTATCTTTTTAAATTCATAGACTGTCTCCTACCTTGATCATAAAATTGTGATCTTGATTTTTTTTGCTTTGCATATATAGGTACTCGAAAAATGTAATAGATTGGTGGCTGGATAATCCCTAGGAAATACAGTATTTTAGCCCAAATTACAACATTAATAAAGACTATGAAATTCTTAGCATTCTGCGCTTCTTTTTAATGCATTTATCACATCCAAGTGATTTTACCAAAAACTTGTTGAGCATCTCTTTTCCTAGAAAGGATTTTCTGATCTACTTTCTCCATTCAAGTAATTCTATATCTAAAGGGCTTTATTCTTAAAACATAGGTGCTTGTGAAAATACTGTTTAACACTTCTTGAAGGAAATAGGAATTTAAATGTTTCAACCATTAATATTTATCAGATATCTTCAATAAATAATGTAAAAGTTTCCAAATTAATCCACTTGAAAGTATATGGTAGACAATTTGGCTGCCTAACCAACCATTGTACCTATGCCTTCCTTTATTTCCTCCCAGTTGAGCTATGAATTTGTTGAGTCTTATTGTATAGACTCAGAATTCAGAAATAACATTATGTGACCTAAAAGAAATATATATATGAAAAGAAGAGGGAAAAAATTAACCAGCAAGGCCCTAAGAATCACCACACTTGAATTATCATGATCTTCTCCCATATGCACATTCCCAAGACTCCACTCAGGGTTTACTTTGTAGTAGGCCAGGAAGGAAGATGCTCATGACTCATGACACTCAGGGAAGATAAAAACCTCAAAATGTTCAGCAGATTGCATAAAGGAAACCTTTAAGATTGAACTCACCAAACTTCCAAATAGCTATTTGGAAAGATACAAATAAAATATATTTGAAAATCATAACATTAGTCCACTAAAATACACAGGCAAGTGATCACATTTCTCCTGGAGAGTAAAATATTAAAGATTAAAGAGGTTCCAGTGGGCATTCCTGGAAATAAGAGGGGTTTTTTTTGTTTTGGTTTTTGTTTGTTTGTTTGTTTTGTTAAGTGACTTCAGAATCTTTTCCTAACTTTGTTTTATGGTGAATAGGATCGTTTTTCTAACCTGAGCTAGGATACCAGGAGTCAAGAAGAGGCCCCCTTGGGGAAAAGATAGAGCAAAATGAATTAAGATGGATACATTACATTTGTAGCAGTTGGTGTAGGAATGAACATATAAATAAATTCTGACTTTTAAATGTAGATTTCTTAAGTGAGTTTGAGTGGAATTTTTGGTTTAAAAAATGGTATGTATTTACTTTGATTTTTAAAATTGAAATTTATTTTTTAAATTCACATAGCTAAAAACCCAGTTTTGCAAAACTTCCAGTTTATACATGATATTATACTTGTATTAATAACCTGGAAAAAGTTAACTTAAAATTTAAAAATTAGCCTAGAAGTTATAATTATATAAAACATTAATATTAGACCATGGTTTATCTTAAAATGTTTTTCACAGAATTCTCAAGTTTCTCAGAGCTGAAAGAAACTTAGAATTAAGTAATAGTCACTTGATAACAAGCAATTTTGAATAATTTCTCTTTGGGCTATAATTACTTAACTGTTTAAATTTCACAATCCCTGATAGCGTATTTTGATTTGTCTTCATTGTCTACAAAACAAATTGTTAATTTAAAGAGATCTTAATTTCAGGGCTTCAGAATCAGCATAATCTGTCTCCAGTTTATATACATTCATGAAATGAATTTGTTGCATTTCTAGCACTTCAACAAACTTAATGAATAAAAAGAGATATGAAAGTGTTTTCCTAGTCTAACCCTAAACATAATTAAATTTAATACAATCTGTTCTTCCCTTTCCTGCCTTTGAAGATATCACTTCTATCTTATGAAATGATATCTAATAGAATCCTGGAGATTTCTAATGGAATTGTTGTGAAGCATTTGTGGGTCCTTTAGCTCAATTCAGATGGAAATCATGAATCCACAAAGTGCAACTCTGCTAGCAGTTCTGACGTTCGCAGATGACACTGGATAGATAATGCTGGATGCCAACAGTTGACACAGCTTGCTGCTGGTCACTGCTACTGCTGAAAACCACTGTCTGGCACTGGCCTGTGCTGGACCCTGTGGGTCAACTCTGCCAAACAGTGGTCAGTGTTGCTGCTGGCCTCCACCATCTGGTGGTCTCTGCAGCTCATCTTATTTGGCTTCTGACCTCTGGATCTCTACAGGGCTAACAGTACCAAATGTTCATTTCTCTTTCGTTTGAGACAACAACTCTGTCCACACTAGTCAGGATAAGAATCCAGAGTAGATGAACAGGACCTATGGAGCCAATGCTACCTGAAAAATAAGAGAATATTTGCAAGATTACCAAAGCAAGTCTTTGCTATAACAAGACACGTGCTGCAGGATATCAGGGGACAGTATACTGAAAGGAGCTCTTCTAAACTAACCCAAGAAGTGGATAGGGAATCTTGCTTATGTCACAGCTGCAGGCCTGCTGACTGGTCCAAGTGAAGCCCTGTGATTATTCGAAATGGGTGCTGGGCACCAGGACAGCTACAGCTATTTTGTCAAGGATTCAGTGAAGGTGTAGAGAGGGATGATAAAAGCTATTTGATTGACAGGCGTTGTAACTCTGGGAAAATGGGAGACGAAATGAATGCTTGGTGAGGTTGGGGATGTTAACAATGGGCCAAGATCCCACCATTCCCAACATTAAGCAGGTTAGGGTACCCCTCCCACTCCTGTAAAGAGGCAGCCATGGGATATAAAGTGGCAGGAGTGGGGAGGGTCACGATAGCTAACAGTCAAGCTGCACTCATGTTAGAGCAGCCTGGGGCAGAGTGGCCTCTAAATAACCAGGGAGGACATGGGGACAGTTGTTCTAATCCATTGTGGAGGAGTGAGGAAGTGAAGAGAAGCGAGGGGGAACCACTGGCCATGTTGTCCTCCTCCTGCCTGCTGAAGAAAAGGGGGAGAGTCAGGTCCTTCCCTCCTCAGGACTGCCTGACTATTCAAGGTATTGAGTTTGATTAAGTCCCCTAAAGGGAAGGCTGTTGTAGAACTTTGCAAAATAATAGAGATGTGCAAACACAAAGTCATTCTTCTAGAGCTGGGTATCTTCCTGTTTAAATATGGAATTTAAAACTTTAAGGGCCTTTTAGTGATCCTGAAGACACTAGCCTAGAATTAAGCAAAAATACCACATTTGACAGATCCAGGACCTGTGAAGTGGTATGTATCTTATCTATAGTGTCACTTTCAATTGAATTGGTTGCAGCCCAAATCACATTAATTTAAAAAAATCTATCAAAATCCCCAATACTCATCAAGATATATGATTCAGACCATATAAATTGGGTAAACTGGATACAGAGAACCAGACTGTCTAACCTTATATATGAAATAATACCACTAGAGAAATAATAATCTCTCCACTGCAAAAGATTTATATAGAGTGGGATCAACACAAAAAGGTCCTTGACATATGAGTTGCCAAGTTTCCCCCCTAGAGAAATCACTTTTTTCTCAAGATTTTACAGTTGAAATTTCAGCCTCTGCACTCAGGAGGTGTTTGCACCAGCATACGTAAACCCGTGAGTAGAATAAATGTGCCCACACAGCAGTTCTTTAAAAAAAAAAAATCCTTGAGGCATTTACACAAGGGCAATGAAGATAATAGAAATGAATAAAATGTTCATGCCTGTTTTAATGGTGTTTCAGACTAAATGTAAGTACATGGTCCTTTGGGTTAGTATGAGGTGTGATTAAAAAAATGGTTAATGTTTAAATTAAATATTTATTACAGTAAAACACATATCACCATTAATCTCTCTCCAAATACTCCTTCTCACTTCCTATACATTTTTCATTAAGTTTATAGGTTCATTATAGATATACAATATGATGACATTCATCATTGGGAATTTGTGAAAATCAGTATGGAGATACCTCGAAAAACTGGGATTACAGGTGCCATTTGACCCAGCTGTTCCCCTACTGGGTATCTTCCCAAAAGAATTAAAAGAACCAAGATTTATCATGTAAAGGTACTTTCTATACATTTATTCCATCATTGTTGCTATTTTCTGAATCCCTTTTGGAAGTTTTCTTTTATGTCTTTAGTTGCATTGTTACATCTGCCTTGATATCCTGAATCAATTTAAAAACATGGCCAGAAATTTCTGTCACATGAAAATGTTATGTGTTCTTCTCCTTATTCACAGAGCTGACACCACGTGACTTCTGGCTCTTCCCTAAATTCAAAATGATCATGAAAGGCAAACATTTTGAACTGATTCAAGAGATTAATGCAGCCTTGGCAGAGCAACGAAAGAGACTCACAAGAGAAGACTTCCAGAACTCTTCAGAAAGTGGCAAAAGAGATGAGATAATTGTGATCAAAATAAGGGGGGAGTATTTTGAGAGGGCTTAATGGTAACACGTTTTTACTGTAACAGACTTTTAAAATTAAACATTCACCACGTTTTGAGCAGATTGTATATATTCTGGTTATCTATAGATGCAAACAAATTATCCCAAAACATGTATTTACTTATGGGAAGTGCTTAGCAAGGAAAATGCTTTTCTGCTCCATTAAGTAGCTACTCTGGACACCTAAGGGTAGGTTATAATCATGTGAAGCCTCTGTAGCCAGGGATAACTCAAATTCCTGGGGGCTGCACAGCTGAGCCACTCAGGTATCTCTGTCTCTCTGAGTTAATCCTACAGGGTCTTTCCAGCATTCTGGATTCAGGGTTACTGGACTTCTTGCTGGCTATATGCCTCAAGAGGAAGACAGCCTAGCAAAGTCTGTCTTATTTTATGCCCTAGCCTTAGATATGTGGTTTCACTTCCACCTTATTCTGTTCATCAAGATAATCACGGTGGCCCATCTCAGCTGAAGAGAAAGTAACATAAAGACCATGTGAGACCAACAATACTAATGCATCCATTGTTGAGGAAGGCCACCAGGTTCATCATCTATGACATCAAAGGTGACTTCTTGAAAGAGACAGAGTTTTAACCAACTCTTCAAAAATTGGAGGGAATTGAACTATCACTAAAACTATCACACTTTAGGCACTGGCCCCTGTCAGTGCCGCTGCCACCATCTCCATCACCAGAGGGCCTGCTCAGCCAAGATAGAATCTCAGATATAGAAGATAAAATTGCAGTCAGTGACCGTGAAAAGAGAGGTCTCTTAAAAACAGTAGGGGATCATGAGAAACTGATCCAGCAACTCTTAGACGATGCAAAGAAGAATAACATAAGACTGATAGGAATCCAAGAAGTAGCAGGAGAAAATGCAAATGACTTTAAAAAGCTGTTCACAGAATTAATTATAGAAAACTTCCAAACAGTGGGGTAGAATTTGACATAGAGATGAGTGAGGCATATAGGACTCCAACTAGCCGTGATCAAAAAAAATCTACACCTAGACATATAATAATCAAGATCTCAGAAACCCAACAGAAGAACAAAATACTAAAAGCAGTAAGAGATAAGAAACAAATCACATGCAAAGGAAAGCCCATCAGACTCACAGCATACTTTTCAACACAAATCCTTAGGTTAAGGAGAGCCTGGAATGAGACATTTCAAGTCCTAAAAGAAAACAACCTCCAACCTAGACTGATGTATCCTGCAAAACTCTCTTTCAAAATGGATGGGGAAATAAGATACTTCCAAGACAAAGAACACCTGAGAAACTTCATGAACACCAAACCAGCACTACAAGGAATTCTAAACAATATCTTAGAAAAAGACAATGAAGATCATAACACTATGAGGCCCAACAGAGCAAATCAAATAGTCAAGGCAAGAAACTAAAAGGAGAGGGCAAAAAATTCAAAAGAGTCAACAAAAGGACAATAACATGACAATAAGAAGTCAGTACAGATCAGTTTATAACCATCAATGTCAATGGCCTAAACTCACCAATCAAGAGAAATAGACTGGCAGAATGGATTAAGAAGCAAAATCCAATAATATGTTGTATACAAGACACACCTAGTGCAAAAAGAAGCCCATAGACTGAAAGTGAAAGGATGCAAAACTTATTCATGCAAAAGGAGGGCAGAAAATAGCAGGAGTAGCAATTTTATTCACAGACAAAGTAAATTTCAAACCCAAACTGATTGAAAGCGACAAAGAAGGCCACTACATCCTTGTAAGGGAACAATTCAAGAGGAAGAGATAACAATTCATTTTCAGTCTATTGAGTATGTTAGAAAGCGATATGCTCCTTTTCTTTTTTCTTTTTCTTTCTCTGGTGCTGGGCATTAAACTCAGCACATTGCTGTGGCTGGGCTGGTGCAGCACAACGGAGCTAAATCTCAGGTTTACATTTTATAGTTTTAAAATTTATCAACACATTAATCTTTGTCTTTATATGTTGGTCTACCAAATTGATGAGTTATTTTGGTTCTCGTTTTCCCTGCTTTTTTATTTGAGAATTTATGAAATCTGTGCATATGAGTAGTATGAAAAGTATTAAGGTGCATTTGTCATTCTCCTCTCTCATCTCTGCCTTCTGCAAACTTCCTTTTCTGTCACTACAGCTTGTTTGGTTGGAAATTTATTAAGATAAATTTTGTTATGCTATCAATGTATCTTTGTACCTATTTTCTACTGATAATGAATATTACTTTTTAAGTAAATTTTATCATAACTATACTTAACTAAATGGATAATAAATCATTAATATCATTCAGTATCTGGTACATATTAAAAATTCTCCAACTACCTCAGAGATAATATTTGTTTTTCACAAATCACACAAATCACAATCATTCCACACATCACTGCACTGTTCTATTATACCAAAGTATATATTGTATTGTAGAGAACATGCATTATGTGTGGGGGTATGTTTTTACACACATGTGTGCACTATTTAATGAGAAACATGGTCATGAATGTGGTATGATTTTGCACATTTGGCATATCGATAGCTTCTCTGGCAACCTTATGATTTCTCTAAATTAGATGCTTGATTTAATTCATAGTCATTTGCTTGGGAAGAATATTATATATGTATTGGTGTTAAATTCTATCATGCTTATAAAAATATAATAAAAATAAGTATGGGATATAATAAAAAAGAAACAGAAAAATCTGATTTTAAAAATGTGAACTCTTTTAGTTGTTTTGGATTTCAAATATAAGTATATTTCTTTTCAGTGGGAAGTTTTCTTAGAAAATGTAAGTGATACAATCAACAAGCATATGATATTTATCAAATTAATAAAACCAGTCATAAAATTTTGAGGACAGTTTCTCAACTATAATATGTAACTTTGTTTTATTTGTAAATACAATATTTCAAAAATATTATATGAAAAGAAAATGAGAAAGAATATGTAATGCTTGAAGATCATATCAAACTAATAATGTACTTGGATTATGTCTGTATTGCATAAATTTTTGTTTATTTCATATCCCTTTTTGCTGTCATATATATGTATATTTGACATTTTTATTTAGTGTCTTCATTTCTTGTTGTCATATATGTTTGAAATCTTTAATAAAAAAATAAAAAACTATCACACTTTAAAATGTTGTTTCTTAGATATACACTTCATATCCAGAAAAAAAGAAATAGAAATTTCTAATTAGAAGTTCTGATGGCTTCACTGTCTTAATTTATAAATATTTAAAATCCAATCTTGTATCTCTTATCTACATGTGTAAAATCATCTTGTGTAAACATTATGACACTTTTTCTGTGACACAGAATTTGACAAAAGAAATACAAGTAACTTCAACCTTTAAAACTTTCCTTAAGCTTAGATAAAGCTAGACTATGAAATGAACTCCAGGAGACTCCAACACAGAGCAAAACTTGACCTTAAGGTTCATGTTTTGAGCTACATTCAGGCCCCGTCGTGTTCAGTACTCCACTGTAGTCTCCACCCTGCCTAAAGCACTGCTTTGCAAGTAGCATAGTAAATGCATGAATAAAGTAATATTACAAGAAGCTTTAGAGTTTATAAAACAGTTTTATACATTTCACCTCACAATAACTTGTGACATAAATATTATTATTGTTGGTCCCATTTAATAAAATAGGAAAAATGTAAAATTAGTGAAGTTAAGAACATTTGCCAAAGTCACAAATATACTGAAGAGTAACAGTTGCAACTTAAACCTCTAGCTTACTTTTTTAAATGCATACTATTTCCACTGATTATTAATGAAGTTTACATATTTTTATGTTTTTTCACTGGAGTTACACCTCCTGACACAGGCTTTTGCTTTGCTTGACTCTCCCAGTGAAGCCTAAAATTTATAAAACTGTCATTCTTGGAAGTTACACTTCCTTTGTCATAATTACTACTACATTTTCAAATTCTTACTTTTAAAACATTTAGCTATATATACATCTTTCATTTTATATCTCTTTTAATATTTCTAATATTACCTCAGAAAATATTTTCAGCAATAATAGTGCATAGCTAAAGCTTATTTTCAACAAAAGAGCTACAAGAAGTTTCACAACATTAAAGTTAGAAAAAAGAATTATAAAAGAAAGAGTCAATAATCTGGTAGCATGTTAACTTATCACCATGATAAATATTTAATACATGGAAATGCCTAATAAGACAAACCAATTTTGTTACAAGGAAGGGCATATTTATATGTAATGCATGGTCATAATTAGGGTAGATTTGCATATTTACCTTGGGAAACTTTTCTCAGGGAATTTAATTTGCATTTTGACCCAGAATACCTCTGAAAAGAGACATATAAAGAAAAATGGAAAAAATTTTGCAAATCTGTGTATATCAGACTTTAGAAACTAACACTCAATTTTTCCATATATGAATGATTGTTGAATAATTAAATGTGATAACGTGTTTCTAACAAGAGAGAGTCATCACTTCCTTGAACAGTTTTATCCTTTTCTTAATTCTGCAAGAACAAAATGACAACCCCCAGCCCAGGACTCACAGGATATGACCTCACGACTGAGAGTTTCGAGTACAGAGGGGTAGGAAAACCTAAGTTATCTTGAAAGTTAAGTGAGAAACAGAGCTTCCGAATATTTTGTTTGGAAAACACTGAGTCAGTATGTACCTTTAGAATAGCATGGTCTCTCTTACTGGGAATATCATCCAGTAGATCAGTGCAATACAGGATCCGAAACATACAGTCAGTAAAGCATTGCCCAGAAGACCTAGCAAGGCTTCTGTCTTTGGGAATAACTGCTCGGAAGTAAGACCTGGATATAAAGGAAGGCCCGAATCAAAACAACGGATTTCACCCTACATCCTTTGCATCAGAGAAAAGGATCTTCACTCTGTAAGAAAGAGAATAAGAAAAAAGAGGAGCATTTCCCTGAGTACCAACATGGAAATGAAAGATGAGGAACCAACCAGGGAACTAGAAATTAGAAGAAGGAAACATTCATAAGGAAGCACAGGGAGGAAGTGAATAGAACAGTGAAGTCCCAGAGCAAGAGCCCAATCTCTAGAAATGAGGCAACACAGCCACCATGGGGTAAGTAGTCAGAGCAAGTGGGTACCATGCAGGTAGTGAGAAATGTGCAAGAAAAACCACTTCCATTATTCTCAAGGTGAGAGACCAAGAACCATTAATAAAGGCTGTAGCTTGAATGTACTCTCATCCACCAGAAACTGAGTCACAGTCCTGAAAGCCACTGGTCCTTGAATGCTGTCCACCAGGGTCATGTGAAGGAACATTTGCTGGAACCTGGTACTGGGAATGGTTGCTGCAGTGACACAGAATGATCTCTTGCACCAGGAACTGGAGCAGCAGGTGTCTTCATGCGCTATAACATCCTCGTCCAGAAACCTCTATGACTCTTTTCTACCTTATATTACCTTTGGGGAAGATGGAAGTTACTTCTCCATCTAAGGAAAGGGTGAAAATTATTTTCTTCCTACTTAAAAAGGAAGAGTAAGTGTTCCTGCCAATGAAAAAAAAAAAACCCAAGTATCACCCGAGCCTCACATTTCCAGACGAAAGGAGGGGGTGAGAATGAGCGTTCCGTACCTCACCTTATACGAAGATGAAGTTCACAGGAGCAGACTCTGGTGTGTTTTACTGTTAAGCATAATTCTTGATAAGCCACTAGACTGCCCTGCCTTGTACCTCAGTCTAGAGAACACAAAAACACTTTCCACAGATGATGATGCTCTTGTCACTGTCATTGTCACTGTTGTTGGTAAAGGCCAAAAAACAGGGTTCAGTCCCACTTCTGCAAAAAATAAAATAAAGACAAAGGAAAGAGAAAGTCCAATTAACCCCGGGCTATTTCTGTGAACTTTTTTCTTTCTTTGGTTTTTTAAAATAAAGACATTTGCTTTCAGATTTTACTGAGTCCTGTTTCTATTAAAATTAATGCACAGTTCAATGTCTTTATTAATTTAAACTGATTTTTCAGCAAATTTTAGTTCTGTCATAGCGAAACAACATGAAATCTGACATCAGCACTCTAGTCCATCCACAAAAGACCAAACATTTTTAAGCAAGAAATATAGTGAGATAACTTACTTTTAAAATGTACTTTAATATTGAGAGTCAAGATTCACATAAAAGCTTAAAGAATACTTCTAAAAAATAAATTTAATCTATATTTTCAAATACAAAAAGCAATGGCAGTTCTTTGAAGCATACATACAGAGCCTTTTAAACTAAGATGAGAGCCACTTGATTAAAATATATTCTTATTTCAAAGCCTGGTTCTAGTCGGGGGTCCTATTACATTTAGATAAATTGCCAGGTTTTCTTTTGAGTAGCTATTCCTCACCTATAGCTACCTATAGCAGCTAATAAAACGCTAGGAAGAGACTACTGAAATTTATCTCTCTTTGCATTAGCAGGGAAATTATGTATTTTTCCAATATTTGTCAGGGATCACAGATATTTGAGATCTTACTCCTAAGTCCTGCTATAGATCACCCTGGCCCTCATTGCACTATGCTAATATATTCAATAAATATGAATACAAGTGTTGATACAAAGTTGTTCATGTAAAAGGCCCCTTTCAATATCTTTATATGTTGAGATAAAAGTACATAAAGTCAAATCTGGTGTGGGCTCCCTACGTAGTACTGTTGTGCATGGATTGTAAATATCTGTGATAAACCCAATTAACAGTTTTTTCCATAAAGTAATAGGTGCTCAAGAACACACTCCATCTTGAAAGTGCTAAAAATGAGCACAACAAAGAATATCAAATATAATTTACACTGTGCAGTTATAAACTTTTTAAAACTTCCTTAATTTTTAAAGTTTTAAGCAATATCATTTTACAATAAAAAACACGTATGTGTTTAAATGTATACATACTTGTTGTTTTGCCGTTGAATAAAAGTAATAACCACCTACATAAAATTTTACACTGAGATCTAAAAAAACTCAATCTCCCTCCATGAGTGGGAAAAAAGAGAAAATCAATTCTCTCAGTGCCACTCTGTCGGGTACAAAGTAAAACTATGCTCGTCATACTAGCGATCCTTCGTCATACTGAGAAAAGGTGTTGAAATAAGTCTCCTGGCCTCCTCAGTAAAGTTAACTCACACCCTAGTGGTCAGAATCACATAGGTTTTTAAGAAGCAGCTGCCTTAACCTAGTCAACAAAAAACAGGGAATGTCTTAATCTCATAATTGTGAGGGCCTCTAGACTGTAACTCTGAATAAGGTGTTATTTATAAGCACTCTTACTTCAAATACTAAGCTCTGTGCCAAGTAACATGAAGCCTGCTTCTCAGATTTTGAAGAGGCTAGCATTTTTGGTGTCTTCAAAGTAGGTATCCTGTTTAGCCTGCCTTAAGATAGTTGTATTATATTCACTTAACATTCACTTAGCAAGCGAATGCCTTGAACTATAATAACCAGTATCAAAACTTGGAGGTCCTATATAAGTAAAACACTTCTCATTGAGAAATATCTTTTCTGATTTGCTTCTTCACTTCTAATATGGCACCAAAATTGAAGTCCAGTGCCCCCCCACACAACACACATCCTTCACTTCCCAAAAGAAATAAATGTATTCTCTCTTCTGGGAAACCTGAGGATTCTAGTAATCATCTATTGCAAAACATCTTGAAGGTAAGTGCAGTAGACTCTCCATCTGTAGATCTCAGTGATGAATTTTGTGACATGTTCATTGTCTTGTAAGTGTGTAATACAGTTGGAAAGTGAAAACTCTATTTCATGTAAAGACAATCTTGATGTGACAATTTTTTGAGAAGAAATAATCAAGGAGATAAAATGTCCTAAACTGTGTGACTTCTGTAATTGGATATCACACTTCAGTCTCTCCTAAGTGCTTCCCGTTCACATGAAAATCTGGTATTGTTTCTTGGGGTGTTTTCCTGAAAGAGTAAAACATTTCCAGAAAGGAGAACTGTTTTATCAGAATGACAAAGATGGAATAAAGGAAAGTCTTAAAAGGCACCACAGCCAATCAGAAAAGGAAAGAAGTGATGCCTCAGATTTTACAGAGGAAAAAGAAAGGCAGATTGAAAGGCAAAAGTCACTAAACAGGACAGGAAGTGATTTTGCTGAATCCTGAAAGGGGAACAAGTTTCAAGAAACAAAAGAAATGGGATTCTGATAAGTTCATGTGCTAAAAATAAAAACTTGCTCAGGAAAAAAGTAGCCAATATTTGAATAAGAGAGGACTTAGCCAGAAGTCAACACTGGCGCAGCATCCTGCTGAGAACTGAATAACAGCTAACATTTACTGGCACTTTAATGTGTTAACTCATTTCATTCTCATAACAGCACAATAAGGAACTGAAGCTAAAGGAAATCTGGGAAGAGAATGGAGTAGAGGTAAAAAAATCTTTCCTGGTTCCTCAAGGATTATAACTGTTCTAGGATCATTCTCAATGTTGAACTGCACAGAATTCTTGATCACCTTCTTCAGGCGGCAAATCAAACGTGGCGCTAAACATTTTTTTATGTTAATGAGGAATGTTAAAATGATAAACAAAAAGACCTGAAATATCTGATACATTTTCTAGGAACTGACCAGAACCACAAATGATGTCAGGAATAATTTTGCCAAAGGCTTACCATGATAATGTTCATTACGCAGTATTTCAGGATTGTGTTCAGAAAAGCAAAAACTGTTTAGCAAATAGTTCTCAGAGCTGTGGCTGTCTTCCAAGGAGAGAGTGAGGTGTGTGATGATTAGGTGCCTGCGGACATTTCTTGGGAGGGCCATGTGTTTTAATGGAAACTTTCACGAAAAAAGAGGAGCGAATATAAAATAAGAAAGGAAACAACATAAAATACAAAGTACAGATATATTTATTATACTGTTTTCACCATTTCCTGGTGATTTTTAAGTTTCTATTTAGATCAAGAAATAAACAAAGAAAATGTGTTAAAACCTCAGGTTTCTAGGGGGAAAAAAGTCCACCCCCTTCGTAAAGGGCGCCTTTTCTCTTTATTTCAGTTTTATGCAAAAAATTTCTCTCTGCCTTCTCAGCGGTATTCTTTGCCCCTTTAATCGTCAAACTCTGACCTGAAGCTGTTTTTATGATTGTTTTCAAAGACTCTTAGCAAAACAGTGGCTGGTGTGTTTGTATGTGTATGTGCGTGCATATGTGCGCACACTTACATTCAGTGCATTCATGTGTGTTTTTTAACAGTAAAAATAAGAAACTACCTTTCCATTTGGGTTAGAACTGAGATGAAATGAGGAATGGCCGCCACCAAGCAGAAAATGTGCTCACTTTATGTGTGCCAGTTAATTACGACACTTCAGAGGCGCTTCCTAAAGGATAAGGCAAGCTGCATAAATTTAGCTGTAATCCAGGCAGGCAAAACTAATTTGCAGGGGATGGCCTTATCTAGCTGCTGCAGCTTTCTCAGAAAATTAACCTTGGATATTTGGGCCCAATTCAGAAAGTGTTTGATTTTTTTTCCCCTTTCCCTGCTCAGTATAAGAGAATTTTTGAATTCAATACAATACCTGACTTTTAAGAGGCACGATGAATGCTGTAGGCAGTTCAGAGTTATTACTGACAAGCAAAAATGTATTTCTATATATACATATAGATGATTGTCCTTCATGGCCATCATCCTGCCTTCTTACATGTGCATCAGAGGGTTTATCGGTGTAGGTATAGGGGGTTTCTCGGATTAAGAGAAAGATGCGACTCATTTTTAATGTACTTAGAAAAATTCATCAAAGTTCACTGCAGAATAAGTCATGCATACTGACTTGTTCATTCCACTGGAAATGAAGAAATCCCCGTAAAAATAGAAGTTTAATGAAGTGTTGGAGCCAAGTCTTGCCTGTCACTGCAATTATCACTGATTTAGACCCTTGATCTCCCACCATTAATTAAACTCACACAGCACAAAGTTTACTTTATTATTTATCATGGAATCATTCAGTTTATCAACATTTACTGAAGTCAGTGTGCTTTTTTCATAGGTTTTCTCATTTAATTCTGACATTAGCCCAATGTGTATTTCACTAGTTTTACCAGTGTAAATAGCAAAGATTTCCTATGTCAGTGTTTCCAATAAATCTAAAAATTTCTTAAAGCAATGGCAGTATATAAGCGTGGCTAGAGTTCTGCAGTTTATGCAGTAATATTTAAGAGATTTTGCCAAACATCTTAATTTTCTTTCAACAGTATATTTAGAATGCAAACATAGCTTGCTGCCTTTTTCCAAATTTTAAATTGCAAGATGAACTTTTATCAACCAGCATTAATAATAGTCATAATAAGCCTCACATGACCATTGCTAGTGACTGAGCTGAACTTTAAAGAAAAAGTTATTTTTAATATTTCATCCACAATATAATTACTATTTCATTCATTTCACACCCTAGGAGTTACTTATTTTAAAGTACCATGAACTCAATTGGCAATAATTATTCTTGAAGATGTCACAATTAGGCAGAAAGGAGTATGTTTATAATAATAAAAGAGCCATTTTAAAACATGGAGTGCACATCAAATCATTGAATGTGAAGCAATGACTCCCATTTGGATCTAAATCTCTCTCATGCTTAATCAGTAGCCAGAGCTAAATGTTATAGCTATTTATAGTTACATCCCAAGGTGGAAGAACGACGGAATTAAATATCGTAAGGAACCGCACATAATACATAAAGATTTAAACTACATTTTACATACACTAGCAGAAACAGTAAAAACTCTAATTTGCAAGAGACACTATATGCTTTATCATCTCAGTACTCTGGGAAGCTGTGGGGTTTCCTTGCTGGTGACTCAAAGATAAAAAGGACCTAAAGCACCCCATCCAACTACTTCCTACTCCTTTCTCTCTCCACCTCTACCCTGTTCCTGCCACACCACCAACATGCATCTTGTCCAACTTCAACAAGATTGTTTCTAATTCTAAAGGTTTACAAAGTTGTTGATAACCTACAAAGAACAATTCAAGTAACAATTTGATGCACCTTAAAATTTCTGAGAACACTTCTAGTATAAAAAATAAAGTGCATATTGTTTCTATTTTTCAGGATTTCTAAAAAGATGCATTACTTTTTATCACATTCACTAAACAGGATGTGGTTTCTATTTTCACTGTTTAGTTTTAACAATTATATCTACTGTTTCTTCACTGAAAAAGAATTCTTCAATTTAGCCTGCACAAATTATTCTAAAAGGATTCCCTATCGTAGGCCAACATTTTCTAAGCTAAAATTCATCTTGTAACACATATTTAGACTACCATGAATGTTCAGGAATTTCCTTGTCATTAGTTCACATTAACACACCCTCCTACTTCTTTTATCCAACTGTATTTACAGCCTCTCCCCTATAGACAACCTCCTGGTGCTTTGCATGACAATGGGGGTATAGCACATTCTGCTCTTACCTCAGCAAGGGATAATCATTGGCTTTCTGAATCCTGGAGAACTTTAACAAATAACCTTTTGTAGTCATAAGTATGCATAGTTTATTGTAGCCAGCTTTGGCAAATATATTTTAAACTATGTCACTCCCCAAATTTTCCTTGATCCTTCACTTGCTAAACACATGTAGAAATCACAATTTGTTGCTGTTTGTGAGCAGTGGTAACCAAGCTGACTACTTTAAAATAATTTACTGTTATTGAAAGAAAATGGCACATCTTTTTAAATGTAGGTCCTAATACCTAGAATATCAATGATACACAGATTGTAAGGAATATCGGTATCTCAACCAAAGCCTACCATTTCAGAAGATCTAAGTCTCTGTTTATTTAACCCCTGATTTCCTGGATGAAATGACCAGATTACCTAAAGAGGGAATTAAAAACCTCCTACTAAGCCTCCTGGAAGTCTCCTGTCTGAAAGCACTACCACCCCTTCCAAACTCTTCAACCTCTTCACCCCCCAAGTGCGTAAGAGAGTACATTCTCCCTCTGTCTGACAAGTCAGAGAGGTCCTCTCACGTTTATTAAGAAACCTGCTTGGACCATTGAGTTCTCATCCTGCCTCTCCCTCCTCTAAGTAAACATTTGTTCATGAATCGTGCAGAGAACCATATACATCTTTAAAACTTACCCTTATTCTTGGGCTTTCTTTGGGGACAAAAGAGTGCTTTTATTTCTTTTAGTACTTCAGTTGTCAGTGCTGAGGATCATAGTTCCAATTTATCTGATTCTCTCTAGCGTTAAGTACTTATCTCCAAAGCTGGTACACATTCCTCAAGAGGCACTCCAGAGGACTGACTGGAGCGCAGGAACCCAGTCTGGGTATGCCAGCATATGCTTGTGAATATCAAAGATACGGACACTGGTACATTTCCTCGGCCCTTTCATCGAAAGGATAGGTGAAGTGTTCTCAGGAAGCCTTAGACGTTCTACCGTGTAGCATATGTGATAGTGCAACCTGCCCTTTCTCATCCCTTGTGAGATTTGATGGTGAGTAGAAGTTTGCACATGCCTTGTTACATTGCTGAAATAGTCAACCACCATAAATAGACTATGGAGTAAAAACATTCACACGCTCAACCTCAGATTAAGATTAGTACAATCTCAAGTTAAAAATGAAGTCTATTTCTACCTCTCAGTATTACAAGTATTACAAGACTAAAGCAACACTAATCCCATCTGTCAGAATACCAGCCCAAAGCATCCAAAGTTATAAAACTTATTGAATGATCAATTTATATATAACTACTCTAATCAACAGTGCTCTGCTTTAAAAAGACCATGATTTCTAAAAGATTATGTAGTCTATTTTTATATTTTTACTTTTCATTTTTATGTATGCTGTATATACATAATTTAGTTTAGCTGTATAATTTTTTAGCATTTCCATCCCTTAAAGATTTATTTCTTTGTTTTAGAGCCTTTAAACTCCTCTCGTCTCTTTCTTCTTTTTTCCGCCATTGAGTTTATTGGTACATTTTAGGTAAACGATACAGTTACGTTCATCATTGGATCATGTTCCTTTGCATGATGTAACTTGGTTCTTACTTTTCCCCATCCCCTTTCCCTTCCTCCACCCCCTCCACCCTTCCCATTTACAAAGATTTCGTTTCCAGTTTTTCCTTTTCTCATATTTTTCCTTTTCCCTTCTTTCCTTCCCCTGCCCTTCCCACTTCTCCTACTCATATAATTTATATATAAGCAAATTAATAGTAAAAGCTATGCACTGAATTTTAACTAATAAGCTTCACAAAACATAAAGAATTAGCAGCTCGCTGACCCACAGGATTAAATTTTACTGGTACCAGTACTCCAGGCAGAGACACAAATGCCCCTTTCTATTTTTATAAGAATCGCAACACCCTCCTACTCTCACAGGCAGAGAATGAGAGCTGAGAAAGACACGTAGCTCTCACAGAGGCAAGATCCTCCTATCTCTTATTCCAGTAGCGTGCTCCATTTGAACTTCCCAAAATAGGAAATTCATGTAAAAAGTGCCTTTATCACCAAAGAACTAGAAAATGGGTTCCAAAATAACTTTTCATTTCTTATATGTATCTTTACATCTGTCTAAATGGAGTAATAAACCACCTTCTAGTATTTAAAATGTTAACATGATTTCTCTCAAGTTTTGGATGGAGAGTCCGTGCCATTAGGAGGGTGTATCTTAGACACATGGTCAGGATAAACCTTTATTGTATAGCCACACATATTCTCTAGCCCAGAGGAAACTTTGTTCTCTTCAGAACTTAGGAAGACGAGGAATTGGAATTGGTTTCTAAATAGAATTTAAAATAATTCTCTTCAGGTCTAGAATCTCCTACAGAAATATCCTTTACTCTAAACTTCATGTTCTTTATTCAAACTTACTTTGATCTTGACTTGGGTTTGTGCCCTAATTTTTGTATCAGAAGTCCAGATATTTTATTGCCTTCTACATCCATGTACTCAAGAAGGGACACCACTGTAAATAAACAGCAAAGAAACTCTCTGGTAAGTGGCAAGATAGACGTGAGATTAAAGGGATATGGAGACACCAATAGTCAGCTAACTTAGCCTGCATTATTCAGGAAAGTTTAAGGTCAGCTATATTTCTCATAGACCCACAGGTGACTCCCAGGGCCAGGAATGAAGGAATGTCCCAGGGAAGTGTGCCACTTATGCAAAAGAACAGAGCCACGGGTGTTCCCCCGGGTTACTGAGGACTTACCAGCTTGTTTAGTGCGGCTGGAAATAGCATGGACAAAGCCAGGGAATAAATCACAGAGAAAAGAAGGATAAAGGGGCAGCGTACAAGTAAATAAAACGGATCAAGATCAAATTCCATAGAGTTAAAGTTCTTGTGGAGCATTTAGATTTTTGTTCTGGGGTGTTAGAGAACCATTAAGAGCATTTGATTATGAAAGTAGTTGAAGTTTCTTTTCCCTAGACAGATCTCATCTAGGCTTTTATTTCTTATTTTTCTTGTACCTTCAAATGAATGTTTACTATAAGTGCTGGCTGTTCGTGTCTGAAGCACTGGCATTTTCCTAAGAGTAGCTGATCCAACTATTTCTTACACAAGGACTTTACTATGTGCTCTGGCTATGAATTCCAACCTCCTGTGATTTCCATACCCTTCTATCACATTCCAATCTTAATTTCATCTTACATTAAACCCTCAGTGACCTAATTAAGAAAATCTTTGAATATTGCACTTTTCAGTTTCAAGAATTTGTATTGTAGTGTTTCAGGGAATTTGAACACTCTTGAAATATCTGTAAAGAGAATTGGAATAATTGAACACTTTTTTATCCTAGCAATTTAAGAAAGCAAGTTAAGAACAATGCCTCCAATTATTTTTTGTTTTATTACTTCTATAAAATAGTAATGACATGAATTCCCCTTCCTACACTCTGAAGACAAAGCCCTGCACCTTTACAGACAGGAAGGAAAGTTATTCATCTGCCACCAAAGCACTCTGGCTGTGGCACAGCTGTTAAAAATACTTTCTTTTGGGCCAGGGATTTAGCTCAGTGGTTCGGTGGCCTGCCTCGCAAGCGCAAGGACCTGAGTTCAATCCCCGGTACCAAAAATAAATAAATAAATACTTTCTGTTGATAATCAGAGTGTAGAACTTTGAGCTTCATGAGGTCATAGAAGATAGAATCAGCGCAGAAAAAAATCACTGAATTATCCTGAAAGTATCTACATTCTTGTCCTATTCCTCTTTCCCCACTAACAGACCTGCGTTTGGTCATATTCAGGCTACACTAATCAAGAAGTTCATACCTCCCATTGCTTTGTTTCCTTTCCTTCCTTTTTAGCCTTTGCATATTTGTCACAGATATTATTGCAAACATCCTCCATAATCACTTTTAAAGGAACACACATACAAGCAAATAACAATAACCAAGAAGTCTCTCAGGGTTGACTAACGGCTATCTAAAAATTCTACACATCATATAAAAATACCAATTCCCAAAACATTATTTTCACAACATAACCTTTGTAGTCTTCATTTTTCTACGTAAGACTGAAAAGGTTTTGTTTTTGTTTTTTTTAGAAGTTAGTTCTGGCAGAAATTAGTAAAAGAAGTTTTATTTGAAAGACGCCAAAATAAGCAAGTAGTTACTTCTTAATTTATCCCAATATAAAATTTTGTAGATTAAAGTGAGTGATCCATTGTGAAATTCAATTCCCCAACTGCTTAATTAATGTATATAATTTAATAATATTTAATACGGTATGCATATTCAAGATGCAGTAAGCTTCCAAATAAAAATCTAGGACAGGATTCCAAAAATACCTGAATTGTTTCTTTTTTCTGAAAACAATCAGCAAGGATTTAAAAAAATAATTTTGCCTTACTCGTTATGAAGTGTGTATCATTAGAAGACCAAAAACAGCCATTTGTGTTTGAAATGCAGATATGAGTGGGCTAAACTGCTCTTTCTAGCCATCATGTTCTTCTGGCCTCTGTCTCAATTACCTATTGACAAAACCTGATTAAATTTCTCTAAAATCAACCTGAAAACACATTTTTTAAAGTCCACTTGTCTTTTCCAGTAACATGAGAGTTCATCATAACATTTGCTTGTTCTGTGGGGTATCTTGGGGGACACAGGCCAGTGAACAACTTCTTGTAGAGTCCAGAGAATAACACCGCAAAGACATCTGAGAAGCAGCTCTGGCAGAGAGCTCTGGAAGGAAGTGAAGGGAGTATTCCCAGCCATGTGTATGAATTTCACGAGTGTTTAGCCACAGAACCGTGCCAAGAGAAAGACAGAGTGGCATTCCTATCAGAATAACTTCTATAGGAACTACGCAAATCTTGGATCAGACATGGTCCTCATGAAAGTCTCAAAGCACATAACCAATTGGCTCAAAGAAGCCTACAGTAGTGTTCTATTTTGCCTACCTGGTTTGTTGTCCTTGATTTAATCCTATGAATTTTCAATATTAAAAAAAAGAGATTCCTCATAAAAATCCAGTTGAGCACCCCACCCCCTAAACAAGAACTGAGAGTACAGCTCAGTGCTACAATATACTATATGCTTTAAATGTAGAAGACCCCAGATTCAATCCTGAGAAATAAAGGGTGGGGACAGAAACCCTAGCAAAACTCAATCTGCATCCCCATGTCATCACCGCGAGTGCCAGTCAAGCAGGCACTTTCCCTTAGATGAAGCAGTCCCCCATTTGGGCCACCCAAGTTTTATGAGACTGCTTTACTCACTGAGTCATTGACTAGTCCTTGTAAACATTTGAATTAATAATTACCTTAATTTTATTTTGCCATTTATCACTTGTTTGACAAACTTTGTACATTAATAGCAAATATACATACTAGTTATAAGTCAAGGGGAAAGCTCAACTTCATTGGAAACAGACAATTGGAGGTCACATGCCCACAAATTATACAATCTTCTAAATAAACAAAATCACAATATTGTGGAAAACCACCTACAAGAGGAAAAACTTCTATCGTCACCTTTGTGTACTATTGTAGCCTTGAAAAACTTATTTTGGAAATGATTTGGAGAATATAAATGTGAATTACAAAATTTTGAGTGGAAAGATGGGTTTTAGGGTAAACTCAACTAGGGATCATCTCCTCCCCGCTTGACTCAACTACTCTTTTGTTCTCTTATTCAACAGACGTTTACACAGGAGCTACTGGGGCAAAGTAGAGTGCAAAGCTGTAGAGATTCAGTATATGTAAAACATCTGTCCCCTGCCCTCCTGGGGCCTATTTTGTAGCTAGGGAAATAAATATTAGACAGCTAATTATACTAACACATGCTTAATTTCAATTATACCTACTCTGAAGGAAGAGTATTAACAGGGATTCTTGACCTCTGAAATCTAGAGTCAATGAAAGCTCCTGAAGGAAGTGAGATCTGAAATAAGCTTGAAAAGTTAGGGAGCAATTAAATATGTATATTGGGGAAGAGATGCTTGAGAGGAGAAGAAACAAACTGAATAATGACCCTGGATCAGGATACATCTCTGCTTCTTCAAAGAATTGGCAGAGGGCCCAGGAGATGGAAGGGCAGTAAAGAGGAGGCTGCTGAGGTAGACAGGGCCTAGCACATCTGGTATCTCCATTTCCGTCCTAAAGGGAATGGGGAGCTACTAGAATGATTTTTGAAATCTTTTGAAAAGATCCCTTGACTATAGTGGGTGAATAGATTCAAAAGGGAAAAGATTGGGGGAAAATGCAGAAAAAACAGCTGAAAAGCTATTGCAGCAACCTAATAACCACTGGGCACAGAAAGAAATCAGAGATAGAAATTATAATTGGCAGGACTTGGGGATGGGTTATATTGTGCATGAGGGGTATGAGGTGAACAGGGCCAATTTTGGACACTGAGTTTAGGGCTCCTGCAAGAGATCCAAACTGAAATGCCAATTAGGCTGCTGGATATATGGGTACCATCATATTCTGCATTAACAATATTTCAGTCAACAATGGATGGCATGTGGAATGGTGGTCCTGTAATTTACAGTTGCAGTTGAACAATTTCTACTGTCTATTGATATCATAGGCTTTATAATACCATAACGCAATGCATTACCTATGTGTTTGTAGCAATGCTTAAGTAAACAAACCTTCTGCATTGTTGGGTGTATAAAAGTACAGTGCATACAATTATGCACACTACAGAATATCTGTAAAGACAATAAACAAGTATGCCGCTGGTTTGTGTATTTAGAACAGTATGTCTTTATCATTGGTTTACAGTGCACTCCCCCTATTCATTATAAAGTATTTACTTTTAAACAGTTTTATGTTAAAGCAGCAGTGACCACATAGTTACTGCTTCTCATGCTTGCCTCAAATTCCCTCATTTAATCTTATATTGTTTTGTTCTTCAAGGCCCTAGGAACAATAGGCTGCACTGTATGCCAAATAGCCTAGGTGCATGGCATAATAAGTCTAGGTTTTGGTAAACACACTCTATGATATTTACACAGTGGCAAAAATTTTAATGATGCATTTCTCAGATCATATCCCCCCTAATAAGCAACATGTGACTATACAGAGTTAAGGAAGGAAATCAAAGCTACAGAATTAATATAAATAATAATACTACCTCATATATCTAGTAAGAGTTCCACCTAAAAAGTGACTATAGATATATGAAACATAGTAAGTACTCACTCTTGTCCTAAGCAACCCACTTTCTCCTTGGGGAATTATTTCCCTGAGTGAGGATGATGAGTCCTAGGTTCAGTTCACAGTCACCAAACATTCCTCGAAAACATTTATTACCCTGAGAAGTAGCTATGGTTCTCAGCTAGTGTGCTTCCTCGAATATGAACTCCTCTCCCTTTCTCTGTTTCACTCTGGGTTTGCTTACATGGTAGTTATGTTTGTAGTTTGAAATATATCACTGGGGTGAAAATCAGTCCCAATAACAAGATGCTGCGTACCAAGGCTCTATTCCCAAGCAACCACAGGTCTCTCCTAGCCAACCTCCAGATGAAGCAAAGTTCTCTTGCTGTTTTTTTTTCCCCCAGAGCAGGTTATAATTAATTTCAAGGAATTAAGTGAGTTAACGTATATAATCCATGTTCAGAATGTGTGGCATATGTTCAGACTTTGTCCATTTCAGTGTAAAAAGAATCTTCAGAAATATTACTGTCACCAGTCATCTGGTAACTACCTGCATGCTGTTCTAAGCACTAGTTGGAGCTTTTATTTTTCTCACCCTTTATTGGCTCTTTGGCACTAATATGTTTTACCTTCTCTGAAAAGTTACAAAATGGAAGAGAGATTTAGAGGTGCAAGCAAGGGAGGGACAGAGGAAGTAAAAAGAATTAAGATGAGTCATGTACATGTACCATCTCATTATGATGGATATAATCACTATGCACTGCAAGCATGGATCAATAATATATAGATGTAGATATAGATATAGATGATATAGTTATATAACAAAATTATGCTATTGGTAAAAAGCCTTGAAATACAAAACCAGAATCATTTTGGGGGACATAATAGATAATAAGATAAGTAGACAGAAAATAGACAGACAGAAATGTAAATAGACAGACTGGCCATGTATCAAACCTTTAAATTTTTGTGAAGCAGGCAAATCAAGGATCACTCCCTTTCCAAGCTAAGAAATGCAGATTTCCACTGAGTCCACACATAATGGAACCACTTATTATGAAACACGAGTCTGAACATGAAAAAATACAAGGACAAGGTGCAATGTAAGAAAATGTTTTCATGATCTCTTATGAAAAATAAAACTGAAATAAGAGAATGATATTAACTTATGTCAGAGCTCACGTGTTGTCTAAGATCATGACCAGGGACGACTTGTAGTGTGTGTGAAGCTCCACAAAATATAGGAAAGGCTACCTGCTGTGGGACTTCGGATAAGGCACTTAAATTGAGCCTTTTTGGCACCTGTCAATGTGTTGATAATTCCTACCAGGCAAAAAGTACTTGAGAATTAAACTTATTGTATATGAAATTACTGTCACATAATAAATACTCAAGTAGGAGCTATTATTATTTATTATTGTAATGATTATTTATCTGAATTTCTTTTTAGGATAATTTATATAGGCATCACATTGTTTCTTACCCTATGTTAGTTTCTCACAGGAAAAATAAAAGTGTTCAGTGTCAGGAGTCCTTGGTATGGATTACTCAATAATTAATAAGTAGGCTAAGATTTTTTCATCAGAATGTCCTATCAGACCACAATAAGTTTGGTCAGATCATTAACTGTCAAACTACTCTGTTCTATCATGTTGCCATACTTGCTGAAATATTTTATTTTCAATCTGAAGGTGACTGCAACTTTAGTTTACTCATCAGGTACAATGAGAGCCAATTAAGATTTTTAAATGATTGGATTATTTAGCTGGATTAATCGTTCTGACTTATAGCACTAAGTGTGAAGTCATAATTTGTACTAAAGTATTTCACAAACAATATGCTGGTGAATGTGTACCTAAAATTCTGGAGTAGATATGACAAGAAAAGGATCTATCTGATCCAATCTAATACAACTTTTGTACATGGTCATTTAGACATATATTTCTTACTGTTCTCACTTAAACCTTATTTACATTGCCTAAATGTAAATAGATATTTCCTCTTAATTTGCTAAACCTTCCTGCCTCCAAGTCTTTTTCCTCTACTCACCCTGCCCTTTCAGACCTCACATTAGCCACGAAATCAAGCAGCTGGGCTCCAGAGCAAAGATTCCAGCACCATCAATGGCATTCACTTCTCACCCAATGAATTCCAGATGTCATAGCTTTGGCAATCGGAACACAGAATTATTTTTCTTTCTTTACCTGCTGTTATTTCCTAAAATGATCTTTCCAAAGCCTGTTCAATATTTATCCAGCTATATATCTTTCAAAAAAAGAAAGGAAATAAGTTGGAAAGAATTTCATGCTAACACTTTCCTGGACTTCCCCTAATTTAAGATTTAAAATACTCTGTATAGTAAAGCAAATTGTTCTGTGTTTCTTTTCCTCTAATCTGTCACTATATCATTAGGGCAGTTTTTACTTACTTGATTTGAAAATGTATTCCAACAAATCAAATCCAGTCCCCTTTTACAAAATAATTAGTCACATTTGTTCTACAAGAGCTCTTTGTGATTTTTTAAAATTATTATTATTGGTACATTTCAGGTATACAATATAATGACATTCATCATTGGAAATTTGTAGTTTTATATATCTTGGCTCTTATTTTTCCCCATTCCCCTGCCCTCCCTTCAACCTCTCCACCCTTCCCTGAAATCAGTGAAATGCAGGCTAAGAAAATAATTACAAAATAATTACAAATAATAATTTTGTAATAATAATTACAAAAATAATATACAAAAAATTAATGAAGCAAAGAGTTAGCTCTATGAAAGAATAAACAAAATTGACAAACCTTTAGCCAACCTTATCAAAAACAAAGGGGGAAAGCAAAGAAAATACCCAAATCCATGCAATTAGGAATGAAAGGGTGAAATTACAATGGACCCAGCAGAAATCCAGAGGATCATCAATACCTACTTCGAGAACCTATATGCCAATAAAATGGAAAACACAGAAGAAATGGACAGATTCCTAGATACATATGAACTATCAAAGTTGAATGAAAACCTAAAATTCTTTGCAAATTTTTAACACGCTGTTGTGTGTTCCAGGAAGATCAGACAACTGTCCATTCTGACTGTACCTTGTGCTTCGACACTCTGGAGCACCCACTTGTCAGCCGCCCCCAATCTTTAACTTCTCAGCTTTCCTTCCTGCCTAGTGGCTTGTGAATATATTTTATTTCTCATGCTTCTGAGCACCAAAGTACACCTAATTTCATAAATGGCAAAGACCTTCTAGGGAAACAGAGAGGATGGAGAAGACTGGAGAATCATCCCGTGAATAATTGCGACTGAAGCCCTCTCAGCCGCTACGTGGTTTGTGGAGGACACAGAGTATCCGATTGCCGGTGGTGAGACTCAAGTGGAACCGCTTGGTTTAAAACATTGAGAAAGGAGAAAATCTATCAGAAAAGCTGTAGCTTACAAGGTCCTTCACACTAGGGAACATCACTCTGTAAAGGTAGGAAATCTTAAAAAATAATTTCCTAGTCTTGACCTTCTATACATATTCTGTCCAAAACTTCATTTTCTGTGAAAACACTAAAGGGCAGGTTTTCCACCTCTCTGGGCTTCCACGCACCCAGCATCACAGCTCTCATGTGGTCACTGCCTTATAAAGCATAAACCTTCCACAGCTGCAAAGGAAAACTTTACTATTATTTTCATCAAGGAACCATAATCAATCCTCTCACCCACCTGTATAATTTGACATTTTAAATTTAATAATTGTATGTGAAATTTTGTACATGTTTATGTGTCTTGATCAAGCATATTTTGTATTTATAATGATTTTTAAAGCCAGGAAAAACACTAATATTTAAAGCCTTTGGTTATACGAAAAATTCAATTTATAAATGATTTTTGCTATAGAAAAGTATGTTAGAGTGATCAATGAAACTCTTTCAAGCATAAAGGTATTATATATTAGAATGAAATTCTTTGCAGAAAGTGGAATACAAGTATAAGCTCAAGAAGCAAGAACAGTTTAAGATTTCCAGTTTTTACATTAGATCTTATGTATATTATGTATACACACATATAGATTCATACATGCATATGCACTTTCATATAAATATATATTTTCAGTTACTATTTTTTTGTACCAGGTATAGAACTTGGAACTTTGTGCTTGCAAGGCAGGAGGTGGAACCACTGAGCTAAATCCCAAGCTCTCATATAAATACATATTTTGATAGACAGTGATTATCACACTACCTGTAGCTTTTTGTATTGCATTGAATACACTTAAAGTAGTAATGAAATTTTTTTCTTGATGTCGATATTTATAATATATTGTAAATTATATACTGGCTGCTTAAGTTTTTTTTAATTATAAAGACTACAAACTTAAAAATGTGTGAAAAGTACCTTTTAAAAAAACTAATGTTTAAAATATATGGGCAACAAGAGAGACTAACTATAGGCTTGAAACTAAAAGGAGGACCCTTGAGGCTGGTGGTAACTGTCCTACTTCTAGAATACGTAAAAATAAAGAAAAGCAGCAGCCGTCTCTAGTGGGCACACACGTATACATACACACTCTTTCTCTTGATCACATCTGCCCCCCCAATGTAGTGAAGTAGACCATGAAACATGAAATGACTCCAGAGCCATGACCTATGAGTTTCACCCTGGCCCCGCCTTACAGTGAGACACAGGCTCTTCATTAACCAGAGGATGCCACAGAGAATGGAGGCTCCCGAGGAAGCGGAAGCCAGGGCACCAACCATGAAAGGGAGACCCAGGAGGAGCACAATTACGAGGTAAAGGCCTTTGGAGTGAAGATCGAAGCAGGCCTCTTCTGAAGCTGAACAGTATCAGAGACAAGGCACACTCTCGGGGACCTGAGCATGTACACCAAAAACCCTAAATGATGTAAGTATCATCCTTGTATACAGTTGCAGTGGAATAGTTGTGAGCCCTCCTAGGGCCTTGTGAGGAAGGAGAGATTAGGGTTCAGGGCCAGAAATCGGGGTTGAGAGCCAGAGGACATCCTGACACAACCCTGAGGCCAATGCCTATTCGCCTCGCGTGGTGCCTACTCAGGCTCTAAATGATGTAAGTATCATCCTTGTATACAGTTGCAGTGGAATAGTTGTGAGCCCTCCTAGGGTCTTGTGAGGAAGGAGAGATTAGGGTTCAGGGCCAGAAATTGGGGTTGAGAGCCAGAGGACATACTGACACAACCCTGAGGCCAATGCCTATTCGCCTTGCGTGGTGAAGCCCTCTTGGTAGCATGGACTGCACCTACATCTTTTGTTACAGGACTTTGAAAACCACTTTAGAATTGTTTTCACTCCTCTTTAATCTGATGTCAAAACTCAAACAGAAAGCTAAGAAAATATTTACTTAATTAAGGTTTAAACATGCACAATTGAGGGAAAAATATCTTGAGATACTAAAATTGTTCATGTTGATTTTCCACATTAATCAAATTCTGAAGCTAATTACTTAATCTTCCACTTCATTTACCTGTGTAGATTGGGCTGCCTCTGCCTGAGAGGAAAACACCAGACCATGACATTTTCAGGGCCATTTTCAGTGCAAAGGATGGCAGATTCTGTTTTGCCAAGGGCAGAAATAATAGGAAGTATGATCCAAGTGCTTAGTATCATGAAAATGTGTCTGAAACAATGTTTTCTCTCTTCCCCATGTTCAACTATGCACATTTTCATAAGTCGTCCAAGATGTACACTCACTTAAGATGGTTGGTTGGCTTTTGCTCCGCAGACAATAGCCCAAAAAGTGAGCTTTTTCAATTTAGTTCTGACCCAAGATAGACTTGTGGAGTTCCCTTGGATAAATCTTTGTCCATCCTGGGAATGGTGCACTGTGACTTGGAAAAATGAGCGCTCTCCTGGAGTCAGATGACCTCAATTCCAGCCCGGCTCTTCCATTTATTATTTGTGTGACCTCCTTGCCTCCTCCACGCTCTTGTAAAATGAAGATAGTATCCACCTCTACAGGTTCTCAAATAAGAATAGAGGTAAAATTGGAGTTATTTTTAATTTTCTTCCTTTCTTTTTGACACCTGAAAGGTATTATCATAGATTAAAGTGCTTGGGTTTATTAGTCCCCATCTGAGAACAAAGAACAATGTAATGGAATAGAAACACAAGAATAAGGACATTTGTGTGGATTCAGCAAAAAGCCCAACATTATGAACAGCAAAATACTTCAAATCACATGAAACTAGGTTAAATTTTGAGGAGTTTTTTCTGGTTTCAATGAGTAGTTGGAAGCTTAAATCACTTTCATTCATGAGTATTAAACCAAATACATCTAATTTAGCCTAAATTGATCTCCCAACATAAATAAATAAGTCATGCATCTCTTTAGGCTAAGCATAAGAAATAAGTCCTACTAATTTTTAAATAAAAGAAATAGCAAAATGATGATTTGATTTTAAGAAGCTAGTTTTATTTTTACAGTAATTAAGGACCATAGAAATGCCAGGGAAATATCCTGGACAATGCCGATGCCGATGACAGTGATTGAAGATAGTAAAACAGCCAAGACTCACTGACAAGTATGTTGCAGGTACAGCTAGTTTAGTCGTGTTACCACATTTGTGGGGTGTTTTACATTTATTACCTTTTCAGTATCCCAACAACCCTACCAAGTAGTATTATTATTTCCAATGTAATAATAGAAATTATGACACCAAAACCTCCCCCAGTTAGAATGGAGTCCGGATGCAGCGCTGGAGTCTGCATGCTTAATCATTAGCCAGTAATATCACTGCGAAGTGTCTGTGGAACCTAGGGCAGCTGGAAATAAAAACTAACCTGCCAAAGGAATCACTCTGACTCTTCTCCTTCCATATCCACACGGAGCTCAGCACAGGTCTTCTGTCAGAGGAAAACATTCTGCCACAAATCAATTCTTATTTGTACAAATGTAGTTATCCTTTTACCAGTGTGATTTGTGACTTTAAACACTTATTAACACAAAAGACATTGAGAAGATGGTCATGGTTTTTCTTACTTGTTAAAAGGACAGTACTCATGAAATACTAATATAAGAAATATTTCAATGCACACCTATGCTTATTTTATTATAATATACATAACCGTGTTATACAATGTGTTTTATAATAAAAGTTTACCAAGAAGTGACACTAAATTTTCTATAGCACTTAAAAGGTGAAAAGACAGAGATATCATGAGTACAGTTTTGCCTTTATTGTTATTTCGATTTCAGTATTTTTCTCAGGAACGTATTCTACTTAAGGATGCAAATCGTTTTTTGCCATCAACAGAGCAATCATCTCTAATTTGTGCCCAGGATTTCAACTTAGTCATCAGATATCCAGGGATCATCAGGTGTTCAGTGACACTGAAAACTCAGCTTACAGGACTATCAAAAGTGTTGAGACTATCAGTGCTGAGAAGCCCGAGCTAATTTATAGTGCCATTTACGGGTTTCAGACTTTCACATACGCCACCGTAGTGACTGAAGTTGATAACTTTTCTAGAGGGATAAAAAGAAAACCTCTAACAACATAATCTCTGTTTCAAGAAACCATCTCATGTTTAGTAAAACAATCACATAACAAAGATAATAATAAAAACACCAAAATGAGCATTATTTAATGTACTAAACTTTATTTGAACTTGACAAAATTTATACAGACAAAGTTTATTATCTACAGCAGACTCAAATTTATTTCAGTTCTTACCCATTTTGGGTGCTTGTCGTGTGGTGTGAAAGGCACCAGTGTGAAACTGTCAGCAGATGGTCCCTGCCCTTGCTTGTAGAGCCTATGGTCTATAGCTCCTCATTTTCAGGGAGACTGGATTCTGCGCAGAAGGCAGGGATAATGGTAAGTGGCAAGATGACCCGGTGGTGTGGGAGAAAAGTGTGATCAGAAAAAAATGGGTGTGAGATAATTGAGCACATTTGAGAATGAGAAAGAGGAATATTCCACCAAAGGCTGCACCTAAGACCCAGCACTCCCATAAAATCAGTCTAAGAGGATTCTTCTTGCAACTTTTTTTCATAATACCGCAACATCTCCATTAGTAGTGTTCTTGAGAGCCTAACTTCATAGTCTTAGATTAATATTGATAGTTTCTAAGACAAATACGTTCCCATATTTCATATTATCTTTCTTTTTTATTAAAACTAACAGGCTACAGAGTTCAAGATCTAACAGTGAAGTGATAAAAACTGAAAAAACTGTAAATGTCAGCCTCACATATGGTCATAATAACTTAATGGCTAATCCTAGAACACAAATATGCTCCAGTATATAATATATGTAACATATGATTTAATGTGTATACAACACATATATACAGATTAATTTTACCCTACATGAATGGTACTTTTGAATCACTATACACAATAACAAAACTAATCTGTATAACTATAAAAATCATTTTTTAAAAAATAAATGATATTTACTAATAAAAGATACATGATCTCTATAGTGTATACTTACATATTATATTTCATTTTTTATTTAACTTTATTGGTACATTTTAAGTATACATTATGATCACATGGGACAGGGATTTAGCTCAGTGATGCCGCCACCTGCCTTGCAAGCTCAAGGTCCTGAGTTCGATCCCCAGTACCAAAAAAAAAAAAAACATTATGATCACATTCCTCATTAGAATTTGTACCTGTACATGATATATATTAGTTCTTGTTTTTTCCTATTCCCCTTCCCTGCCTTCCACCCCTCCACCCTGTTTACAAGAGCTTTGTTTCCATCTTTTTCCTTCTTTTCTCATACTTTTTTCTTTGCCTTCTTTCCTTTCCCCCTTTCCTCCTACTTCCATTTCCCCTTTGGACCTTTGCTTCCTATTTCACATCTATTATACATTTTTGTCCTCATTTACACTTTCAGTTTCTCATACCAAAGAGACAATACCGTATTTACACATGTGTCCTATTTATTTCACTTAAGGGTATGGCCTCAATATGCATCCTTTATATTCCATATTTGTTTTCTTTTATTGAGCTTATTGGTATATTTTAGGTACACAGTACAGTTACATTCATTATTGGGATCTTGTACCTTTACATGACAGGTCTTGGTTCTCATTTTTTCCCCTTGTCCCTGCCCTCCCTTCACCCCCTCCTCCCTCCCCATTTACAAACAGTTTATTTCCATTTTTTTCATTTTCTCATATACCTAACAGTGACAAATTATTATTGTTCATAAAAGAATATTCTTCACTCATTAAATAACTGTTATTTAATTTATTGAATTTTAAGCATATTTATTTGAATGAAATTGCTTTATAACATATATAATATTCACTGTATTTGTTTATAACCTTTCCTTTGATTCTTGCTTTAAAAATGAATTTTGTTCCTATTACTTACTTTAAGGTAACTCTTATGAAAATAAATTTAAGGGCTGGGATTTAGCTCAGTGATGCCACTGCCTGCCTTGCAAACACACAGTACCAAGTTCAATCCCTGGTACCAATATAAATAAATAAATAAATAAAATAAACAAATATCTATCTCAGCCAAAAAAATTTACATAACCACATTTATGGAAACCCACCAAAACAATATTTTTATACAAGAAAAAAAACAAATAGTATGGACTTAGCATCACTGGTGGGGTACTATACATGACTGATTGATTGATTGATTGATTTTTGTACTGGGGATCGAACTCTGGCCCTTGCACTTGCGAGGCAGGCAACAGGCCCTGGAACCACTGAGCTAAACCCTCAACTATGCATGATTTAAATAGGATTTTCTGGCAATGGAACCCTTTTTAGGTAAAATCATTGCTGGAAAATTAGTATTGAATGAGACAAACATGATTCCTGACATCTTGGACAGTACAGCCTAATGAAAAGAATAGCATTATCAAGAGTGGATATCTGTATTTCAGGTATCAGTAGAAGAACAGAAATGATTACTTGAAGATGCCTGCCATTCTGTAATGTATATTACTCCAAACATGGTTCCTTAAGTTGTTAGCATAGTTCTAAGATGCCCCTGGGTATAAGATGGATTTCTCTGTGTGTTGCTATTAATTAAAAAAGTATCAAATAATAGGCACACATTTTTCCTAAGAAGTTTTCCAATGCAAGACGATTCTATGTAACTCATTTTTTGGTGTCACATCAGAGATACTAAATCTCCACTATAGTTGTTTTCCTTGTATAAATTCCAACTGCATATGATGGAATCCATGAAATCTAAAGAAAAATTTACTCAAATCTCACCCTCTTCTAGCCTTTTCATCAATCACCTTTACAGTTTCCCTGTTGACAGTATCACCTGGTTGGAATAGAGAGTCTACCTTGGGATTTTTAATACCCCATTGTTCTCCAGTCTACCCCACCTCTGATAAAGACCCTGGCTATATGGCACCTGCTTGACCAAAGGCAAAATAACCAGTATAGCTCTAACACACTCCTCACTGAAGAAAGAGCAAGTGAAACAAAGGTTAATTCCTCAGATGTGACACTGCCTGCCCAAGAGGACAATACTTTGAAATAAAAATGGCTTCTTTGTTTCTGTATGCATTTGATTTTCCATTTTTGTGGTTTTGGTTTGGTTTGGTTTGCTTGTTATGTAAGGGAGAAAAAATATTTTATATTGCATATTATCAGAAGTCTCTCTTGCTGAATAGGCATGAGACAAAATGGCAAAAGCAGGCATTGTATTTACAGCAACATAGAACATGAATATTTCTATGCTTTAACTGTTTCAAGTCTATTTATAAGTGTACTAATCTACAGAGTGCACAGTGCAGAGTGCACTGGCTATTAGAATTTTTATGATGGTCCTTTGTAGAAGAGAGAGAGAAAAAATGACCATTTGGGATCACAGAAAGTTCTATTTTAGTACCTACCCAGAGAAATCTGTAAAGTGACTGGAGAGAGCAAAGCACATCTCACAAGGAATAAAGGCTGCCTTTGAATTATTTCAGCTCAGTTCTCACATCAAGAAAAATAATTATTAGGAGTAAAGGCCCACACTGTTGTATTTTTAGCTCTTTTGAAGAGAAACCAATTATTTCTCCCATTCCCTGGATGAGGCAGGGAATATTCTTTTACATTCTAACAACATAAACAGTTCTCCTAATTTTTCAATTTATAGGAAAACACACCATATTTTATTGTGAATGATGGGTGCATTATGAATCATAGAAGTAAAAAAATTATTTAAATTTTCTAAAATTCTTCTTCGATTATAAACAAAACTAGTGACAACATTCCTTGACATACAGCCACTAGAAATGGTCCCGTGAGGAGTCGGGCACAGCTGGTGCTGAGGTTTATTTCTGTGTGAGCCACTGTGGTGGGGTAGGAACAGAGGTTACTCTGATTATCTTATGTTACTTTCCCACCCTGATGCCCAGGGAAGTCAGAACCAAGCAGCAAAAACAAGGGAAAAACTGAGACTACAAAAAGTGCCATATTTCTCAGCTTTGCCACTCTCAAACAAAATCACCAGCACCCACAACATGAAGTAGGAGAGATTTAACTCGGCTCATAGTTTCAGGGTTCAGTCTGTGGTTAGCTGTCCCAAGACAGAAATAGCAGGGCAAAAGGTGGGTAGTTGAGCAAAGATGCTTAGTTCATGGTGGCCAAAAGCAGATCAGGGGAACAGTCCTAGAGGGGGTGCAACCAGGGGCCATATACGGTACAGTAATACCATGGCTCATGAATGCTTCTGTTTGCAAACAAATCCACTGGACAAAATCTTGCTTCTTTTGACCAACTCCACATTGGATGACAAACATGACTGTGGCCATCTTGTCCACATAGCACAAATAGAGCCATCTCCCCCAAATCCTAAAACAAATTGAGCTCATAAACCAAGGCACCATTATATAGTACCCAAGATCACACATCCATGACCCACAAAAACACACCCAGTAGTGTCCTTTACTAATGCCTTGGGCAGATCTCAAGCCATTGAGTTGACAATCCATCTTAACTATGACAGGTGCAAGGCAGATATAGACAATAAATTTCATTCCCCTCAGAGAGAATTTTTGGTAATATGAGCACATCCTTTTTTTCTCATTGAATTTATTGGTACTTTTTAAGACATCCTAAACTCAAGATCCTAGATTTGTCCCTAGAGTTTCTACCACTCCCTGCACCCTCCTGTTAAAAGACAGCATAATATTATCACCTTCTAATGTCATGATAGCCAATACACCCCATCCATCTCCTGAGATAGGGGATCCATAAATAACCAGCCAGAATTAAAAAAGTCATACCTTAGTGATATATTCTCACCCATGTTTATAGCGGCATAGTTTGTAATAGCTAAAACTTGAAAACAGCCCAATTACCCATCAACTGGAGACTGGATAAAGAAGATGGGGGCTTTTTATAAAATGGAGTACTACTCAGCCTTAAAGAATGAGAAACTAGAGACATTTATAGCTAAGTGGATGCACATTGAGGTGATACTCTGAAGTGAAATTAATAGGACACACATGTGTAAATACCAAATACTTTCTCTAATGTGATAAACTAAAAGTGTAAATAAGAATCAAAATGTATAATTGATCTTTTCATTATCTCACATTTTTTTCTTTTCCCTTATTACCCTTCCTCTACCCATCCCACCTTCCCTACACCATTAGCTCCTTTCTTCCCATTTCTAAAATGTACCAATAAACTCAATTAAAGCTGAAAAAAATGTATAATTGTTACTGTGTAGTAGGAAAAAAGGTCTAAAGGTGTAGGGGAAGTGAGAAAGGTAGGGAAAAGGTAAGAAGGGGAAAGAAAAATAAAAGAAATAGAAAAAAATGGAAACAAAGCCTCTGTCAATAGGGCAGGAAGGAGGGGTGAAGGGAGACCAGGGGAATGGGGAAAAGAGAAGAACCAAGATACATCATGTAAAGGCACAAGATCCCAATGATGAATGTAACTGCATCGTATACCTTAAATGTACCAATAGAGAAAAAAATAAATAAATAACCAGCCAAACAGATGTCAGCAGCCTTCATTTGATCCCAGCCACAATGTTGTTGTAATACTTCTAAATGATTATCAATACCTGATCCATAAAATAGAAAAAATAATTACTGTGGATTAATTATTTTTAAACAATAAATGAGGTAATTTTATTTCTTATGACTTAGACACTTGTCTCTGTTCTCTATTTTGCGTGCATACTGTTTTCTTAGCTTTACAAGGTTTATTTCAAGAAAATTTTATACTAGTATTTATAATAAATACTTAGAGCTTGTTTAATTTTTGCTTTACTTAAAAAGCTATTTTTGATTCATTGAGAGATACTTGGCATACCAAAAATCTGAGATTCATAGAGCAAACTGGGTCATATTCTTGTCCTGTGCAAAAGCTTTTCTAGAGATTGTGTGTAAATTTAAAATGGCTTAACAAAAGCTTTCTCAAGTTATAATTTGTAAATACTGAGATACAAACAAGAAAATATTGAAAATTAATGTTTTATCAATAGGATCAATTATTAATAATGGACTACTCATTTAGAGTTTCAATTCCAATTTATAAACCATTTGATTAAACATTGTTAGCCTTGGTATAAAAATAAAATAATTTACTATTTTCATGTTGATTCAGATTTTAATATTATTGTTTATATTTTAAGCAGTCAAAACTTCCAGATATATTATTATGAATTTATCTGTTAGGATGGCTCAGCTGCAAATCAAAGAACATCTTACTTGAGTGGGCTTAATATTAAAAAAATATATTAGTTCACCTACTTGGAAGACCAAAGCAGGGTAGGCTCTGGCTTGACTTGATTAAAAGATTCTCTACAATCTTATATAGATCAGTGTTATATTCAGGCTGTAGCTGCTTAGTCCTTGCATCTGTGTGAAGCAGAATATAGAAATCATTTCCTGGTTTCCCAGAAGAAAAAAAAGTAACCTTTCTATAAGTCTTCAACAAACTTCTCTCACAATTCTTTAGCCCAAATTGTATCAAATACCCATGTCTATACTAATAACATGAAAAGAAAGAACAGATTACTTTCTACTGTTTTGCAGAGACAGTGTTTTGTTTGTTTGTTTGTTTGTTTGTTTTTTCTGGTACTGGGCATCAAACTCAGGACCTTTCGCTTGCCAGGCAGGAGCAGTGCCACTGAGCTATATCCCTGGCAGAAGAGATTCTTAAAGGAGGGGTTAATTACATCAGTTACTGCAGCAAGGAGAAGAGGACAATGAGTTTTGAGTGGGAAGCCAATTATTGCTGTAGGGTGACCCCAAGGCATTTTATTTACCTAGAGAAAATAGATGTAATTATGAAGTGTAGAGGGATGTTCAGAGGCTGGAATTCCTGGCATCCAGAATGCTACAGTTACCTAAGTTACCATGCAAATTTGCTATAGGCATCATCCCTGGGTCCTTGCCAACATGAATCTTCTATCTGGGTAGTGGAAAAGGCAGCCATTGATATCTATGGTTCTTACACATAAAATAGCTTTGACTTGACCAATATGATTTAAATTCTTGGACATTTCATAATAATAATCACATATTTAACCTTTTACGTTTTAAAAATGAATCATTCAGAATGAAAAACTGGAAATAAAGTGTTTGTAAATGGGGAGGGAGGAGGGAGTGAAGGGAGAGCAGGGACAAGGGGAAAAAATGAGAACCAAGACCTGTCATGTAAAGGTACAAGATCCCAATAATGAATGTAACTGTACTGTATGCCTAAAATATACCAATAAGCTCAATAAAAGAAAACAAAACATCTTGATTCGTTCCAGCTTCATCGCCTTCATTGCCCACCTGGCACTCAGTGTTCCAGACTCACTACCTGATTCCCCTGACTTGCTTTATTTTCAAACATGAAGCAAGGAAAAAGGTCATTATAACTATCTCTTAGAAACATCTGCTACCAGTAGGCAGCCTTCCAAAACTTATGTAAAATGGCCTGTTAGGGTATGCATAAAATCTGCCAAACCTACTTATTCTGTTATGCAGATATTGTGAAAGATTCTTTGAACATCAGAAGTGTAATATTCATAATAATACCAGTGATCCTGTTATTATGAGTCTATATCTGGCTTTCATAGAAGATCATTTGCTTATTAATAAAGCTGTAACACTTTCAATTTCTCCCCATCATTGAATTTATTGGTACATTTTAGGTGTACAGTACAGTTACATTCATTATTGGATCTTGTACCTTTACATGACAGGTCTTGGTTCTCATTTTTTCCCCTTGTCCCTGCCCTCCCTAGACCCCCTCCTCGCCTCCCCATTTACAAACATTTTATTTTCATTTTTTCATTTTCTCCTATTTCTTTTCTTTCCCTTACTGCTTTTCCCCTACCCTTCCCACTTTCCCTACACTTTTAGCCCCTTTCTTCCTATTTCACATTGTCACTTATCTCATTAGGATCTTATGTACTATTACAGTTTGTTCACACCGGAGAAACTATTCAGTATTTACACATGTGTGACTTATTTATTTCACTTAGGAGTATATCCTCAATATGTATCCATTTTCCTATGAATGAATCTAATTTCTCATTCTTTATGGCTGAGTAGTATTCCAATTCATAGAAAAACCATCTCTTCTTTATCCAGTCTCCAACTGATGGGCAAATGGGCTGTTTCCAAGTTTTAGCTATTACAGACTGTGCCGGAATAAACATGGGTGCACATATATCACGGTGATATGATTCCTTCAATTCTTTTGGAAAGATACCCAGCAGAGAGATGTCTGGGTCAAGCGTAATTTCTAGTTCCAGCTTTCTGAGGTATCTCCATATTGATTTCCATAGTGATTACACTAGTCTGCATTCCCACCAACAATGGAGAAGGATTCCTTTCTGCCCACAACCCCACCAACATTTTTTATTGAGTAATTTCTTGATAGCAGCCATTCTTTGTAGGGTGAGGTGGAATCTCAGTGTTGTTTTCATCTCCATCTCTTGAATGACCAATGATGTGGAACATTTTTTCTTATATTTACTTGCTGTTTTTACTTCTTTGCCTGAGAAATGTCTGTTCATTTCATATGCCCATTTTTGAACGAGGTCTTTATATTTGAGGGGGCTGATTGTTTTGAATTCTTTATATATTCTTGATAATAGTCCTTTGTCTGAGGAGCAGCTGGTAAAAAAATTTTTCCCACAATATAGGTTGTCTCTTAGTTCTATTGATGATTTCTTTTGCAGTGCAGAAGCCTTTAATAAGATGAGATCCCAGTTGTTGATTCTTTCTGCTAGTTCCCATGATACTGAGCATTTGTTCATAAAGTCTTTTCCTATGACAATGTCTTCCAAAGTTCTGCCTAACTTATCTTCCAACAAGTTTAGTGTTTCTGTTTTAATATTTAGATCTTTAACCCACTTGGATTTTAATGTAGTGCATGGTGAAAGAAAAAGGTCTAGTTTAAATCTTTGGCAGGTTGAGATCCAGTTTTTCCAGCACCATTTATTAAAGAGGTTATCTTTCCTCCAGTGAGGATGGTCAGCTCCTTTGTCAAAGATGATGTAGCTGAGTGCATCTGGAGTTGTTTTTGTGTCTTCCAATCTGTTCCACTGATCCTCAGGTCTGTTTTTTGTTTTGGTTTGGTTTGGTTTCTTGCCAGTAGTATGCTGTTTTTATCACAGTGACTTTGTAGTTTAGTTTCAAATTGGGAATTGTTATACCCGCTGCCATGTGTCTGTTGCCTAGAATGGCTTTTGCTCTTCTAGGTCTCTTCTCCTTCCAAATGGATTTTTGGATTCTTTTTTCTAATTCTATGAAATATTGTGTTGGAATTTCAATTGGCACTGCACTGTATCTGTATAGCAGTTTTGGTACTATGGCCATTTAAACTATGTTGATTCTTCCTATGCAGGAGCAGGGAATATCTTTCCATTTTCTTATATCCTCTTTGATCTCTTTTTTCAGAGTGCTATAGTTTTCAGTGTAAAGGTCTTTTGCTTCTTTTGTTAGAATAATTCCTACATACATCATTTTTTTGGATGCTATCATGAAGGGAATTGTTTCCTATTTTCTCTCTCAGTGAGTCTGTTATTTGTGTACAAGAAAGCTATTGATTTTTGGGTGTTGACCTTGTATCCAGGTACTCTGCTAAAAGTATCAATTAAGTTTAGACATCTTTGGTGGATTTTTTTGGATCTTCAATGTAGAGTATCATATCATCAGCAAAAAATGATAGTTTAACTTCTTCCTTTCCTATCTTTATTGCTTTAATTTCTTTCTTTTGTCTTATTGCTATGGCTAATGTTTCCATAGCTATATCAAAGAGGAGTGGTGATAGTGGGCATCCTTGTCTTGTTCCTGATTTTAACATGAAGGTTTTCAGTTTTTGGCCATTTAATATGATGTTGGCTGTTGGTTTTTCATAGATAGCCTTTATTAAATTGAGATATAGACCATCTATTCCAATTTTTTGCAGGGTTTTTATCATGAATGGGTATTGAATTTTGTCAAATACTTTTTCTGCATCTATTGAGAGGATCATATGGTTTTTGTCCTTGACTTTGTTAATATAGTGTATTACATTTATTGACTTACATATGTTGAACCATCCTTGCATCCCTGGAATTAAATCAACTAAGTCAGGATGTATGACCTTCTTGATGATCCTCAGTATTCTGTTTGCTAGTATCTTATTAAAGACTTTTACATCTATATTTGTTAAGGAGATTGGCCTGTAGTTCTCTTTTCTATTTACATCTTTCCCTGGTTTGGGAATCAAAGTTATACTTGCTTCCAGGAATGAATTTTGAAGTATTGCTTCCCTTTCAATTTCATTGAAAAGTTTGAAGAGTAATGGCAGTAGTTCTTCCCTAAATGCCTTGTAAAATTCAGAATTGAATCCATCAGGACCTGGACTTTTCTTTGTTGGTAAATTTTTAATTACATTTTTTATTTCACTGATTGTAATTGGGTGTTTAAAATATTTTTATCTTCTTTGTTCAACTGTGGTATATTATAAGTATGTAGAAATCTGTGCATTTCTTCTGTGTTTTCCATTTTGTTAGAGTACAGATTCTCACAGTAGGTATTAAGGATCCTCTGGATTTCTATTGGGTGTGTTGCAACTTTACCTTTTTCATTCCTGATTGCATGGATGGATCTGTGCCTTTTCTTTCCTTTTTTTTTTTTTTTTTTGATAAGGTTAGCTAAGGGTTTATTGATTTTATTTATTCTTTCAAAAAACCAACTCTTCAATTCATTTATTTTTTGTATTATTTTCTTAGTTTCCATTGCATTGATTTCTGCTCTAATCTTTATAATCTCCTCTCTTGTTCAAGCTTTGGATTTTTCTTACTCTTGTTTTTGTAGGAGTCTATGGTTCAACATTATGTTGTTTATTTGAGCTTGCTCTGTTTTCCTAGTGTGGGCATTCAGTGCTATGAATTTTCCACACAGAACTGCTTTCATTGTGCCTCATAGATTCCTGTATGCTTTATTGGCATTTTCACTTATTTGTAAAAACTGTCTGATTTCTTCTTTAATTTCCTCTGTGATTAATTGATTATTAAGAAGAGTGTTGTCTAATTTCTATGTATTTGTAAAGTTCCTACGGTTTCTTATGCTATTGATCTCTAGCTTGATTTCACCATGGTCTGATAATATACAGGGAATAACTTTGATTCCTTTGCATTTATTCAAACCTGTTCTGTGAGCTAGTATGTGATCTATCTTGGAGAATGACCCATGTGCAGCTGAAAAGAATGTATATTCTGATTTTGTGGGGTGAAACACTATAGATGTCTATTAAGTCCATGCATTCAAAAGCTTGGTTCAGTTCTAGTATTTTGTTGTTGATTTTTTGTCTAGATGATCTGTCTACTTGTGATAGTGGGGTATTTATTTAGATCCCGCACTATAATTGCATTAGTGCTTATTTGGTTTTTCATGTTTCTTAATATTTCTTTTATTTAGCTGGGGGCATTAATATTTGGTGCCTAGATGTTTATGATTATCATCTCTTCCTCTTGAATTGTTCCCTTTAGAAAGATGTAGTGGCCTTCTTTGTCTCTTTTAATCAGTTTTGGTTTGAAATTTGAATTGTCTGTGAATAGGATTGCTACCCCTGCTTTTTTCTGGGCTCCTGTAACATGGAGAATTATTTTCCATCCTTTCACTTTCAGCCTATGGGCTCTTTTTGCACTAGGTGTGTTTTTTGTATACAACTTATTGTTGGGTTTTGCTTCTTAATCCATTCTGCCAGTCTATTTCTCTTGATTGATGAAATGAGGCCATTGACACTGATGGTTATAACTGATATGTACTGACTTATTATTTTACTTTTGTTGACTCTTTTTAATTTTTCACCTTTTCCTTTTAGTTTCTTGCCTTACCTATTTGATTTGCTTTGTTGGGCCTCATGGTGTTGTGACCTTCATTGCCTTTTTCTAGGATATTGTTTAGAATTCCTTGCTATTCATGAAGTTTCTCAGGTGTTCTTTGTCATGGAAGTATCTTATTTCCCCATCCATTTTGAAAGAGCGTTTTCCAGGGTACATCAGTCTAGGTTGGAGGTTGTTTTCTTTTAGTACTTGAAATACCTCACTTTAGGCTCATCATGCCCTGAGGGTTTGTGTTGAAAAGTCTGCTGTGATTCTAATGGGCTTTCCTTTGCATGTGACTTGTTTCTTTTCTCTTACTGCTTGTAGTATTTTGTTCTTCTGTTGGGTTTCTGGGATCTTGATTATTATATGTCTAGGTGTAGATTTTTTTTGATTGTAGCTATTTGGGGTCCTATATGCCTCAGTTATCTGTATGTCTATTTCTTCCCCTTTATTTGGGAAGTTTTCTGTCATTAATTCTGTGAACAGCTCTTTTAAGTCATTTGTATTTTCTCCTGCTACTTCATGGATTCCTATCAGTCTTATGTTATTCTTCTTTGCATCATCTAGGAGTTGTTGGATCAATTTCTCATGATCCCCTACTGTTTTTAAGAAACCTCTCTTTTCATGGTCACTGACTGCCATCTTATCTTCTATATCTTAGATTCTATCCTTACATTCTTTTATTCTATTTTGAACACTTTCAATGGAGTGTTTAATCTCCTGGATATCTGTTTGAATCTGTTTTATGGATTCCATTTCTTTCCTATGTTGGGCATTTATTGTTTCCATTTCTTTCTTATGCTGGGACTTCATGGCTTCTATCCTGGTCCTGAGCTCATCTATTTTTTTGTAAGTTCTGTTTTAGAGTCTCGAATCATGACTTACATTTTACTCACCATCTCTATAGTTATCTGGGAAATTATTTCTGTTTTGAATTTTTCTAGAGCCTGATTGATCTGTTTTGTTGTTTCCTGTGCTATGAGTTCAGGGTGTCCTGGTGGTTCACTATCAGACTTTTCTTCCTCATTTGCCCTAATGTTCGCCATTGGTGAACTGGAAGTCTGTCGTTGTGTCTTGCTTAAGTGTTTTCTCATTTTTATTTTTGCTGTTGGGTTATCCTTGGTTTAATTTGGGGATTATTACTTAAATCTTCCTGATATAGTTGTGCTTTAGCTTTTGATTCTCTAATCACTCATAGACATTCTTATTTCCATAATATCAGAGAAAGCAACTCATTAAATCAATCACAATCCTTTATCCCAATTGATACAATCAGCAACACAATATGATCAAGCACAACTTGCAAACTGACCACTTGTGGTAGTCATTAGTCTATCACCTTTAAGCAATGTGAATTAAATTAAAATCAAGAAGCAGTCCAAAATATGTTTGCAGTGAATAAACTTTTCAATATAGCATATTTATCATTTAGGATGGGGGCTTAGCCAGAGTTAGGATGAGAGGAGTAGATGAGTAAAAGAATTGGAGAAGGTTTCCAGTGAAGCCAGAGGACACAGAATTACCACACAATCTTTAGGAAACTGTTACATTCAAAAGGGATAGACAGAGTACACACATAAGTACAAGAATATATCCCCTTATCAGTAATAGGGGCTCACTTTCCCTTGAAATTATTGACCCTTGAGTGAGGTAGAATGACAGAAGAAAAGAACATAAAGAAAAAGAAAAAAAGGATAAAAGAAGAAATCTGAGTTAGGGCAGGAGCAGGAGCAGAAAGGGAGATGAGGGATAATATGGTGGAGCAATAGACTGAGTTGGAGAAAGAGGACAGAACAAAGAAAGAATTTTCAGAGTGGAATGAGGAAAAGAAAGAAAAAAAAATGAATTTTAAGGGTCTCTTTCAGACTATATCCCTGCCTTCATAATATACAACATGCACAGCCACGTGCAGAACCAAATCTCCTGCTCAGCTAACCAATGGCAGATCCCAAAACTCAGACTGACCTCAGGCTGCAAGGCCCAGATTGAGTTAACCAACCTCCTGAAGGGTTGAAGGTAGGAGAACTCCACACAGTTCTATTACAGGTTTCCCCCACCCTTTCTTTACAGATGTTCAAAGTTGGGAGCTCAGAAAAATACCCTTTATGACCGCCTCTGCCTCTGCAGAGTGGGTTGGAAGACTGGCACAATCAGATTGTCTGAGAGTGTGGTGTGTCAGGGGAATCTGCAAGGCATCCTTCCTTGTGCTGGAGTGATGGCAGCAGGCACAGGCATGGGAGGGCTCTGTTACGCATCCCACGGATTAGGCCCAAGCAGACCTTCCTTGCGCTGGAGCCATGGCAGGGGCACAGGCAGGGGAGTGTGACTGCTTCTTAATCAACAAGTATTGAGCTCTGCTTTCTTTGTTCAGACTAGAGAGAACATGGATGGAAAGAAAGCTTGACATCTGGCTTTGCTCCTGCTGCAGTATTGCCAAGAGAAGTGCCAGAACCCTGTATCACCTGACTTCTTGCTTGTCACATGAACAGCTTGCTTCATGGCTCCAGCAATGCTTGAAATTGGCTTTCTAATATCACAGAATGCCTGACACTGACCAGGGGGCAAATGTCAAAATAAAGTAGCACGCATGGCTTGATTTCCAAATGACTAGCAAAATTCATTTCTTAGAAGGGCATCTTGCACATGTGATACCAACTACTTCTGAACATATTCTGTACTTAATTGAAAAGTTTACTTAGCTGATTGCTAGTCAGTCATCATAAACAACAAGATTATAGAATCATACCTTGTACTTCTAATTTTCTCCTCTCCTTTCTTATTACCATCAATGCATCAAAAATGTGACTGGAACTATGAAACATTCAGTATTGCCTGACTTTGACAGGCTTGTCTTGTCAAGTTTACTAGTGTTTAAAATGAATATTCTTGGGCAAGTTATCTATTAAGAGAATGGGTAGAGAAGCAGAAAGAAGCTGGCAGTTTAGGACAATGATCTAGCTTCAGAAATCTGGCTTCAAGGGTTTCATAGGGAGCTCAGCAAAATAAACTAAAGCAACATTGCAGAGATCATAATACAGCTATATTGCACTGCTTTTCTATTGCTGCCACAAAATATTCAACACCCAGAACTAAAATGAGAGGTCTATTTCAGCTCCTGAATTTAGATGATTTGATCCATGGTCAGCTGACTCCCAGGCAGAAATGGTATGGTAGGAGAGCCTGGCAGAGGGAAGCTGCTCAACCCTTGACAACCAAGAAGGTGTGGAGGGGGGAAGGAAGCGGGGAGGAGGGAGAGACAGAGACAGAGATGGCTCTGGGGACAAGAATACTCACTTCTAGGTCAAGCCTCTGATAACCTTCCTCTTCCAAGCAGACCCCATCTTTAAACATGAGAATTTTAGAGAACATTTTACATTTAAGCTATAGTAATAGCAGACCTCATGTGAACTAAATAGTCTAACAGCTTAACTCCAGACCCTAAACTGTTGAGTAGTAGAAAAATTGTCTGCATACCTTCCCCTTCTCAAATAAACCAGTAGCAGTGGCTTCTTTAACACAGATATAATAAAACAGGAATTTCAGTGTCCTTCTTGTGTTTTGTCCTGACAAAAGCCTGAGAGGGTCCCCATGATGCTACTGGGTCATATATTTTTGAGACTTTTGCAAAAGCAGTATGTTTTGAATGCTTTTTCTTTAAAACCCCCAAATTATCAATCGCATGCTCTGTAAAACTTGGATGCTGCCATGCTTACCCATTAGCAAACCCACATTTCTCTGCCTAAGCAGCCGCTTTGGGAGGCAGTGGATGCAGTCTAACAGTTCACATATCTTCTGAGACAAGGCAGGAGACTAGGGGCCTGCACTTATGGGTTCGTCATCACTGTAAAATACAATCTTTATTTTCATATGCGTATCATGAGTATGTGTGCCAGACCTAATGGACACAGCACTCTGAAGAGCATGAGAATTTGCAGCCTTTCTTGTCTCTTCTGATTTTCCTGCTCCACTTGCCACACATCCGTAAATGACAGCCAGCCGTGGGGCTCCGAAACATTCATCCAAGGGTGGGAGGCCATAGACTTAGTGTGTCTGTCACACTTGAGTCTGTGTGTACCCCTTCAGATTACAGAGCCACAGGGCCGGCGATTTAGCTCAGTGGTTCTGCCACCAGACTCGCAAGCACAAGGACCCAAGTTCGATCCCCAGTACCAAGAAAGAAGAAAGAAAGAAGAAAGGAAGGAAGGAAGGAAGAAAGAAAGACAGAAAGAAAGTAAGTTCAAGACCAGCTGGGCTAATAGTGAGGCCCAGATCAGTCTCAACTACATAGTGAGACACTGTCCAAAGAAAAAAGATTACAGGACCACAGTATTTGAGATCCAGTCCTAAGGCTGCCAATTAAGGTATCATTTGTCTTTGCACAAAAGTCATTTGGGAGTTGCTTTCCTTTTATCTTAGGCTCTGATTTAATGTAATCAAAATGAACTACAGCTGCTCAACCTGTTTGAAAACCAAGAGGATTCATTTGCAGATGGACAATAAATAAATACACTGGTAATGAGAGCCAGGGGTGGTGGTGCACAGCTGTAATCCCAGCCTGTACGTGGGTCACTGAGGCAGGAAGATCACTGTGAGGTCAAGGTTACCCTGGGCTACATAGTGAGTTCAAGGCCAGACTAAACTACATAGCAAGACCCTTTCCCAAAAAAGCCAAATAAATAAACAAACAAAATAAACAGTGATGATTTAGGAAAAGTATTTGATAGTAGTAAAATCTTTATGAAAACTCTTCTGAGCCAGGGTTACTTTCCTAGGCCTGTTTAAATTAATCCTCTAATCCACACCATTTACCATAGCAGAATGTTTCTCTGCAGTTCATGCTCTATCTACAAGCCCAAAAATGCACATGAAGTTTCAGCCTCTTCTTCCCCAGGCCTCGGTACTCTGGACAATCCCATGTACAGCAAACAGCACACAGAAAATGAGCTATCACAACACATTCTGGCATGACATCCTAAAGGCTTCTTGATCCCAAAGTCCGCAAGCCCACATTAACCTCAATCGATGACAGATCCAAATGAACAGAACCTGGAAAAGTCCTATGTTTGAAGACTTTGAGGTAACACTGACAGACACATAACATCCTCTGTACAGGTCCACCTTGAAGCTAACAGAATCAGTCACCGAGAAGTTTAGTGGGAAAGAGAGCTGTTTATTTAAATTCTTTCCTAAGGAATCCAAAACATTGTTAGTGGCTATTTAACTATGATAACATTATTTATAGAGCAACTTACCAGTTAAATATATAGAATCTGCTTAGGGGAGATACACATGCTTGAGTATTATTAGGCATCGAATCAATGGCCTTCATATGGAGCTACTTTCCCAGACTTGTTTTTTTATTTTGATATAGGGTCTTCATAAGTTCCTAAATGCACGGGCTAGGTTTGAAACTAGGACACTCCTGCCTCTGCCTCCCAGATTGCTAGGATTACTGGTATGTATACCACCATATCTGCCCAGCCCTAATTTGTTTAAATGCACTGGTCAGCATCAAATAGCAATAATAATGACAATAATACTTAACATGTACTGAAGACTTAGCTTGTGATAGGACCTGACTTGGCCTAAAGGTTGTGTATACAATTTCATTTGACTCTCATGACTTTTCTACAAAGTAATTAGAATACTGTTGATCTTATAGTTAAATATTAAATTTGTGCCCTCACCTTCCCTCTTACACATAGTATAACCTTATATAACCTTGTGTGATCTTCTGCAAGTCTCTTCCCCTCTTAGCTTCGCTTTATCCATATGAAAATTAAGAATCTCGTTATTTGTTTTCCATACTATATTGGATGATTATAAAAATCAAGAGACGATGAATGGCAAACTTTCTATAAACTAATTCACAGAGAAAATCTTCTTAGTATCCATAAGACAAAGCATTTATGTACCCTCTCTTTAGTCATTAGTCTTCTGAAAAGTATTTTAATGCAATATTGTTGGCCTCAATATGACAGCCATCCTGTTAATATGCACCTCTTTTAACATGATCAACCAAAATGGAGAGTCCAGAATCTAGATAATATGTGTTAAGGTTTCCATGAAGTGTATAAAGCCTTTGAAAAAAGCCAAGAAAATTCTGTGAAAGCTGCAAGTGGCGAAATTCTCAATTCCATCTAGGTTTTATTTTAATTTCAATAAATTCTTTTAAAGATGGCTTTTTATTATATCTCACAACTATTGAAAAGGTGTTTTAATAAACACTTCACTTTTATAGCTGCCAGTCTATTTCATCATCTCTGTACATCTCACAGAAATTATCAACATCTCCTTGCCATATCTTAAAAGTCTTAATTAACCAGGGCTAATTGTTTGAGAGTCTGGCCTCTCTTTTCCACTTCAAGTCCTTCATCAATGATTCTGCATGGAGTTGCTTCAATGTGTGGGGTTTATGGAATGGGCTTTTTTCTCCTCCATTTTGGGTCACATCAGGGCTATTTCTGTGAAATTCAATTAGAACCTTATAATGGTTCTCTATAAATTTCATTACTTCAAAAACAAACGGTAAGATCTTGAAAGGAGCCTACAACTGCTGGAGAGAGTTTATTAACACTTTGTCAGGAAATGTGTTTTTTGTCTCAGGCAGATCAATCAAACCTACTTCAATTGGCAAGTCCCTCAACTCTTAATATAGAGAACACAAACTTGTCTCATCCCCTCAAAAAAAAAAAATGTAAAAACCTCAGTTCTTCACAGCCATAACACTATTAAGGAAATTTTTTTCTAGTTTTACTTGGAAAAAAGTCACCTTTCATTTGGCATAATAGTTATCTAGAGACCATAAACAAGTTTTTTAAATTGGATTATTTTGGAGTAAGGAGCCTTGAGAAAAAGAAAATTCTGTAATTTTAACAATATTTAAGCCTCATTTGCCATATTTTTTAATTCAGGAAATCAATGCTCATATGTAAAAATGGGTATAAGCAAAAAGGAAGAAAATTGATCAAAATTATATAATGTCAGCATTTAAAATTTTTCCTAAAATCACTAGCCTGCTCTTTAATCTTTATGACTATGTTCAAGTAATAAATGAAAAGCAACTTAAGCAATGATCATAGCTTTAGAGATACAACTTTACATAAATTAAGCATCAACAGCAAACAAAAGACAAATAAGCACACACAGACACACACACACTCTCTCTCTCTCTCTCTCTCTCTCTCTCTCTCTCTTCTTTACCAGTCTAGAAGGTATTTATTTCATTGCCTCCATACACTAATGAGCTAATCCCTTCTAAAATCACTGCACTCTATAGGTACTCAGGAGTAACTCATTAAGATTGGATGACAGCACCCTCAAGGTAGACATAATTACTTGTGTGGACAAGAAAAGAGGTTGGTAAGGAAATCTGACATGAAGGAGAGCTGAGGAATAGCATACTGGGACCATGAGACAATATTGAGATGGGAGGAGGGGATGGCCTCAGTAGCAGTAGGTTTTAAACAATTATTTTTACAAAATTAAATGCAACATTTTAAAGTAGCTTAGTGTGACTTTTGGTGTATTCACTTTTAATGCCCATTCATGGGTGTTTGTTTATGCTTTGTGTTCTTAACTTGCAAATCATTGAAAGATAAAAATACAGTGCCTATTTCTAGTGTGACTCTTTTTCAGCACCTGAATCAGTGCCTTTTGTAATGCTCTATGAAGTGTCATAGATTTGTTTGGTGAACTAACTTACTAGTATAGCAAAACTTCTCTTGATATTTACACAGCAATAAATCAGTAACAGTCATGTCAATTTCTAGTCCATATATATAGAGAGAGATATATATAGATATCTATATAGTCTCTACGTAAAGAAGTATTACTTTTAATGGGTGAAGAGTATTTTTTCTATCTGCCTGAAAGTCATGCAAACAATAAATGATCACAAAATGAATTTCTTTTTCATATTTTGTTACAATATTTATGTGATGATTTATAGCTTACAAAGGGCTGTTCTTTTATATTATCCCACTTAATCTTGCTTAATCCTGGAACATTTTGTTGAGCTTCTATTAATGTTCTTGTACCTTCGTTGTTTGTATCTCTATCCCACTTTAACCTTCAAGTGGCAAGAAATTTGCTAAAGGAAAAAAACCTCAAAATAATCTATAAACATTGAATTGCAATTCACACTGTACCTACCCTAGTTAACTGGTAGGTTATCAAGCTAAATTTAATTCTCTGACCTCATGTACCATTTTATTAAGTGAAATTCTGTAAGAATTGCCATTGCAACAACTAAACTATCTGACAAATGCATCAGTCTAAAGTGTCTTTGGTGAATCTCTCATTTTTACTGGTTTTTGTTCACAGTCTCTTGCCAATGTAATAAGAACATTCATTAAGAGAAATTTCAAGGTAAGGTCACACTTAGACTCTGCACCATAATTTAGGTTCAAATATTAAAGTTTGAACAGCATTTCCAAGACTGTTAATAGTTTGCATTTGCCCTTATGTTCTCTCTTCCAAATTTCAGCAACCTTACAGCATTTACCAATATATTGGCATGTAGGCCAACATATTTCAGTATCCTACATATCAGCCTTCTGAGACCCACAATTACAATATCCTCAAAGACTCACTGACCCTTAGTCTTGTTTTTTAGGATTGATCTGATAGACTAATCTAAATTAAATGGTATGTCTGCACTGGAGTGAAAGCCTTCAGATGACATGTTATGATTTAAATGCCAAGAAATTACTTCTGTCATTGCTATTTCAAATGTATATTTATGGTCACATAGAAAACATTTGGAGATTATGCTCATAACACACTGTTGTTCATTCACCTAGTCTGGCTATTAAAAAGTCTGCTTTTGACTACAGGCCTAAATCTATATGTTATCTATCCCCTAAAATGTATGCTGTGGATCCTGATCTCAGAGAGTTTGCATGTCACTTCAGTACTCTTTAATTGATGATAATCTTGTGGGACCTCTCTGCTAGTACTTCTGAAGGTAGACTATGCATACTATTTGGGACAGACTTTACTGGTCTAATCTGAATTAAATTAGGAACATGCTGTACCAGTAAAGAAAGAATGATATTCATCCCAAAGAGTATATAAATACACTGTACACGTGCACTCACACAGTTGTATTTATATATGTATATGCACATATTAATTTAAACAATTGCTACAACAGAATAAAGAGAAAGTGCCAAGGGAAAAATGATTCAGCTGAGGCATGGAAGAAAGCAGGAAAAGAATATGAATTTGTGGTAAAGGGTATAATTCCCTTTGTAGAGGAAACAAACCCTGAGAGTCAGGGCACAGAGATGGGAAGACACAGGGCACACTGGGAAATGGGGAAGAACTGGTGTAGGAGCAGCGGTTAAAGTGGACGATGTGTATACAAGTAATTATTTTTCCCCTTACTTGCAAATTCTTAATGACTTGATGAGATTACAATCTGGTGAGGATTGGGGAAAATCACAAAGACTCAAAACCTAAAATTTATATAACTGTTTGTTAATTACAAAAAGTTGAAATCTAGCCAACTTCCCTGTCTGAAAACAAGAGCAGGCCTGAAAATGAGCTTTAGCAAAGTAATTGAAAGACGAGTTGGTGGCTCTTGTAGATTCATATTATTATTGATTTCAAACAATTTTTCAATGACCACCTAAAGCTAAAATTTCTGGGGAAGAGGAGGGAGGGAAATCAGAAACACTGGAAAAAAACCATATATACTTAGAATGAAAACACCCAAACAAAGTGAGAAGGGGAGACTTTCTAGCTTTCTTTCACCCTTTCACATAGGAAACGTGTCAGACTAGCTACTACCTAATAGTAGTAGCCAACCATGGATCACCCCATCATTCCAAGACTTTACAAAATAAAGCAGGACGTGTACTCTCATTTAGTGAGTGTGGAGAAGGTCAGTGGAAAGGTAAAACCCGCAGTGATTCTGGGCCATCTTCAGAGAAGGCCATGTCATCAACAGCGCTACCTTTATGTTCCTCAACCAAGACAAACTATTCTGTCTCACAGCCTAGAGATGAACAAGGAGACACCAGATCCAAAGTGTATACATCGTACATGCTATTTATTTTAATGGTGGAATGCTTAATCAAATGAACTATTTTGGGTTAATCACTTGTCTTTCTTCATTCAGTAAAATGTCATTCTGCCTGACATCCTTTCTTTAAACCTCTTTGTCACCATGTTCTAGATTATTTCCTGCCTCAGCAGCCCTCTCTCTATGTAAAGCTTCCAAATGTCGGCATACCCTGACCTCATTTCTCAGTCGTCTTTTCTTTATTTTCTTAATTACACCTTTTTTCCCTCGCCAGCACTTCCCAAATGAGTTCCTGGGACCAGCAGTCACAGAATCATCTGGAAGCGTTAAATATAAAACTTATTGGGCTGCATCCTAACCCTAACAAATCAGAATATCTTAGGTAGGGATGAGAAACATGTATTTTAGCAAACCAGTCCACTGCATGATTAGGATGCGCAGTAACATTTGAGGACTGCAGCCATGGATTACCTCATGACCAATATCAAATCATCAATAATCAATATCGTCATTTGCTCCAAATTCTTAAACCTCTCATCTGATTTCTCCCTTGGATCCCAGATGATCTATCCAAATAGCATACTTACCACTTAGCTGACTACCAAGTATCTCAAACTTAGTATCACCTAAGTGGAATTCTTGATTTTCCTCTCCTCTCTCATCCTGTCATTCCACTATTTCTAGTAAATGACACCATCATATTTAATTCAGTTTTTCAATTAAAAATTTAGAATTCATTTGTGGTTTTTATTTTTCACTCATTCATTCACCAAATCCTGTCAAGTCCTGTCAACTCCATATCCAAAACATTCAGGGAAAAAAATATGTCCATCCCTTCGTCTTTACTACTACTACCTTAATCTAAGTTACTATCCAATAACAGGAGCAGCAAAGGTTAGGAAATGAAATTAAGAAAGAGATTTTAAGGAAAGAACCAAGAAAATATACTATGACAAAAGTCAAAGGAGAGGAGCATTTGAGGTAGGGAGTAATAACCTATATCTCTAGGCAAGTCAGGAAAGTAAAAGACTTCACAAAGCATGGTGATGCCTCAGAGGTAAAGGTAGATTTAAAATGTACATTTAAGGGCTGGAGATTTAGCTCAGTGGTCCTGGCGCCTGCCTCACAGGTGCAAGGGCCCAAGTTCAATCCCCAGTACCAAAAAAATAAATAAATAAAATAAAATGTACATTTAATGCATGCATAGAAAAATATTTAAAGGAAGAAGAGAGATAAACCAAATTGACTTAGATCTCAAAAAGTTTGCGCTGAGGAATCCACTAATAAAGAAATGACTTTGGATTTGAAGAAAGAGATGAAATTTGAATAATCATTGCAAAGAAAGACCAGTGGTAAAATGGCCTAAGAAACAGAAATAACTCAGTTAACCTTGCTGTGAATTTGTGTTCTGGGGTGATCACCTCTACCTAGAAATGTGTCAAATAGAATATCTGTGACCATTGTCTACATGGTAGATCCCTAGATGGATAATACGTCCACTTGAACTATTAACTATTGGTATGGATCATAACATGGATATTTTATTCATTGTCCTTGGGCTTCTTAGCACAAGTGTATGCCATAAAATTATATCAAAAATAATAGTCTGGTTCTTCTATTGGCATCTATTTCTATTGTTGGGAAAAGACATTCTAGAATCAAGGCATTTCAGAAAGATCATTTCTAGCTAAACTAATAATGATACAGTAAAACTACCTTGATTAACAAAACGGACTTCAGTCCAAAATTATAAGATGACACGACCATTTTCTAATATCATATAAATACAAATGTACATATGTTTATATGTGGAGATTAATAGATTTCTGGATTCTGACAGTTTTACTTTGTGCAACTAATTTAAAGTGGGCATCTTCTGTGCAACTGGCCCTGGGTTGGCACTGGCACCCAGGCAGAGGGTATGGGAGCTGTATTGCAAGACAGCACTGCTAGGATCACTCTGCACCAAAGGAGGAGCAGCCTGACCCACAGGAGAGGCAAAGGTGACTCACAGCTAATTCTGGAAGACAACTAAGAGTTTTCAAAATAAGGCAATGCGGTGCCATGACCTATACTTCCTCCTCTACCCTGTCCAAACACTGCTTAAAGTGTGGTCTGCAGACAGGGGCTAGTTCACCATCATTTATCATTCAAGATGAAGTACAGGATAAGCATTTAGAGACTTTCACATCGGTTTGACAGACTATAATTGTGTTGAATCTAGTAATAAAAAATTGAGGATTATACTTTGCATCACTGGTCTATTTCATTATGCTAGTAATTGTAATTCTGGTATATAGGAGATACTATCATTGTTTTACACAATATGCTTTCTCTGACTCCAACTCATATGCATTGAAATAATGTGTGGAATTCACTGCTCTGCTCCCGAAATAGGAGATGCAGGTGGAATGGAGTAGCATTGAGGGATCTTTTGTTTTCTTTCTTTCTAAAACTTGATGCAAACACATCCAAAGTTTAAGATTTAACATATAATGCAGTAAGTTCTTTTTGACTGCTTCAATATGTACCAAAACAATACACTGTAAAGGAAAACATGGTCTATAATAAGTTGTAACTGGAAAAAGAAACTGAACTTAAATACGTCCACACGAAAATATGCACACAATATCGACAGCAGGTTTTTCAAAACTACTGGAACAGAAGTAACCAAGCTGTCCTCCAGTAAGTGAATGAATAAATAATCTATATTACATCCAGACAGGGGGATATTATTCACTAATAAAGAGAAATGAGCTAACAGGTTTGAAACATTACGGAAGAAACTCAAATACATATTACTAAGTGAAAAAGGCCACTCTGTAAAGGCTACACTCACAAGCTGAAAAGGCTGCATATAACTGGCTACATGACATTCTGGAAAAGGCCAAACACCAAAGGAAACATTGATTGCTGGGGTTTAGCATGCAGGTAAGCATGAATAGAGGATGCACAGAGTATTTTTAGGACAATGGAACCTTTCGTGATGATACTATAATGAGGATATTGGTCCTTGCATACTTGACAAAACCCATAGAATGTACAACACCAAGAGTGAACTATGGACTTGAGGGAGGTAATGATCTCCTCAACTGTGAAAGTGTCACCCTCTGCTGTGGGACATCCACATAGTCAGAGGTGCACCTTAGTAGGAATGGGGGTATGTGGGATCTCTATACCTTCCACTCAGTTCCTCTGTGAACCTAAAACTGATCAAAAAGATGAAGTCTATTTTGTAAAATTGGCCCTCTGTCACAGTTGATTTAAGATACTGCTCTAGTCTCATTAGTCTTCTACCCCAAGGTACCTCAATTCCTCTGACCTTGTGAAATATCATAGAAATACCTTGTAAAAGCCAAGAAATGGAGGGAGTTAAAATGATTATTCACTGCATGCCATAAAGGTTTTTGAAAAAGTGTTAGTGAAAGAGCCAATATTTTCAGAAATGTGTTAGGTAAAATATGAAATCCTACGATATCCCATACTCCAGAGGCAAGAGGAATCATCAGTAGAAGGAACATTATTCCACCAGTTTTATCTTCATGGGATAAGATTATCTATATCCACTTGCAAATCTCCTTTTTATTTATCTTGCACATTTTCACTGGCAAATACAGACAAATAATAACTTTAACAAGTCAGCATACAGAGAATCTTCTATGTGCCAGATATTTTAACCTACAACATAGTATTTATTTTCTTCCCATAAAACTCTATAAAGTAGGTACTATCATAATGCCCATTATATAGAAAAAATGGAGGTCCTGAAATAACTTGCACAGGCTTGTACAATTATTAAATGACATATTCCAGAAATAAAAATATTTATGATACAATTCCACTGCATTTTTTTTTTTTTGCAGTTCTAAGAATCGAACTCAGGCCTTCACACTAAGCTACACTTCCAGCCCTGTTTATTATTTATTTATTTATTATTTTCTTTACATTTATTTAGTTAGCTATTGAGACAGGGTTTTGCTAAGCCATTAAGTTGACCAGACTGGACTCCAACTTTCAATCCTCCTGCCTTATCCTGCTAGACTGTTGGAATTGTAAGCATGCACCACTACACACATCTTCATTCTTTTCAATGACTTAGCATTTCTACTTTTTAAATTTAGCAACTTCCCTTTTAATGGGCATTTGAATTATACTATTTCTTTACCAATAAAAATAGTGAATCAATATGGATGAGTTTGGAGGATATTATGTTAAGCAAAATTAATGAGGTACAGAACAGACAAATACCACATGTTCAACATCAAATGTGGAAACTTAAAGAGTCTCACAGAAGCAGAGAATAGAATAGTGTATAGCAGAGGCTGGGGAGGATAGGGAGAAATTGTTTGACTTGTACAAAATTATAGGTACATAGGAGGAGTAAGTTCTAGTTTTATAGCACAGATAGCATAGAAAGGTGACCACAGTAAACAATTTAGTGTATATTTCACAAAAGCTAGAAGAAGAATGTTTGTATGATAAAAATGATGTTTGATGTTATAGGTATGCTAATTACACATAAATATATATAATAATTTTGTGTCAATTAGTATAAAAGTTCATCCCAGCACCGGGGGGGCTGAGGCAGGAGGATTGCTGTGAGTTCAAGACCAGCTGAGGCTATATAATGAGTTCCAGGTCAGTCTCAACTTCATAGTGAGACCCTGTCTCAAAAAAAAAAAGTTCAAATTTCTGCAACATCTATGCATCACTTTATTTCCTTTTATCAGTGTTCTACATGATAAATTCCTAGAGGTTGAATGTTAAATCAAAAGATTTAACAATATACTTAAATAATAATAAATGTTGGCCAATTTTCCTCTAAAATGATGGTATCAATTAAGACATCAATTATTAGTTATCAGTTATATATCTTTTACAATCATATATTATGAATTTAAAATTATTTTCAAATTGAGAATCAAAATAATCTTATTGCAGAATTCTTTTTGAATTCTTTTTTTTTTTTTTGGTACCAGGGATGGAACTCGGGACATTACTGCAGAAATTTTAAAGGTACATTATTAAGTTGTGGTTTTTCCAAGGATATCTGCACGGCATCTGGGATTACAAATGAAATTATTCTGTCTCATTTCCACTTTGGCTCTGCCTGGGGAAATGAACGCCAACCCTCAGAACCTTTGGCACTAACTCCCATCCCAGCACCGACCCAGCTCTCATCCAGCTTGCTGAAGTCCATCAGCTCTCCGTCACCCAGCAGAGGACATAAGGTTCTAGTTTGATAACTTGGCTGAGAGCTAACTACACAGTGAAGAAGAGATCAGAAGAGACCGCGATGTTGGGGCAGCACTCACTGCATTTGCTCCTCACCCTCCTCCACCTTGAGCTCATCAAATATTTCATTTGCATGACATTTCTTTGCTTGAATTGCTGTTCGCCCTTTAAATGGCACCTTAGCATTTGAGGTCCTCTAGCTGTCTTCTCTTCTTCCTTGGGCTGACACTTTTTCTGCAAGTTGTGAAAAGCCCTGACATTCCCGACGTCCAGGGTGTTCTGGAGACCTCAGCTGAAACATGAGTGGAAGCGCAATAGGGACTGGGTGACACTGTGTTCTGTAGCAAAGTTTGGCTCCGGTTACAAAGCCTGGGCAGCTGTAACCCAGACACAGGCTGTGGCCATTTTCCTTCTATTTAATGATCACCCCTGTTTCACTACTTTATGCTCTCACTGCATCGTGGCCTAGCAGTCTGTAGCAGCAGGCTAGAGAGATAAGGCCGTGTGGTAATAAATAAAGTAGATGGTTAAAACCACAAGAAAGCAATGTAGAAAAGTGTGATGACAAAGCCATATGTTTAGCCTTGGATGTGTGCTCTAAGAATAGTTGGGAGCCTTTTCCCCTTATTTAAGAGGGCTTCACATTCACAATAAACCTATCATCCAAACATTCAAAAATGTATGTGATTCACAGCCAGGAAAAGAAGCTGTTTGACAGCACCATTTCCTGTGACAACTCCTAGAAGGTTAAATAAAATGACAGGCAGAGTTCAACTGGCTTCCGCTCAAGATACAATACTTCCTATAGAAGTCAAGTTTGCACTGAGGAAAGGAATTAGACAAAATCAATTTCCTGATGATTAGCCACAAATAGGATTATCCTCTCTATTCACCTTAGAGCTCAAAATGTGTAGATAACAGTGTTCTACAAAGAGGTGGTTACAAAGAGGTGGGGAATAAGCTCAAACATATCTAATCAATTTAACAATATGACCAATTAATATATAAAATATGGGGTGGGAAAACAATCATTGCTAGCGTCCATTGTGTTATCTTTGACAAATATTGGCTTTCAACACAACTACAAAAGAAAAGAAAAGAAATCCCAATAGTAAATGACATTTAATTTTACTTTTCTCTCAAGTCCTTAGCTATACATATGCATATGAATCCAATTAATTGTTAAGGAAGTGTATTCCAATAATTGTTCGGGAAACGAAAAAATATTGAGAATAATTTTACGTCTCTTTCTTATGTACAAGAAAGTGTTTTTAATACAGATTGGTAATATTTAGTTTTATCTTTTATAGCTGATTTTTTTTTCAAATTTTTTTCTTTAACACTTCAATACATTATTTTTGTATGATCAAGAGAGAAACTAATCAAGGTTGGACAAAAACTACAAATGAAAGGAGTGGTCTGGCACTCAGAAGATGTATTTACTAAAGCACGAAGGCTCCCCTTGTGCTAGGAAGCTTCCTGCCAAGAGGGAGAAGGCGCTGTGCCGGCCTCAGGTGTCCATCTGGGTTCTCACTCGTTGTGTCTTCTACCAGTTTATCATTGATTCAGATCCCCTCCCACACATGTGAATGACAGAACTCCGAATGTCTGGATAAAGTAGAATTTAAAATAGCTGCAAGTATTTTATAGAAATCACAACCAATTTAAATGAATCAAAGATCTATAGGTTATGATTTATGTAGTAAAATTTTGATGGATAATTTTATGATCTTTGGCTGGGAAAGGACTTTCCAAATGGGACATCAAAGTCATGAGCCGTAAAAGAAGAAGTGGCTAGATTTCATTTGTAAAACTCCTCAATTTCATATAAAATAAATTTCTTTCTAAATTAAAAGCAAAAAAGAATGTATCATATAAAACAGAATAATATTTAATACACTTATGAAAAAAGAGCCTTAAAAATTTTTAGACAGAAGAAAATTCTTCATCATGACTAATAATCATAGTAAGTTACATTAAACTTCATTAATAATGAATAAATAAAAAATTTAAAATGTAGTAACTTTCTTTCATTAACCTTACATTCATTGGGCTGGGAAGCTGCCTGCTAAGAGGGAGAAGGCGCTGTGCTGGCTTCAGGTGCCCATCTCAGATCTCACCCACTGGATCCTCTACCAGTTTATAATTGATTCAGATCCCCTCCAACACATGTGAATAATGACAGAATTCAGATTTAAAAGAATGACTTATCCTCAAGGTTGGGTGCAAAAATAGACAGATAGAGAATATCTACACATACAGCTTTCTAGTGGTAGAATCTGGTAAAGATACAAGTATAAACAATTGAAATGTATCTCTTTTAATGAGAAATACAATTTATAAAAATTTATCAGACAATTGTAGTAAAATTTAAAAACAAATATCCCACAAGTACTCCCTAAAATAATGAGACAATGAAGCAAACTCATTCAGATTAGGTAAATAAATTGATCCATTTTTTGCAAGAGAATATTATGCAGCTATATAAAATGATAATATAATTCTGGGCTATGATTTTATTAAATATTTCAAATATAATTTTTAATTTCAAAAGATAAATACAGTGCTACCTCCAGTCATGAACTTGATTATTTCCACAATTTTGGTCAAATTATGCAACTAGAATGGTGGAGAGAGTTAAGTTCATGAATGAGGTATCACTGTACTACATATTGCATTATTGCGTGCTCTCTCTCTCTCTCTCTCTGTGTATGGTGTGTGTGTGTGTGTGTGTGTGTCCTGTTATTTTTTTGGTTTGAGTTTGGTGGTTTGTTTGTTTTGTTGTTGTTATTGTTTTGTTTTGTTTTGTTTTTTTGAAGTGGCTAAGCTGCTCAGGATAAACTCAAACTTTCATTCCTCCTGCCTCAACCTCCAGAGTGCTGGGATTACAAGTGAGCACCACCACACCTGACTTACCTACAAATTCTGAGAAGCCCATACTTTATTGTCAGGAATGCATATCTTGGGGCTGGGGATTTAGCTCAGTGGCACTGCACCTGTCTCATAAGGGCAAGGTCATAACTTCGATCCCTGTACCCCAAAAAAAGAATGCTTATCCTAGAGAGCAGGGAAGAGAGTTTGAAGAGGGAAAAGATAACTGGTGATTTTTACTTTTTCTTGATGGGCTCCTCTGTTTTATTATATTCCTTATAATAAAGTTTAATTATTTCATTTTTCTTACTTTAGATTTTTTTACCTCACCCTGCTTTTTAAGACTTCAGATAAGTAATTGAGAGTAAAGAACTAAACACTGCTTTTTTAAAAATCTTTGTGTGAATCATTCCTAACTGAAAGAAGCGTACTATAGCACTTACTCTAGATAATCATAGAAGAAAAAAACATTTACAGTAGAATGGACTGCAGAAATTATGTCCTCTAAAAGTTCCTCTACAGATATAAATTTTGTTTGGTAATATAAAATGTCTTTGTCAAGTCTCAAAACAGAGAGAAACAATGTAGGAAAAAGTCATATCTCTTCATTCCTAATTGACTGAAAATGCCTATTACAGTGACTTTTATCCTGTGTGATCATAGATAGGATCAGGATAAATGCATTTTCATAGCATATCAGTTATCTTACACAGTGATATAAACAATGAAGATGGACTTCACAGTATCTCCTTACTCTGAAGAAAACACCTAAACTCCCCGTGACTTAAATGTGCCACTGGTCACAGCCATCAAAATGACAAAACTGCTGATCTTCTACTTTAACCTATTGCAGAGTATGCTGCACTATGTTAAATGCTTTGCATGAATTCCCATTAATTTTCATAACTTAGATATAAAATTTTAACTTGCATTTTATTGATGAGGAAACCAACTCTTAGAAGAACGACTTGCCCAAGAACATAGATCTGGTATGACATTCTAGCCCCTCCTCAGTGTGTCTGACCTCCAAATTTAAAAGCAAAGAACTTTTCATCACTAACAACTTGCCTCATAACAACTAGCCAAGATTTAAGACATATCAAGGTCATGCTACTGATAGTAGAACTAAACACCATTCTTATAATGTCCAGCGTATTATATTATTCTGTAGACTATGTTGCAATATATTTTCATGCATCCTTTAAAAACTATCTCATAAATAATGTGTTAATCAATAACAAACCTCTCCACTATACCTAGAAGCACTGACCCATCTCATACCACCAGACAACTGCAAGTCTTTCCACTAAAATTGGCTGAAGAAAAAGTGTTGAAACACCAATAAGTGATTTGATGCACATAGTTAATATTGATCATCAGTTGGCTTTTAAATAGGGGGAAAAAAGTAAATCTTTAGTAGATCTGACTCTACTAAATCTTCTCTGTAAACCTTTCCTCTTCTTTCATTTGTTCTTTTTTGTTACATTCCTCATACAAATTTCCTTATTACATTATTTTATTTCCCTTTTGATCACTATTTATACTTGCCGGTTGAAGTCATAATTGCATTCTTGTTATTTTCCTGTGAATCATGTTGTAGACCCTACATCTCAGCCACCCACCCAGTACTTCTCAAGATGCAGTCCTGGTTTTCACAAGGACAACCAGTGAAGGACAAGCAGTAGAGTAAACCACTGTGGAAATGCTAGGTAGGCTGGGATTTAGAGATTTAACCCAATGAATATACTATTTGCAAAGAGATGAAGGTAAAAATGCCACCTTTAATCCTTCCACCTTTCCAAGTTTAGATGGACGGGGGTGTTCAGTAGGAAGAACTGTAGAAGGTCTCAGATCTGGTGTAGAAGTATTTCCCTCATTTTTGTTGTTTGTTTTGTTGTTTGTTGTTTGTATCATTGAAAGCGCTAAAAGACTTGCCATCACTAGTCTAGGGAGAGGCTAGCTTTTAACCACCACTTCCGAACCAAGAAGGGGCATCTCGTTCCCCGGATTGGGTGAATGGTATGTGTACCTGAGTTGCTCACAGTATCCTCTGGGCCTATGAAATAGCAGAATGTTTTGTAATAACAACCATGCCCAAGTTTCCTATGGATCAAGTAGACACTTGAGAAGTTAAGGGGATCAAGACAAGTCATGAGATGTGAATCCAGAGCAAGGTTTCTTGCATACAGCAAGTGCAATGATGAGTTTCCACTGGGTTTTCAAAAAGCACAAGTGAACCTCACATAAGAGACAGTATTTAAACACTGTATTTATGCAGACACCAGGCCAGTTGAGGTTAAACAGAGAAGACTCAACAAACAAAATATATGTATCGGTACCAAGTGTTATGACTGGGGTCTAGATGTCCCCGGCAGGCAGGATAGGTGGCTTTTTCAGAGGTTGCTGAATCTAGTGTGTGATGCTGAGCTTAAGGGCTTGTGATTACTAAACCAGTACATTGATTCATTCGGTACTGCCCTAATCCCAGATGTCTGGATAAGATAGAAAGGACAGAAAGGGTCTATTAAGGTTGTTTTGCTACCTCCTGTCAGTTGCCATGAACTGTTACCCCTCTGCCATCTGCCACCCTGCCTTGGAGCCAGCCAATTGTAGACTAAAACCTCTACAAACTCTGAGCTAAATAAATCTTTCCTCTTTTAACTTTGAATATTGGGTATTTTGTCTCTGCAATGAGAGAAAAGTAACTAAGACACCAAGTAAATGAAAGATTGAACTTTGTAACTCCTACTACTCAGCACATGGGAAAACAAAACAAAACAAAACAAAAACCAGGAAATAGAATGCCATATGTATTCCCTCCTCCATGCCCCTCAAACTGACTCTTCACAAATTCTGTGGAAATGAAGATGAGACCTAATTTAGCTATGAGATAGAAACATAATTTGGTTACATGGAGCTAAATATTCCAACCTTGGAGCCATTCAAAATAGTAAGAAAGATGACAGAGAAAAGTAGATTGACTATTTGGTCAAACATGTTTATGTTTGATACAATAATTAAATAAAAATAAAATTCCTTCATCTTTGTGCACCTAGCACATTAGACTCTTAGTGGGCACATAGTAAGTCTGACAGAACAAGTGAAGTCATCAGTCTCCATATGAAGTTTAAATCTAAGAGTGCTCTAAACACAAGAACTCATCTTTGAAAATAGAGGCTGATAAGGTAAATTTTAAAGTAATGGTACATTCCAGTTGATGTATAAGGGTATCAGTTGCAACTGATTTTTACAGCAAAAATCAGAAGAGCCAGGCCTCAAAGAAAAACTTCCATTACTGAGAAAGAAGCTGGCTTCAGTTACCAGGCAATTGAGATTTGGAAGTGCCAAGTTCCCGGACGGGAAAATGAGGCTTACCTAGAAAGTTAGATTTGGAATTATCGCCCAATTTTTGCTGCCTCTGAAAATATATTGATTGTTGTCATTCAAGTAAAGGAGCTTGGGAAAAACCATTTCAAAACTGGTGAATGAAAAAAGACCCTTTTTTGTATTACTCAGACTGCCATTCTTTGTAACGGGTCATAACAGAACAGCCACCTACTGGCCTGTTTGATTCTGACAGCTGCATAGAAATTCCTTGGAGCCCTTAAAACAAAGAATGGGGCACAGGTGAAGGGAGAATCCACAGAAATAGCACATCCTCTATTCATGTGTTGCAAAATTACTTCTTTCTCTTAACCTTTACATTTTTCTTGTTTGAATTGTTCTTTTGATTTAGTCCTGTTTACACTCACAATATATTTCAGGTCTCAATTTGATATTTTTCAGAAGTAGCAGCAATATTAGGCAGTGCCCTGAAGAAATATTTGTATGTTAAAATGAATGAGGAATCATGACCTTTCCTCCTCAATGTTTTATTATTTGATACATACTCAGAACTAGCAATATATACCTCAAAGAACTATATAATATATATATAAATTCAGATTCATAATTTTACTGGTTAATGAAATAAGATTTGCTGATCTCCCAAAGGACTCTGTCAAATGAAGTTCAACATTTACACACTGAGCCTTGCTTAAAATGTTCTATTTGATTTGTACAGTTTTTTTATTAAAATGAAAAATCAATAAAATTATCTCAAAATTCTCTAAAATATTGCCTACAAAGACATTGGAATAGCAAAGAAGAGAGGAAAAAGAAACCTTTTTCTAATCACAGGTTGTGAAAAACTGTACCAACTGTCAGATGTGTCTGTTAGAGGCAGAAGCAAGGATCTGGCTATCTTTTCAGTAATTTCACAAAAGCCTGGGATGTTGTTACCATATGTCTGTTGTGAGGAGTATTTAAGTAAACAAAATAACTTCTGTCCAATTTGCCAGCACTGAGGATTTTGTGTGGGATACTGTAGACAGAATTCTAAGATGGCCCCATGGGCCCTGCCTCCATGAATAAGCTTTGCGCAATTCTCACACTTCGAATGTGAACCAGACCATCAATATGAAGATGGTTGTACCCACAATTAGGTTACACGATACAGCACAATATACTATAAGAAAGGGACCTGACCTAATAAGGTGATCCCTTAAAAGTGATTGAGCTCTCGTTGGTAAAAGAAATGTGTAAGGAGAATCAAAGTATGGGAAGAATTCCAACAAAGGGGAAAATTTCCACAGCAGACCTCAAAAAAAGGCAGGCGCCATATGGTGACTACAACTGCAAAAAAAACTGAATTCCTCTAACATCTGGATGCATTTGGACATGGATTTTCTTCCTCAAATCTCTAGAAAGACAGCAATACAGCCCAGCCAACACCCTAGTTTAGCTTCTAAGATCTTAAGCAGAGAAGGACTCAATGAACTTCCAACCTACAGAATTGGAAGTGAAAAATATTGTGATTGTATAACCTTCTGAGATTGTGATACTTGTGATGCAGCAATAGAAAATTAATGCAGGGACCAACAGAAAATACTTAAAATTGATTTTGACAGAAAGAAGATGAGAATTGAATTAACCTTTTAAAAAATCAAAGAATACCATAATCCTAGTCTAGCCATAAGGAGAAAGTTAGACAGACCTAAATGGAGATATATACTACTGAAGTTCTAACCAATAGTCCTTAAACTATCAAGGTCATAAACAACAAGCAAAGAAGTGCCAGAGACTGGAGACTAAGAAGACATATGACTAAATGTAATACGGTATCCTGGTTGGGATCTTGGAAGAGAAATAGACCATTAGTGAAAAGACTAAAGTCTAGATTTAGGTTTAAAATAAATAATTTTATAAAATGTCATAGAAATATATAATGTGAAGAGATTTAATAGCTATAAGATGAAATATATATATATATATATATATATATATTTCATCTTATAGCTATTAAATCTCTTCACATTATATATTTCTATGACATTTTATAAAATTATTTATTTTAAACCTAAATCTAGACTTTAGTCTTTTCACTAATGGTCTATTTCTCTTCCAAGATCCCAACCAGGATACCGTATTACATTTAGTCATATGTCTTCTTAGTCTCCAGTCTCTGGCACTTCTTTGCTTGTTGTTTATGACCTTGATAGTTTAAGGACTATTGGTTAGAACTTCAGTAGTATATATCTCCATTTAGGTCTGTCTAACTTTCTCCTTATGGCTAGACTAGGATTATGGTATTCTTTGATTTTTTAAAAGGTTAATTCAATTCTCATCTTCTTTCTGTCAAAATCAATTTTAAGTATTTTCTGTTGGTCCCTGCATTAATTTTCTATTGCTGCATCACAAGTATCACAATCTCAGAAGGTTATACAATCACAATATTTTTCACTTCCAATTCTGTAGGTTGGAAGTTCATTGAGTCCTTCTCTGCTTAAGATCTTAGAAGCTAAACTAGGGTGTTGGCTGGGCTGTATTGCTGTCTTTCTAGAGATTTGAGGAAGAAAATCCATGTCCAAATGCATCCAGATGTTAGAGGAATTCAGTTTTTTTTGCAGTTGTAGTCACCATATGGCGCCTGCCTTTTTTTGAGGTCTGCTGTGGAAATTTTCCCCTTTGTTGGAATTCTTCCCATACTTTGATTCTCCTTACACATTTCTTTTACCAACGAGAGCTCAATCACTTTTAAGGGATCACCTTATTAGGTCAGGTCCCTTTCTTATAGTATATTGTGCTGTATCGTGTAACCTAATTGTGGGTACAACCATCTTCATATTGATGGTCTGGTTCACATTCGAAGTGTGAGAATTGCGCAAAGCTTATTCATGGAGGCAGGGCCCATGGGGCCATCTTAGAATTCTGTCTACAGTATCCCACACAAAATCCTCAGTGCTGGCAAATTGGACAGAAGTTATTTTGTTTACTTAAATACTCCTCACAACAGACATATGGTAACAACATCCCAGGCTTTTGTGAAATTACTGAAAAGATAGCCAGATCCTTGCTTCTGCCTCTAACAGACACATCTGACAGTTGGTACAGTTTTTCACAACCTGTGATTAGAAAAAGGTTTCTTTTTCCTCTCTTCTTTGCTATTCCAATGTCTTTGTAGGCAATATTTTAGAGAATTTTGAGATAATTTTATTGATTTTTCATTTTAATAAAAAAACTGTACAAATCAAATAGAACATTTTAAGCAAGGCTCAGTGTGTAAATGTTGAACTTCATTTGACAGAGTCCTTTGGGAGATCAGCAAATCTTATTTCATTAACCAGTAAAATTATGAATCTGAATTTATATATATATTATATAGTTCTTTGAGGTATATATTGCTAGTTCTGAGTATGTATATATATATATATATATATTTAATATTCCCTATCCTAAATGATGTTTTGGTTGTACATTAATTTAATAAAATGTTATAAAGTTGAGCATCAGTATTTTAATAAATATAGTACTTCAGATATTAAAAAGGGAAGGTATATAGCTCACTGTACAGCAAGTGTAGAGTTCATAGCGAAAAATATATAACTCTAGCATGCTGATTTTTCCCTCCCAACTTCAGGGAATCACCAAGGTCAATCCAAAGCAGAAATAAGAAATGTAATATCCATATCCTAAGGCTTTTCATACCGTTCCATTGCTAACAGAGGTCAGCGAGTAGTCAGAAGATTATAAGATGTCATCCTTTAATCTGAGCTTCTGATACTTAAGTGATCACTGGAGAACCCACAAGTTTAAAGATTCTTTGCCAGAATGTTTAATGTGCTTTTTAAAGGTGAACTCAAAGATTTACCTGCACAGGGGATAAAAATCAGGCGCAGGGTCCCGCAGCAGCCGGCATGACACTATTAACATCAAATGCAAGACATTCCTTATACTGCTTTAATTATCAATGCTAATAAGAGAAGCACAGGGCAATAAATTCAGGATTTAGTTGGCAAAGGGAAGGTAGTTTTCATGTTTCATTTTTAAAGACATTCTATTCCGATTTAACTTTAAGTGTCCTTGCATGATCTTTCGTACTAGTTCTTGCTATATTCTACAAAGCTCCTTATTGTAGCAAAGAAAAGAGGAAGCAGAGACAGCTAGGCTTTAACTTTTTTAATCTTCCATTATTTACTGTCAACCCTTGTAATGAAAGATCATAGCGCGTGGATATGATGCTGCCTTAAGATGATAAGGATTTTATCTGATTTTTGAACTGTTATTTGTCCTTTTAAGATCACATACCTATGACAATGTGTTTATAAGGCATTTTTTTTTAATTTGGTTTTACTCACAAGAAGGATTCCTAAGAGTTAGAAAGAAAAGAAATTATGACTGATGTTTTGATAAATAGAGTAGGTTGACGATCGTTGGATTAGAATCTTGTTATTTTGACCACTGGCCCAAGGCTGCTTTGTAAGTAAAGGTGGGTCTGGCTGTTTTATTTCCCCTTTTTGCTATTCACAGCATTCGTTGTTGCTTCTACTATCTGCTGAGCCCTGGCTACTGAGCTGCCCCAAAGTCCAGGCCTTCCTGTGACCATTGCTTGCTACCTTGGCCCTTCTACAACTTCACTTGCCTCAGCAAAGGTTTGAGATCCTGTTCTAAACGCATCATTCTAATAGAGCTTTCTGATTTGTTCCTGGTGAGGCTAAACTCATGAATAAGAGATGTCATTTGGCGGAGGACCTCACACAAAGGGGCTCAAGGTCAGATTTTCACCTTGTCTCTGAATGAGATTATTTGGAAAATCACAGAGATCCACAATATAGAACTTTCGACTTCTGTCCGAACCTGCATGACCTGCAGTGTACCAACAGGAGCATCTTCATAGATCCTATCATCACCATTTGAATGACAACATTACACAGCACTGTGCTTGTGTAAACTTGTTTAAAATAAACATCTCAACGTCACCACCTTTATTGCATAAAAACAAGAAATGGAAAAGTAGTGTTAACAAAGCAAATGTTAACAGAACAGATACAACCTCTGTTCTTGGAACAGTTCACACAACCATTTTGCACCTAGAATAATGTGAGTTCTTTTCTAACCCTATCTGAACACCCCCTCCTCAGCCAATTCACTAACCTTTAGTGGTTCACATGCACTGTTCTTGCCAAGCCAATCTCCGAAGGGTCCCCACTATTTTTGGCCATTCGTCTTAGGCTAGTTCTCTTCCAGTTTCTATCAGCCCCTGAGGAAATTTTTCCAGCTCTTTCATGCAGACATATTTTCTCAAAAGGAAAAACACTTTCCTTATTTCAAACGCACAGTTATGCATGCAATTATGTATAGAGTTGTGTGTACAAAATTATTATGTACAATTACTCACAATTATGAGTACAGCTATATGCACAGAAAGCACATAGCTAACATGATTTTTAAAAAGCAACAAAACTAAAACTAAATAACTGTGTCCTCGGCATTGATAACTGTTTTATTCAGCAAACTATTTTTCCACTCCTGTGATTTGACCTTTCATATCAAGTACCACTCTTCTTATTGGAAACTCCTTTCCCTGAAAATCAACTGAAGCCATCACAGATTGACATTTAATTTGCATTTATCATGAATAAAGTACATTTCCATTCCCTCCCACTGTTTGTAACTGCAAACAATGTACTGTTTTTAATTCTATGTAATTTGTTTTTCTCTTTTTAATGAAGAACCCATGCTAACTGTCCTGATTTGAAGATTTTCCTTCTTGAGGAGCTGCAGCCATGAAAATTGGCTCCAGTCCTCATGTCTGGAGCCAAAAATAAAAATATACCTAAAAGCAGATCCAAATGGCCTGACAGTAAGCAAGGCTATTCTTCTTTACACTTCTCCCCATCTGCCTCTCCAGGTCTTTCTCTCTGTCTCTGTGTCTCCTCCCCACCACCACACCACACCCCCTGTTCTGTTTCTCCTTAACTCTGTTTGTGGGAAACACAATATGCTTCATTTAGGCAGATTTCCCTTTTCTTTTAATCTAAGAAGCTTAGATTAAGGAGAAGGTCAAAATTGTTAGAGAACAAGTTGGCATACCTGCGTGTGGCCAGAGGTAATGTTCACAGTGTAGACCAAATAGAAATTGTTCTGTTGACTGGAAAGACTAATTTAGTCAGCCAAATTCCCCCCAGTTCCTGAATGAAGCGCATGAGATCCCCAAGCAAGCAATAGGGAAATAATTCTCTTTTTCGCAGTGATGAGGAAGTTAATGCTCAGGAAGGTTTATGACTCAAGCAGGAATCTGAACTCCCAGACCGGTTTTCCATCTCTTGGACTCCCGTGAGAAGTTGCCACCAAGGGAAGATGTCACCATTCTAAGAATGAATTTAAATATGCAAAATATTTAAAATCACCTTGCATGATTGTTGATTCAATTCACTACCACTTTCACTATTGTACTATATTTAGTGATGGCAAACAACAGAAAAAAACAGAGAAACCAAATGTCAGCCAAACAAAAGAGGGACACACAGTCGCTGATTGCATTCCCTTTTCAGATGTAGAAGCTCAGAAGCAAAGCAGAAAGCAAGCATGTGCCTTAGGTTAGAAACAGTAGCAACAGCACACATTTACAGATTATGAAAGGGGCAAAGTATTCAGTCTGCATTGCTCAGCGCAAAGAATCCCCAAAAGCTTCTGAGACGTGTCCTTTTAATGAGAAACAAGAGTTTGTGGACAGATGCTCCTCGTCATTATGAATACTAACACCAGAAAGAGGCACAAAAAGGGGCTATGAGCCCAGCACTTTGGAAATAAAGGCCTCTGTGGAAAAGTACAGCTATTAATAGAAATGGTTCTGAATAGATTCTGCCTCAGCTCCAAGTCTGTCAATTAACAGCAATAAAAACAATATTTCTGTACCATTCCAAGAAAAAACAAGACATCAAGCATACCCGGAGACACCTAATTTTCTCCTGTGATCATATCTGTTGCATGACTATAAGGACAAAAAAATTCCCCTGAAAATACTGATACCCCTTAGCTTGGTTTTACAGAAGATACAAAACAGCTTATGTTATGCAAATTACAGCTGTTTTTACAATTGCACAAAAACATTCTAAATATCATATTTTCATTTAGTAATAAAAATGAGAATATGAGCTTCCGACTAACATTGTTATAAAAGAAACCTGCATAAACGAACTAATGATATCATTCTGTACTAGTAGCTTCTCTTTTCATACTGACTTGAAGAAATGGCAGTTTAATTGATACTTACCTGTGAAATTCAAATCAAAACAAGTAAACAATTATGGTAAACTATCATCAAACAGTAATATTACCCAAAAATTGGAATTACACTGCACAGATTACATTTTCAGCCCTAACACTTCCAAGCTGTATCACTTTGAGCATGTGACTTTACCCCTCTCCGTCCCTGCTTCCTCATCTGCGAAGTGGGGCTGTGAAAGAAGGTGCACATTATAGGATCTTGCGAGGAATAAGCGAGTGATCCACACGGAGCCCTTAACATAGGCTCTGGCACTTAATGCCCTCAATATGTGAACTATTTTTCTTAGCATCTATAATTTAAAGTCATCTTAGGAGAATTTGAGAACTGTTAGCCAGGAATTTCACAAGTCATTTTTCACTGGGGAATTGCGGTAGGTATCCGAAATATGTCCATAATATCAAAAAAAATCAAATTCATCGTCTAAGCTATTTTTCCATGGAGGTACATTAATGCAAATTAGACAGAATGACTTTTGCAAGTTATAATTGGGCTGAAATGAGGTGGAAGGAACAGAAAGGCAATTAACTTCAGCATTTTTTTTAATCTCCAGCAGTTCGGAGTAGGTTTTAGCGCCTGATGGTTGTAGACTGTCAATGCTGCCAGGCAAAATTATTCAGAGACTTTCAAGGGGCTTTGTTTATCTCATTTTTCAATTAACCTCTGCGTTTTAACTTCATCATAATGCCTATGCCAATTCACACCAAGGAACAAATAAAAAACCTTGTTTGCTGTCATTATTTCTCTGCTTCACAAATCAAATTGTATTTTTCCTTTTTAATTCATAAAGAAAAATGCATGTAGGATGTAAATTTCAGGTTACAAAAAGCAGCAAAGTGGCAAGTGGTTTAATATAAATTAAGTTTCCATTTAACCTTTTCACCCTTCTCTTTTCCTGGTTTTGTCTTATGAGGCAACTACAAAGTTTAGCACTGCTGAGAACAAAGATCAAAGTGTTCTCAGAGGCTGGGGTTTTTGTTATTACTGCAACTCAAGCCTTCAGGCCTACAGAGTATCTATTTATTTTTCCTGGAAAAATCAGTGTCATTAGACTTAAAGGTAAAGCTGCCACTCTGCTTCAAATGTATGTTAATGGGGCCAAGACACATCCCTCATTCTTATTAGGTCAATATCAAAAACAAGTAGCTTTCAGGGCCTGGGATTTAGCTCAGCAGTTCAGTGGCCTGCCCTGCAAGCATAAGGACCCAAGTTCAATCCCTGGTACCCCCCCCCAAAAAAAAAAAAAATATATATATATATACACAGAAAAAAACAAGTAGCTTACATAGAGATATGTTCAGATTTTTCACATCCATGAAATTTTACTCTTTAATCTGATAAAATTTCATCCAGACAATTAAAACCCTTTTTTTTTAGCTTTAATTGAGTTTATTGGTACCTTTTAGGGATACAGTACAGTTACATTCATTGTTGGGATCTTGTACCTTTACATGACAGGTCTTGGTTCTCATTTTTTCCCCTTGTCCCTGCCCTCCCTTCACCCCCTCCTCCCCTCCCCATCTACAAACACTTTATTTCCATCTTTTCATTATCTCACAATTTTTCTTTTCCCTTATTATCCTTCCGCTACTCATCCCACCTTCCCTACACCTTTAGCCCCTTTCTTCCCATTTCACCATGTCAGTAATCTTATTAGGATCTAATGTATTATTGCAGATTATTCACACCAGAGAAACTATTCAGTATTTACACGTGTGATTTATTTTTTCACTTAAGAGTATAACCTCAATATGCATCCATTTTCCTATGAATGAATCTATTTTCTCATTCTTTATGGCTAAATAATATTCCATTTTATAGAAAAACCACATCTTCTTTATCCAGTCTCCAGCTGATGGGCAATTGGGCTGTTTCCAAGTTTTAGCTATCACAAACTGTGCAGCTATAAATATGGGTGCACATACATCACTGTGAAATGATTCTTTTAGTTCTTTTGGAAAGATACCCAGCTAAAATACTTTTAAAAAGTGCTAAATCAAACAAACACTTAAAAAGTGCCTTAATAGTGCAGCTAAAGCACGCTATTTTCTAAGGGAATGAAGAAAAATGAAATTTGATGTTTTCTGCATTTAAAAATCATCTTTACATTAAGTTTAAGCATGAATAAGTCTGCATTGCCAAGTACTAAGTTACACTGGGTACTGAATGTCTACATCGGGGCAATGTAACATGAAGGATGGTATTATTTGGAAACACTGAGGACAGGAAGCAGTCAAAAGCACAGAATGGTCACTTTTTCTTGAACCTCAAATGTCAACAATGTCTGAGTCCACTTAGACAGCTGTAACAAAACATCAGTGGAGGTTATCTTTCTCACAGTTCTGGTGGCAGGGAAGACCCACAATCTGGTTGCCCAAAGATGTGATTTCTAGTGAAGGTCTTCGTGGCCTGCAGGATGAACTCTTTCTCCTTTTATTCTTATGAGGCCACTAATGCCATCATAAAGGGTCACCCTCGTTCCTGTGACCTAACCCAAACCTAGTTCCTCCTGAAATGACCCGCTTGAAAAATATCTCACTGGAGCTGCCACATATGAATCCCAGGAAGATACAAACATCCAGTCCATAACAGAGGGAAAGTAAGTGTTAGTGAAAATTGCTAGGAAATATATGTGAACAAAAAGGCTTTTTAGCGGTTCTACATTTGAGAAAAGCAATGTATGATACAAAGAAAAAATAGAAGTTTGATTTCCTGTGGATGACCAGGTAGATGTGGCCAGACAAATACCATTCTTTTCTTCTGATAATAAATATTTAAAGGACTAAAAAATTCTGTAATTACCTGCAATTAACCTTTTCTCCAAATTATGGGTGAAATACAGAGTCAAATTGTACTTTCACCTTGTCAATTTATTGGCTGACCTTGGACTTTCCTGTGAACCAGCCCTAAGCCCTGACCTGAGCAAATTAAGTCTCCAAATTAAAAGGAAGTAAAAACAAAAATCCTTACAATTTTTCTTTTCAAGATACCAAAATGAAACCATTTTTCAATATGTTTTATTTTTCATTATACATGCCATCATTAGAGTAAGAGGTGGTCTGACCTCACCAGCCATTCTTGAAAGACACTGAAACAACCATCAGTAACAACTTTTGAGCATTATAAACCTGGTCTGGATCTGAACTAGATGTGTAAGCTACCAAATAAAACACTCTGTGCCCTCTTATTCATTCCTATTTGATATTAGTCTTTGATTGGAATTTGAATTAATCTTTAAAAGAAAAAGCAATCACTTAAAGTCATAATTAAAAATATATTTAATTTCAAAAGAAAAAAGAGCCAACAAAAATTAAGAACATAATTGGGACAAAGAAATATTACCAATGTTAGGTGTATTTTAAGATATAAAATGTTTAAACTGCAATATTAATTCAGAAAAATGTTCTGCACTGAAAAATTGTAAGCCACCAGATTCTACACTTTAAAGGGATCTTGAAGTGTAGCAGCAGTAGCCTCAGGAAATTAACAGGGCACTCTCTTTCATCTTTCTGGTGTTAGCAAATTTTTCCTAACTTATACAACCCGAGTTTTAACTAGGATTTAGTCAGAAGAACTTGCTAACTGCTGTAAAAATTTCTCTGAGTATATGATGATTTCACAATGTTTCTGACTGCCAGAGGATTGTGAACTTGCCTTCTCCAGTGCTAAAGATACCCTTCTCTAGATCACTGGGCTCAGAGATGTGACCCGTATAGCCTGGGAGGCATCTCTATCCTGGAAAAGGCATTCAGTTGTAGAAACACCACCTACGAAAAAACACGCTGAAGTTTATGTTTTGGAAATATAAATATTACCCAGTAACAGGACCACTTTAATTTTTAATTTTTCTTGTATATAGAAAATTGATCATTCATATGGAAATGTTTTATGCTTCCTGATATTGGTATCTGGACATTTTAGACATATATGCATCTACGTATACACACACATGCAAACCAATGTTCTACATGTATATATGTGTATTTACATACCAAGAGTTAAATAAGAAGTTGAAAAAAAAAGAAGTGCTCTTTTCTTTTTGCCTACCAGAAAATATTTTGTATCGCACAAAGCCAGAACTCTGAACAAATATTTAATAATCCAAATGCAACATTTTTCTTTGTAAAGAAGTATTTTACTATTTATATTTTCTAGTTCTTCCTATGAACAAGTTTGTTTGATTTTTTTCAATAATATTTCTATTCATAAATATGATGATTTCCATTACTATCAACTTCAAATGTGTTTTATACTGTATATGCAAACTTTGTCATTTATATGAATTTGTGTTCTACTTACCAAGCTAGGGCATGCATACAGAAAGAAAGCTGAAGAATTAAAGGCATGATATCATAATTATTTTTTATTAGATCTTCAAAAAGGCATTGTTGCATTGCTTCTAAAGCTTTCACTTACCATACACTGACAGTGATTTAGCAAACCCAAGAGCATATAAGAATTATCAAAATTTTTTAAAAAGGGTAAATTCATCAGGCTTATCATCTTAAATAAGTAAATTCTTATAAAACTTCCATTGTAATTCAAGTAATAATGTATATGAAAATAATATTACAACTATGCAGATTAATTTTATTTATATTCAAAACTGCAAATAGAACAGACACAATTCTTCTCTCAACTCTGCTGAGATAAGAGCTATGAGAGAAAAATAAGGAAAATTAATGGTAACATTCATTAGGAAGAAGAATACTTTTCTACTCAGCACCATTTCATTTTTCCAGTAACAGATTTCTCCAGTATACATTTTTATTTCTTCTAATTTTACTAAACTTCATTTTATTTAAAAGACAACAAGCAAGTCTATAGGCAATAGCTTATACATATAAATCCATAACCCATCTAGTGTTGCAAGCATATGTGTGAGTAAATCCTTACAATGCATTGTGAACCTATAGAGAGGTAGAGGTCTACTAAAAGCTCTGTCAATCTCAAAGAAGAAATTGAATTCATCAGCAAAGAATAAGACGCACCAAGAGACTTGAGGAAAAGTGAAAGGCCTCCATGCCAGAAAGGTGTCTAAGAAGGTTCTTCATCATAAAAGGCACGAGTCATCCAATGCAAGCACTAAAGACTAAGACAATTATTCTATGTACTAAGAGAATATTTTTAAATGTTACCAATCATTGTAAAATGGCATGGATTTAATATGTATTCCTATTTCTGAAATAGAAGAACAGTTGCTTAAAGATGTTTTTGTTTAAAGAACAGTTGTTTAAAGTTGTCTCAAGATGTTATTGTTTTGTAAAGAAAGTGGTGTATCAAAAGTATAAATTAAAAACCCCCAAGCATAAGCAAGGGCTGAATATGAGTATTTTGCTTAGACTGAAGGGCAGAGGACAATCACCAGAGTCTAAAGATGCAATAAAAGGCAGAATTAGTGATTCAGATGATTCTGCATATTGAGAGGCATCACAGAGTAGAAAGAAGAGTAGACTTGTGAGTAATGATGTGATCTCACCCATCTTACTGGGACTCTGCTAATGGTCTTTCTGTCCCAAGACCAGGCGCACATGTCTGGCCTAGATGTAATCATGTCCACAGTCTTTCAAGAACATAAAGCTACAGAGCTCAGCACAAACTAAGAGGGAGGAGGAAACCCTCCTGTCTCAATTTGTGTCGGGCAGTTTTCCATCCATGATCTTTATTAGGGCCTGAAAGAAAATGTAGATAGTGATGCCATAGAAACTGTACATGCCCAGGTGCAAAGATACATTCACATGCTAAGTTTTAAGTAAACATTATGTTAAAGTGTTAAAAATAAAATCTCTTCTCTTTAATATTCATTCAAAGTCTCCACTGACCTTAAAGTAGAATTAAATACAGCACAACTGTCTTGAGAGAATTAATCATTTCTTTATCACTAGTCAGGAATTATTTTCCCAAATGCCAACTCTTGCCCTCTAATAATTCACTCTTCCTTCCATGGATCCCTGGTTGTGCATCCAAGCCCTCCCTTTGACCTCCACAGAAGGAGTTGGCTGCAGCACAGGCTGTCCTTGAAGGCCACCTGGGAGCCTCAGATTGTGCTCAACACGGCAGCCTGTCAGAAATGGGCTACTGCCAGCTTGGAGCTGGGAACACCTGTGCCTCACAGTCTGCACTGGCCTCCCTTCCAGGGCCAAGAGACTTTTAAGGTACAGGTCAAGTTTTTCTCCATCACAACACAACACCTGACATTTCTCAGTTCATCACTACACCATCGGGGCTGAATAAAAACTAGGGCAATAGGTGAGGAAATCAGACACTAGAGGAGGAGCGAGGTTTGCTTTATTCCCATAGTGTCATTTACATGACTAAAACCTATTCTTTATCCCTTTATTTATAATCATCTGCAGCACCCCACTTGTTTTAAAGTTGCCCCAAAACACAGAAACCCAACCACACACACACACACACACACACACACACACACACACACACACCATACAGACAGATAATTTATTTTGCACCACATCTGATATAATTGAATTGAGACAACAACTGATTCCAGACACGTTTTTCAAGTTCTCAGTTCATGTTTGATGCTATACTGGGATGCTGGAGTCCCAGATAGGATCCCTGTCTTTAAGTAGCTCACACTCTGAAGAGAAAAAGCCAAACACAACTTCATACCCTTAATAAATTAAAATGCAAGTAGAGAAATGGTAATATCTGTAGAAAGTTATTTTCTTTCTCAAATCACACTTTTAGAAGCCCTTTCAAGTAAGACCTTCTTTACTGACCAAACACACATCATAAATGGACGATGCTTGTGTTTTTCTAAATCTGGTCCAAAATCCAGCTTCCTCGCTCTTCCATTAATTTCACCCCACTTGCTATTTTATTTAATGTGAAATTCATACATTACTTTTCACAGAATCTGGAAAACATGCCATACTTTAGAAATACTTTAAGATCTTTATATACTGACTCTGAATTGATGGAAAGAGAAAAAAAACTCATTTTCATGTTGTTGTTTTTTTTCAATTCCAAACAAAATAAGACCTCAGTAAATGTCAACCTCCCAGTGATTCTGCTATTTAATCCCATTTTACCAACTGGGGCAGCATTCACGAGTGGTTTCTCATTTATGTGCATGAAGAGTTTTTGTCTTCTTTTTTTTAATCCTACATCTTTATTAACATAGCTAACAAGAATCCAAATTCAATTTCTGTTTATTTGGTCACCTCTGATCTTTATGGATGGTTATTCATTTCAGAAATATGAAGGTTTATAACCTAGATTGTTTTTTATTATTATTCATGTGATATAACATAAATCACAATATTTGAAACTGAATCATTTCAGACTTCAGAATTTCCTTTTTATCTATAATGGCAGAAGTTTGAGTAAGGTACAGTGCCATTTTTATTTTTAAGTGCATAGAAATTCAATTGTATTTTACAAATCTGACTGGTTAACCTTGAAGTGCATATGAGATCATTATGATAAGCCACTGGATTTTAATATAAATACTGAATCTGAAGTAGTTATTCCATTTTAACTACTACCAATGTAAGAAACAGGAATTAGTTTTATCAAAAAATGGCTTTTGGTGAATAGCTTATAACTAACTAGAACAGTATAGTATAAAAATGTATACATTCACAAAGTCATTCTGGATGGTTTTTAAATGAATAATGAGCAAATTAAGATACTAGAGCAGGCTGGTAGTAGAGCACTTGCCCAGCAAATATGAGGCCCTGGATTTGATCCCCAGTGATCAAGCAAGAAGACATTGCAAAATCTGAAGAACTGGAGTCAAGAGGCTAATCTTATTCCAACACCTAATGATGGTAACCCTTGAGGAATTTACTTGAATTTTGTGTATGTCAGCACCCTGATCTATAAACGAGTCTGGGAGCACTGTGAACAGGATCCTTGTAAGAGTTTAGCAACACTAGGAAATATTCATTGAGTGTATAGTTTGTATCATCAACCCTTTTAGGCTCATTAGATGTATTAACTATCCTAAGTGGTAAATATGCTATTATTGTCTCCATTTTATAGAAACATAGGCCTTGAAACCCTAAATAGCCCATCCCAGGATGGCAAGATCTCCAAGAGATCAGTATTACAGAATTATAGCCATGAAATCTGCTTACTGAGCAACACAGCAGCTGGAATCAGCTCACCTGGCTTCTCTGTCATAAGTAAAACAATCTTGGACAAATTATAGCTTATTTTTCCCTGCTGAAGAGTGTTTTCACAGGGTGCAGGTCCTCTCTTTTTGCTGATTACATCACAAAGCAAATGGGTTACATGAGGTGCCCTAAAAAGCAACACATCATTTCCATTATTACTTTAAGAAATACAAAGCTGATGAAAAGCCACAAGCTAAAAAATATCACATCCATACTATGTAATTTTCTTTCATACTGTTAACCTCCTGTTCTTAGGCCTAGAAGTAGAAGATTATTAAAATGCATAGTAGAGAGATGGGAATTCAAATATATGAAAGAATAATATTCATTCTGAGATTAATACAGTAAAACACTTAGTACATTTTACCTGCAAATGATAGGAATTCCAAAAATAATTTCCTCTATCCTGGATATTCTACTTTCCTCCTTTGTTTTCATCAGCTGAGAGGGTTTACCTGAAGTCTCAGTGTAACTACATACTAATTTTGTGTTAGCCAGAGAGAGGAGTTGTCTTCAGTCTCTAAAATCCTTTTAGAACAACTCAGAAGGTAATACAAAATACAATGAAAAGAATAGAATAAGAACTTGTCTTGTGCTGCCTGCCTGTCTGCGATCACCCGGTGGCGTGCGCGCGAGCTCCCGGCCTGCGCGGGAGCTCCCGGCCTGCGCGACAACAGACCCAGGAAGAAAGGTAGCCGCGCGGGCGCCCTTGAAACACCCACACGACGCCCCCCCCCGTTCTCAAAACTCCTGATCGGGCCAGTCCTTAGACCAACTCTGCAGAGGCATAGGTTCCCATGAAGGGTAGTTTTCTGAGCTCCGAACTTTGATCATCTTTAAAGAAAGGGCAGGGGAAACCTGTAATAGAACGGAGTGGAGTTCAACCCTGAGGGTAAGGAAACTAAAGTTAGGCTTTGTAGATTGTGTTCAGTCTCAGTCGTGAGGAACAGCCATTGGCTAGCTATAACCAGGGGATTGGGTTCCGCATATGACTGTGCATGTGGTATAATATGAGATCAGAGATAGCCTGAAAGAGGACCTTCAAATTCTTTTTCTTTCCCTCTCTCTTGTCTCTTTTTTCCTCTTTCCACCCTAAAATTTCTTTCTTTTTTCTGTCCTGTCTCTCCAACTCAGTCTCTTGCTCCACCATAGTGTCCCTCATCTCCCTTTTTATTCCAGTTCCTGAAGAACTCAGACTTCTTTTTTTATTTTTTGTTTTTAGGACGGGTTTCTCTTTATGTTCTTTTCTCCAGTCATTTTACCTCACTCATGGCTCTGTACCTTCAAGGGAAGGCAAGCGCCTGTTACTGTTAAGGGGATATATTCCTGTCCTTATTCCTGCACTCTCTCTATCCCCCCTGAACTTAATAGCTTTGTAAAGATAGTAAGGTAATTCTACAACCTCTGGATTCACTTCAAACCTGCTCTAATTCTTTCACTTATCTAATCCTCTTGTTCTAAGTCGAACCCCCCATCCTAAATGGTAAAGATGCCATATTGAAAAGAATATTCACTGCAAACATACTATGAGCTGCTTCTTGAAATTAATCTAATTCACATGAGTTAAAGGTGATACATTAATGACTACCATAAGTGGTCAGTTGGCAAGCTGTGCCTGATCCTATTGGGCTGCTGAATGTATCAATTGGGACAAAGAGTGGTGATTGATTTAAAGAGTTGTTTTCTCTGATATTATGAAAACGAGAATGTCTATGAGTCATAAGATACTCAAAAGCTAAAACGCAACTATATTAGGAAGATTTAAGTAATACCCAGAAATTAAAGAAGGACAACCCAACAATAAAAATAAAAATGAGAAAACACTTAAGCAAGACACAAAAACAAATATCCAGTTCACCAATAGCAAATAGTAGGACAAATGAGGATGAAAAGTCTGATAGTGAACCAACAGGACTCCCTGGACCCATAGCACAGGAGGTAACAAAATTGATCAATCAGGCTCTAGAAAAATTCAAATCAGAAATAATTTCCCAGCTAGCCAGAGAGATGATGAGCAAAATAGAAGTCATGATTCGAGACTCTAGAGCAGAAACTGAGAAAAAAATAGATGAGCTCAAGACTGTGATAGAAGCCATGAAGACTCAGCATAAGAAAGACATGGAAACAATGAATGCCCAACAGAGGAAAGAAATGGAATCCATAAAACAGATTCAAACAGATATCCAGGAGATTAAAAACTCTATTGAAAGTGTACGAAACAGAATAAAAGATTGCGAAGATAGAATTTCAGATATAGAAGATAGGATAGCAGTCAGTGACCGTGAAAAAAGAGGTCTATTAAAAACAGTAAGGGATCATGAGAAATCAATCCAACAACTCCTAGACGATACAAAGAAAAATAACATAAGACTGATAGGAATTCATGAAAAAACAGGAGAAAACACAAATGATATAAAAAAGCTCTTCACAGAATTAATGACAGAAAACTTCCCAAACAGAAGGGAAGAATTAGACATACAGATAAGTGAGGCATATAGAACCCCAACTAGCCACGATCAAAAAAAATCTACACCTAGACATATAATAATCAAGATTCCAGAAATCCAACAGAAAAACAAAATACTACAAGCAGTAAGAGAAAAGAAACAAATCACATGCAAAGGGAAGCCCATTAGAATCACAGCAGACTTTTCAACACAAACCCTTAGGTCAAGGAGAGCCTGGAGTGAGGTATTCCAAGTCCTAAAAGAAAAGAATCTCCAACCTAGACTTTTGTATCCTGCAAAACTCTCTTTCAAAATAGATGGGGAAATAAAATACTTCCACGACAAAGAGCACCTGAGAAATTTCATGAACACCAAACCAGCACTGCAAGGAATTCTAAACAATATCCTAGAAAAGGACAACGAAATTCACAATAACATGAGGCCCAACAGACCAAATCAAATAGGCAAGGCAAGAAACTAAAAGGAGATGGGAGAAAAAGTAAAAAGAGTCAACAAATGGACAAAAACATGACAAGAATAAGTCAAAATATATCAGTTGTAACCATCAATGTTAATGGCCTCAATTCACCAATCAAGAGAAACAGATTGGCAGAATGGATTAAGAAGCAAAATCCAACAATATGTTGTATACAAGAAACACACCTAGTGCAAAAGGAAGTCCATAGACTGAAAGTGAAAGGATGGAAAACAATTCTCCATGCGTCAGGAGTCCAGAAAAAAGCAGGGGTAGCAATCTTATTCTCAGATAAAGTAAATTTCAAACCAAAACTCATTAAGAGAGACAAAGAAGGACACTACATCCTTGTAAAGGGAACAATTCAAGAGGAAGAGCTGACAATCATAAACATATATGCACCAAATATAAATGCCCCCAACTATATAAAACAAATATTAAGTAACATGAAAAACCAAATAAGCACTAATACAATTGTAGTGGGGGATTTAAATACCCCACTATCACAAATTGACAGATCTACTAGGCAGAAAATCAACAATGAAATAATAGAACTGAACCAAGCTTTGGAACACATGGACTTAATAGATGTTTATAGAGTATTCCACCCCCAAAAACCAGAATATACATTCTTTTCGGCTGCACATGGATCATTCTCCAAAATAGACCACATACTGGCTCACAAAACAGGTCTAAATAAATGCAAAAAAATTGAAGTCATCCCCTGTTTATTATCAGATCATAGTGCAATCAAACTAGACATCAATAGCACAAGAAACTATAGAAACTTCACAAGCACATGGAAACTGAACAACACTCTCCTAAACAATCAATGGATTACAGAGGAAATTAAAGAAGAAATTAGACAGTTTTTACAAATAAATGAGAATGCCAATACAACATACAGGAATCTTTGGGACACAATGAAAGCAGTTCTACGTGGAAAATTCATAACATTGAATGCCCACACTAGGAAAACAGAGCGGGCTCAAATAAACAACTTAACGATGAAACTTAGACTCCTAGAAAAACAAGAGCAAGAAAAACCCAAAGCTCGAACAAGAGAGGAAATTATAAAGATCCGAGCAGAAATCAATGCAATTGAAATTAAGAAAACGATACAAAAAATAAATGAAACAAAGAGCTGGTTTTTTGAAAGAATAAATAAAATTGACAAACCCTTAGCTAATCTTATCAAAAAAAGGAAAGAAAAGGCTCAGATCCATGCAATTAGGAATGAAAAAGGCGAAGTCACAACAGATCCGAAAGAAATCCAGAGGATCATGAACACCTACTTTGAGAACCTGTACTCTAATAAAATGGAAAACACAGAAGAAATGGACAGATTTCTAGATACTTATGAATTACCAAAGTTGAACGAAGAAGATAAAAACATTTTAAACACCCCAATCACAATCAGTGAAATTGAAAATGTAATTAAAAACTTACCAACAAAGAAAAGCCCAGGCCCTGATGGATTCACTGCTGAATTTTACAAGACATTTAGAGAAGAACTACTACCATTACTCTTCAAACTTTTCAATGAAATTGAAAGAGAAGCTATACTTCCAAATTCATTCCTGGAAGCAAGTATCACTCTGATTCCCAAACCAGAGAAAGATACAACCAAAAAGGAGAACTACAGACCAATCTCCTTAATGAATATAGATGCAAAAATCCTTAATAAGATACTAGCAAACAGAATACAGAGGATTATTAAGAAGATCATCCATCATGACCAAGTCGGATTTATTCCAGAGATGCAAGGGTGGTTCAACATACGAAAGTCAGTGAATGTAATACATTATATTAACAAAGTCAAGGACAAAAACCATATGATCCTCTCAATAGATGCAGAAAAAGCATTTGATAAAATTCAACACCCATTCATGATAAAAACCCTGCAAAAAATTGGAATAGATGGTCTATACCTCAATTTAATAAAGGCTATTTATGAAAAACCATCAGCCAACATCATATTGAATGGCCAAAAACTGAAAACCTTCATGTTAAAATCAGGAACAAGACAAGGATGCCCACTATCGCCACTTCTCTTCAATATAGTTCTGGAAACATTAGCCACAGCAATTAGACAAGAGAAAGAAATTAAAGCAATAAAGATAGGAAAGGAAGAAGTTAAACTATCATTATTTGCTGATGATATGATACTCTACATTGAAGATCCAAAAAACTCCACCAAAAAACTTCTAGACTTAATTGACAGATTCAGTAAAGTATCTGGATACAAGGTGAATACCCAAAAATCAATAGCCTTTCTATACACAAATAACAGACAGACAGAAAGAGAAATAAGGGAAAAAATTCCTTTTACAATAGCATCCAAAAAAATGAAGTATCTAGGAATCAATCTAACAAAAGAAACAAAAGATCTCTACACTGAAAACTACAGCACTCTGAAAAAAGAAATCGAAGAGGATATAAAAAAATGGAAAGATATCCCCTGCTCCTGGGTAGGAAGAATCAACATAGTGAAAATGGCCATACTACCGAAACTGCTATATACATTCAATGCAATGCCAATTGAAATTCCAACACTATATTTCACAGAACTAGAAAAAAGAATCCAAAAATTCATTTGGAACCACAAGAGACCTAGAATAGCAAAAGCCATTATAGGCAACAGTCACATGGCACCAGGTGTAACAATTCCCAATTTGAAACTATACTACAAAGCCACTGTGATAAAATCAGCATGGTACTGGCAAAGAAATAGGCCTGAGGATCAATGGAACAGACTGGAAGACACAAAAACAAATGCAGATGTACTCAGCTACCTCATCTTCGACAAAGGAGCTCACCATCCTCAGTGGAGGAAAGATAGCCTCTTTAATAAATGGTGTTGGAAAAACTGGATATCAACCTGTCACAGATTAAAATTAGACCCTTATCTTTCGCCATGCACTAAATTAAAATCCAAATGGATTAAAGATCTAAATATTAAAACAGAAACATTAAACTTGCTGGAAAGTAAGTTAGGCAGAACTCTGGAAGACATTGGTATAGGAAAAGACTTTATGAACAAATCCTCAGTAGCACGGGAACTAGCAGAAAGAATCAACAACTGGGATCTCATCTTACTAAAAAGCTTCTGTACTTCAAAAGAAACCATTAGCAGAACTAAGAGACAATCTACAATGTGGGAAAAAATTTTTACCAGCTGTACCTCAGACAAAGGACTATTATCAAGGATATATAAAGAACTCAAAACAATCAGTCCCCCCAAATATAAAGACCCGATCCAAAAATGGGCATCCGAAATGAACAGACATTTCTCATACAAAGAAGTGAAAGCAGCAAGAAAATATATGAAAAAATGTTCCACATCACTGGTCATTCGAGAGATGCAGATGAAAACAACACTGAGATTCCACCTCACCCCACAAAGAATGGCTGCTATCAAGAAATCACACAATAACAAATGTTGGCGGGGTTGTGGGGAGAAAGGAACCCTCCTCCATTGTTGGTGGGAGTGCAGACTAGTGCAACCACTATGGAAATCAATATGGAGATACCTCAAAGAGCTTGGACTGGAGGTTCCATTTGACCCAGCCATCCCTCTGTTGGGTATCTTTCCAAGAGAACTAAAAGAATCATATCACAGAGAAGTATGTGCACCCATGTTTATAGCGGCACAGTTTGTAATAGCTAAATCTTGGAAACAACCTATTTGCCCATCCGTTGGAAACTGGATAAAGAAGTTGTGGTTTTTCTATAAAATGGAATATTACTCAGCCATAAAGAGCGAGAGAATAGATTCATTCATAGGAAAATGGATACATATTGAAGATATACTCCTAAGTGAAATAAATAAGTCCCACATGTGTAAATACCAAATAGTTTCCCTGGTGTGAATATTCTGCAACAATGCATAAGATTCTAATAAGATTACTGACATTTAGAAATGGGAGGAAAGGAGCTAAAGGTGTAGGGAAGGTGTGATACGTAGGGGAAGAACAAAAAGGGAAAAGAAAAAAATGTGAGAGAATGAAAAGATGAAAATAAAGTGTTTGTAGATGGGGAGGGGAGGAGGGGGTGAAGGGAGGGCAGAGGTAAGGGGAAAAAAATGAGAATCAAGACTTGCCATGTAAAGGTACATGATCCCAACAATGAATGTAACTGTACTGTATCCCTAAATGTAACAATAAACTCAATAAAAAAATAAAATAAAATAAAATAAAAGACTGGATATTTACCTTTCTGAATATTCATCCAGATCTCTTCTCTACAACCATACTTTCTCTCATGCTCCAAGAGCCTACGAATTTATCTGATTACAGAAAAAGGCATGGATTCATAATAACTGTTACCTCTGGTGTAAATTTGATCCCAACAATGAATGTAACTGTACTGTATCCCTAAATGTAACAATAAACTCAATAAAAAAATAAAATAAAATAAAATAAAAGACTGGATATTTACCTTTCTGAATATTCATCCAGATCTCTTCTCTACAACCATACTTTCTCTCATGCTCCAAGAGCCTACGAATTTATCTGATTACAGAAAAAGGCATGGATTCATAATAACTGTTACAGCTTTGGTGTAAATGCTTTAAAACAGTTGCAATCATGAGTCAATAGGAGGGGTAGTCAATCTGGTCACTAGATGTTAAAAAAAACCTGTGCTGTCAAGATACAAACCTTAAAGAAAAATAGTAGTTTCTTTATCCCATATGTCCTATTTTGTGTTTTCTTTTGAAAATTTGGTGTAATCCAGAAATACACTGAAGGCGTTAGGCAGCTATCTTCCCCAAAGAGCTCATTGAAGAAATATATAAAGGCAGATGTAACTTAGTAGTAAACTTCATGCACTAGTCTTGCCCAAAGAGAATACATTCTCTAGATAATTGTCTAGGATAGTAGTATATAAGTTGAAAAAAATCGCATTGCTTTGATAGTATATTTTGACATTCAAAACCTATGAAATATCGCTAGAAAATTGTTTAGATCTATAAATGATTTAATGAGAAAATATATATTGCAAATGATACAAAAACAGATGTACCTGTAATGTTAATAGCTATCCCTCAATAGACTGTCTCTTAAAAGTGCTCTGATTAGGGCAGCTTAAAACTAATCCCCTTTCACTGATCTTGGCAGAGGCTTTTTTAGCAAGTAATTCTATTTAAATTATAACAGAATTAATCCTTTTCATTGCTGAAGGCACAAAGAAAACAAGAGAAAAACAAAGAATATGAATTGAGGTTGAGATAGTTACATTGAATTCTTTCTCTCTTAATTGAAAAAAATTGAATGAGGTATTTTGTATTATAAGTAAATCCTTCCTCCACATTCAGCTTGCCTCCTTCTCAAAGAATAAAATCATGTATTCCAAGGTGTATTTTAAATACTAGCTGTACAATTGAATGAAAATACATGATCATTTCCAAAATATATAAAACTACCATTTTTGCATCAACCAAAATTAAAGGTGTTAGGAAAATATCATGAAAATTTTTATTTTATTTTCTAGTTTAAGAAAAATTATTCTTATTTATATTTCCAAATGTCAGGAGGAGAGAGAAACAATTTTGGGGTCTTTCCTTATGAAGGCATTGATCCTATCAGATTAGGACCCTATACTACCAATCTTATTTAATCTTGATTACGTCTTTAAAGTTCTTTCCTAAAGCAAATACATTTGCATTGGAAGATAGGACTTCAATATATAAATTGGGGTTTGGGAAGGGGGAATTCATTCCATAATAATACGCTTGGGAGAAGAGGCAGAGCCTTTGATCTCAGATTTTCCACTCATTTCACTGTAAGTACTGGCTTAGAAATGGCTTTTCCTTTTGCTAAGGTCGCTGTCTCAGTTTGGGTTATAGAATCAGCTGGCTATTTTAACCCTAACAGGCTTTAAGTCGCTAAATTTTTAGTTTACATTCCAGCTAGAAGCAGAGATGTTTGAGCTAGCTTAGCAATATTCCCTATATCTCTGCTGGCAACACAGCCAATTCTACCCTAACTGAATATCTTACTATCATGTTGTTGAAAGTAACAACAAAAGTCCAACATTTTTACTCATTCTACCACTTTTCCCAAAGCTTATCCTCCATAGCAGATGTTCTACCCTCAAAGGTGCCTTTGGGGATGGTGTTCCCAAATGTCTGCAATGAGTAATAGAGATTGGCAGCTTTCCAACGTACAATGAGGTCTTTTTTCCTCACCACCTATACTACTCCAACACCACATATTAATTGTTGTATCACATTTGTAAGAAAATTTGATCTTTTGGCCTCACTGCCACAATGATGTGAGTCTAAATCTAGTGGTCCTGCAGCAGTTCTCTGACTTTCCTTCCCTCTGCCAATTCCGATTATTTTGTAAACGCTTAATTTGCTGTAGTAATACTTTTCTGCTTCGGCTGCCTGATGTGGTTTCTGTTTCCTAATTTGAATCCTGGAGGATCCATCTACCACATGCATTCACAGGTTGGCAAGTGAGCCCGCTAACCACTCCCACATCTGCGCACCTGCAGAGAGGATGGAAAATGGTAGAAGGCAAGCAGGCTCCTCTGCGGGGTGTGGAAGCTTTGCACATCACTGTCACTATCACTCCACAGAACACATGGACCCACAGAGGAGAGCAGAAGAGCAAACACGAAGTGGATCAAACACCTGACTAGTGGAACTTCAAGAAACGTATTTCCTCTTTAGGAAGTAAAGGAGAGTCAGATATCTGTGGGACAATTAGCAGTCGTTAGCACACATTATCCACTTTTAGGGGCAAAGCACTTGTCCTCATTAATTAAGGAAAGGGAAGATTTTTAAATAAGAGTAAGGGTTAGAGCCCAAAGCAGATTGAGTTGTGTTACCATATCAGTAGTGACCAACTACAGAGCAGAAACAGGAAAAGGTCACTGTCATAAATTTAATTCTCTCAATACATGACTTAAATTATCGAATGCCTTTCCTCCCATTGTAGTCCACTGAGACAAATCACATCCTTCCTCCCTCACACTCAAGTGGCATTTTAGTAAAGTAAAACATTTCAGTTTTCTACTTTTGTTAAATCAGCCTCCATTACATCCCCAGAGCACTGACTCATCACAGGCTTAGTACAGCACAGAAAATTCAGTACCATATATATTTAGATATATATTTTTTCTTCACAGGTTTATATCATGACCCTTAGTCATAACCTCCACTGTGTGTGTGTGTGTGTGTGTGTGTGTGTGTGGTCTCCCATTCCAAATGGTTCTTTTCAGAAGTCAGGCCCCAATTAAGAAACATTTTCTTTGTTTCAGAGAAGGTGATGGCATTTTCAAAGCTCTAAGCTTATTGCCTTAAAGAGTTTGGACAGAAAGCAGCACTTGAATCCTATAATTATACTGTGTTTCGGAGCATGGATTATGATAGGTGTGCAAGCAAGACCAAGTAATGAGAGAGTTGGCAAAACAGTTGAATTTGCATGTAATTCACTGGTCAAAAGCTAATCATTAACAATAATAACTGGGCTGGGGATCTAGCTCAGTGGTTCTGGCACCTGCTTCATAGTAAGGAAAGAGCTGAAGAGAGGGAGCACAAGGACCTGAATTCAATCCCCAGTACCAAAAAAAAAAAGTAATAAGAACAACTCTTTAGGAGAACCAGAGCTTGAGCTCTGGCTCAGAGTAATTTTTCTGATCAGAATTTCAGGCATGTTTATTCTATTAACTGCAATATGTTATCCCATCTTTTGTTTCTCAATCCACTCAACGAATGCTGTATATAATTCCAACACATATCTAGTGACCGAACAGAAAATAATGAGACCATTTCGATCAGCTGCCTGTTCAAAAAGGAGTTTACCTCTTGTGACCTCTGTCTATACAGCTGATTGAGCCCCAAACACATAAAACTGGACCATTAGAACCTACCTCATAGGTTGTTAGGAGAATTCCTTGGTTACTATTTAAAACCCTCATAATAATTCCTGAACCGTATTAAATAATTTATAAATCTTTGCTAAATCAAAACAACCTACTCAAGATAAAGATCTGGAGGCCCACAAGACCGGACTACAGAATGGGACTTCCAGGGTGATTTAGAGAGCTCCTTCGTCCTCTCCCAAGGCCCTTGCTTTGGCCTTCCCTCTTCCATATCAGAGGCATGGCCTTTCTTCGCCTTCAGTGCTCCTTGCTTCAACCAGAGCGTAGCCATTTGTGTTTCTTTAAGACTGAAATTAAGCTCCGAGCCAAATGCACAAGATAATATCTGTAGGAGTATAAGAGTTGACATTCTCTCAAAAGAATTTTGACAAGTTTATGAGTTCATTTTGAACAGATTTTTCACTGATGATCAACCTATTCTCAGATCATATCACTTCTTGATTCAAGTCCATTCTGGTGACCAAACTCCTTACAAACCCCGCAAAGCATGGCTCCATCATACCTCTCTGACTTCTTTTACTGGGCACCTCCTTCCCTTCCTACCCTACCCTTCCCATCCTTCCAACCCACACCACCAACCACGTGAGGCTTCTTATGAGATTCCACTACAGCAGTCTTTTTTGCACCTCCAGATTTTTGCTTTTGCTCTTTTCTCTTCCAAAACATTTCTGCTCCATATTCCCATGTCTGTACAGCACACTCTGTTATATGCTCACTCTCTTCAGCTCTTTCCTTACTATGAGGTCTAGCTTCTAGAAAAAGAAGAGCAGGACAAACCCCAAGTTCATAGAAGGGAGGAAATTATAAAGATCAGTGCAGAAATCAATACAATGGAAACTAAGAGAATAATATAAAAATCAATGTAGCCAAGAGCTGGTTCTTTGAAAGAATAAACAAAATTGACCAACCCTTAGCCAACCTTATCAAAAAAAGGAAAGAAAAGTCTCAAATCCATGCAATTAGGAATGAAAAGGGTGAAGTTACAACAGACCCAGCAGAAATCCAGAGGATCATCAATATCTACTTCAAGGACCTATGTGCCACTAAGATGGAAAACACAGAAGAAATGGACAGATTCCTAGATATGTATGAATTACCAAAGTTGAATGAAGATGACCTAAAAAATTCTAAACAACCCAATATCAATCAATGAAATTGAAAATATAATTAAAAACTTACAATGAAGAAAAGCCCATGTTCTGAGGGCTTCACTGTTGAATTCTATAAAATATTTAGAGAACTACTGCCAGTACTATTTAAACTCTTCATTGAAATTAAAAGGGAAACAATACATGTGAACTCGTTCCTGGAAGCAAACATCACTTGATCCCCAAAGCAGAGAAAGACCCAACCAAAAAACAGAACCATCAGCCAATCTCACTAATGAACATAGATGCAAAAATTCTTAATAAGACACTGGCAAATAGATGATCATCGGCATGATCATCAAGAAGATCATACTCCCTGACCAAGATGGATTCATCACAGGGATGCAGGGATGGTTCAACATATACAAATCAATAAATGTACTACACTATATTAATTGAGTGCCTGACAAAAACCATATGATTGTCTCAATAGAGAACAAGAACTTTTGCCAATGAGCCAGGGATTTAGCTCAGTGGTTCCAGCACTTGCCTTGCAAGCACAAGGACCTGAGTACAACCCCCTGTACCAAAAAAATAAAATAAATACGTAATAGTTATCCAGGCATGGTGGCACATACCTGTAATCCCAGCACTCAGAAGGCTGATGAAGGAGGATCACTGCAAGTTTGAGACCAGCCTGAGTTACATGGTGAGTTCCAGGTCAGTCTCAACTACATAGTGAGACCCTGTCTCAAAAGAAAAAAAAAAAACCTTTTGCCAAAGGAATAATCCCAGAGGCTGAAAGAATACCTTGAATATTTTAAGTGCCCAATAATATTTGTTGAATAAGTAAAGAAATTAATAAATAACTATATATTCATATGTGCTTAAATGTGTAGCATACTTACATGACTCGGTTTCTTATCTATTAATTCTACCATGCACACAAGAAAATTATTTTTCCAGTTTGAGAGAGTGCTGCCAATATTTAATAACTGAGTCAATAAATTGAATGTGATCTTCCTCAGTACTGGCCTAGGCACTATATCCATAATGTTTGCAGACTGCAGAGTGCCCTGAAATCACCTGTGACCTGATCTTCTTCTGTAGTCTCTGATTCAGTGTGCCCTTCAGATCAGGCACTCCCCACACTGCATTTTGATAAAGGCTATATTTATTATATGTTTAAGACTCCAAAGAATGTCTGAAGGAAAAAAAATAGAAAATAAAAAACGCATACTATTTGGGGAGAGGAAAGGGTGATTTTATCCCAGAATCCTCAACACTACCACTGCATCCAAAAAGGTATATGACACAATTTTATATAAGGACAGCATCAAATAAAGTGTTAAGAGCTGTCTTTATCTAATACAATAGATCCTAGCCATTTGTGACTATTTACATTTAAATTAAAATAAATAAAATTTAAAATTCATCCCCTATTTTACTAGTGATACTTTAAGTACACAGAGCCCCATGAAGATAGTGGCGCTTGTGTAAGGAGACACAGTTATAGAACATCATCATTGCACAAATTGTGTTGAGCAGGACTGAGCTAAAGGGAGTGATGGCCGATTATTACCACAGAGCTTGTCACAAGCATTCCTGGATTCCCAGGACAATCCTCACTTATCAGTGTATTGGTCAGGTTCTTCAGAAGAACAGAACCAATAGAATGTATAATAAGAGGAGATTACATTAGCTGAGATAGTCAAAGGGTACAGGCTGGAGAGACAGGGAAGCCATTAGTTAGCTGCTCATTAGTAAGCTGACACCTTAGAAAAGAGGGAAGAATAATGCCACAACAGTCTGAGGTTAAAGACCCAAAAGAAAGCCCCCTGGAGGATCTCCAGGTCAAGGTCACAGCCAAAGCCTGAAGAATAGGTCTTTTACTAACCCATGTTTGCAGGACCTGATGTTTATAATCCTTCTGGGGAGTTGATACATGTGCATAACACATTTAATTCCTTTTCTCATTGCCTTTCCTTCCCCTCTTTCTCCTTTGTCCATTTCTTGATCCTTTCCCCATTTAAAAAAGACCCATCTCCCTACTTCCTATTATCTATCTTTTATTTTATGCATTAATTTTTCCCTCATTGAGTTTATTAGTACATTTTAGGGATAAAGTACAGTTACATTCATCATTGGGATCTTGTACCTTTACATGACAGGTCTTGGTTCTCATTTTTTACCCTTACCCCTGACCTCCTTTCACGCCCTCCTCCCCTCCTTATTTACAAAACTTTTATTTCCATTTTTTTATTTTCTCATATTTTTTCCTTTCCCTTATTACCTTTCCCCTACACTTCCCATTTTCCCTACACCTTTAGTCCTTTTCTTCTTATTTCAAATTGTCAATTATCTCATTAGGATCTTATGTACTATTATAGTTTATTCACACCAGAGAAACTATTTGCTATTTATACATGTGTGACATTTATTTCACTTAGGAGTATATCCTCAATATGTATCCATTTTCCTATGAATGAATCTTTTTTCTCATTCTTTATGGCTGAGTAGTATTCATTTTATAGAAAAACCACATCTTCTTTATCCAGTTTCCAACTGATGGGTAAATGGTCTGTTTCCAAGTTTTAGCTATTACAAACTGTGCCACTATAAACATATGTGAGCATATATCACTGTGATATGATTCTTCTAATTCTTTTGGAAAGATACCCAGCAGAGGGATGGCTGGGTCAAATGGAACCTCTAGTCCCAGCTCTTTGAGGTATCTCCATATTGATTTCCATAGTGGTTGCACCAGTCTGCACTCCCACCAACAGTGGAGAAGGGTTCCTTTCTCCCCACAACCCCACCAACATTTGTTATTGTGTGATTTCTTGATAGCATCCATTCTTTGTGGGGTGAGGTGGAATCTCAGTCTTGTTTTCATCTGCATCTCTCGAACGGCCAGTGATGTGGAACATTTTTTCCTATATTTACTTGATGTTTTTACTTCTTTGTCTGAGAAATGTCTGTTCATTTCAGATGCCCATTTTTGAATTGGGTCTTTATATTTAGGGGGGACTGATTGTTTTGAGTTCTTTATATATTCTAGGTAATAGTCAAAAACCTTATGATCCTCTCAATAGATGCAGAAAAAGCATTTGACAAAATTCAACACCCATTCATGATAAAAACCCTGCAAAAAATTGGTCTATATCTCAACTTCATAAAGGCTATCTATGAGAAACCAACAGTCAACATCATATTAAATGGCCAAAAACTGAAAATATTCACGTTAAAATCAGGAACAATACAAGGAGGCCCACTATCAACACTCCTCTTTGATACAGTTCTGGAAATATTAGCCATAGCAATTGGACAAGAGAAAGAAATTAAAGCAATAAAGATAGGAAAGGAAGAAGTTAAACTATCATTATTTGCAGACCATTTTATACTCTACAGTGAAGATCCAAAAAACTCCACCAAAAGACTTCTAGACTTAATTGACACTTTTAGCAGAGTAGCTGGATACAAGGTAAACACCCAAAAATCAATAGCCTTCTTGTACACAAATAACAGACTCACTGAGAGAGAAATTGGGGAAACAATTCCCTTCACAATAGCATCCAAAAAAATGAAGTACCTAGGAATCAATCTAACAAAAGAAGCAAAAGACCTCTACACTGGAAACTACAGCATTCTGAAAAACGAGATTGAAGAGGATATGAGAAAATTGAAAGATATCCCCTGCTCCTGGGTAGGAAGAATCAACATAGAGAAAATGGCCATACTACCAAAGCTGCTATACAGATTCAATGCAATGCCAATTGTAATTCCAACACTATATTTCACAGAACTAGAAATAGGAATCCAAAAATTCGTTTGGAACCATAAGAGACCTAGAATAGGAAAAGCCATCTTAGGCAACAGATACATGGCAGCAGGTATAAAAATTTCCAATTTGAAACTATACTACAAAGCCACTGTGATAAAAACAGCATGGCACTAGCAAAGAAACAGACCTGAGTATCAGTGGAACAGACTGGAAGACACAAAAATAACTCCAGATGCACTCAGCTACCTCATCCTTGACAAAGGAGCAGACCGTCCCTACTGGAGGAAAGATAGCCTCTTTAATAAATGGTGTTGGAAAAACTGGATCTCAACCTGCCAAAGATTTAAACTAGAACCTTACCTTCACCATGCACTAAATTAAAATCCAAGTGGATTGAATATCTATATATTGGGGCCGGGGATTTAGCTCAGCAGTTCGGTGGCCTGCCTTGCAAGCACAAGGACCCGAGTTCAATCCCCGGTACCAAAAAAATATAAATAAATAAATAAATATCTAAATATTAAAACAGAAACACTAAACTTGCTGGAAGATAAGTTAGGCACAACTGTGGAAGACACTGGTATAGGAAAAGACTTTATGAACAAATGCTCAGTAGCATGGGAACTATCAGAAAGAATCAACAACTCAGATCTCATTAAAAAGCTTCTGCACTGCAAAAGAAACCATCAGCAGAACTAAGAGACAACCTAAAACGTGGGAAAAAAATTTTACCAGCTGCTCCTCAGAGAGAGAGTTTTAAAATCCAAAACAATGTCACTTTCAAAAGTAACCCCTTGAAGAGGTTCAATATTTATTCTGACAAGATAGCCAGAACCAAAGCAATTTTGAAATTCATGATTTGTAATTCCTATCTGGGCCAATGGCATGCTTTATTCAATATTCTTAGCTAGCTTTTAAAAACTAAATTTCTATTCTATATTTTTTTTTTTTATTGAGTTTATTGGTACATTTAGGGATACAGTACAGTTACATTCATTGTTGGGATCATGTACCTTTACATGGCAAGTCTTGATTCTCATTTTTTTCCACTTACCTCTGCCCTCCCTTCCCCCCCTCCTCCCCTCCCCATCTACAAACACTTTATTTTCATCTTTTCATTCTCTCACATTTTTTTCTTTTCCCTTTTTGTTCTTCCCCTACGTATCACACCTTCCCTACACCTTTAGCTCCTTTCCTCCCATTTCTAAATGTCAGTAATCTTATTAGAATCTTATGCATTGTTGCAGAATATTCACACCAGGGAAACTATTTGGTATTTACACATGTGGGACTTATTTATTTCACTTAGGAGTATATCTTCAATATGTATCCATTTTCCTATGAATGAATCTATTC
>NW_022900916.1:54389643-54390180 GCF_012274545.1 Fukomys damarensis | reverse complement strand
ATAGCCTCTTTAATAAATGGTGTTGGAAAAACTGGATATCAACCTGTCACAGATTAAAATTAGACCCTTATCTTTCGCCATGCACTAAATTAAAATCCAAATGGATTAAAGATCTAAATATTAAAACAGAAACATTAAACTTGCTGGAAAGTAAGTTAGGTAGAACTCTATTCTATATTTTTAATTAGCCAGAATAATTTCAGCCAGTTCAAACTATAAATTAATAGAGCAGATATATTTATAAAACTCAGAAAGATATGTCGCGCGCACCTCGCCAGCAAGGAGCACGCAACACTCAGGATTCTTCTGAAGCACGCTTTATTGGAGGTTCTTCTGCATTCTTCAAGATGGCGGAAAGACCCCGAGCCGGATGCGAGCCTGCCTTTTATAGCCTCTCGGGTGACGTGGCCCATTTCTACTGGTCAATGCCGGCCTGCGTCATTCTGATGAACCAAGCGCCTCTTCTGCACAGGCGTGAACCACCGTCACCGGCGGACTCACATCCGGAATTCATGCAGGGCATGAAGAACCCGGAAA
>NW_022900916.1:54355051-54387500 GCF_012274545.1 Fukomys damarensis | reverse complement strand
TGTGACACAGGGCACCGCTCGATCCACTTCCTTTAAAAACCTCCTTAAAACCTGCTCCGATATTTTTAACTCCCTTTCCTTCAAAAGGCTTTGTAAAGCATAAACCAGTGATTGTGAAGTAGAATTCCCCATTTCTCTTATCTATGATACCTGTTGGAGTAAACAAATTAAAACACCCGCCCACACCAGACAGCGTACCTCTCGGAAAGTTGATGGATCCTCCCCTCCTGCTGCTTAGTTCTGAATCCTCCTGAAGTCAGGGGTCTCCGCTGATGCCGGCGATGATGGTCGTCGCTTCCCGGGTTTCGGCACCACTTGTCGCGCGCACCTCGCCAGCAAGGAGCACGCAACACTCAGGATTCTTCTGAAGCACGCTTTATTGGAGGTTCTTCTGCATTCTTCAAGATGGCGGAAAGACCCCGAGCCAGACGCGAGCCTGCCTTTTATAGCCTCTTGGGTGACGTGGCCCATTTCTATTGGTCAATGCCGGCCTGCGTCATTCTGACGAACCAAGCGCCTCTTCTGCGCAGGCGTGAACCACCGTCACCGGCGGACTCACATCCGGAATTCATGCAGGGCATGAAGAACCCGGAAATAATGGCGCGTGACAAAGATAATTTAAAGTAAGTACTTCTAAATGGGTATCTTACCAGATGTCACTTATTGAAATGCATGAATTATAGGGAGATTGTTTTTAAATCTATCACATGAAAATAAACAACCTGACTCTTTCTTGATAAGCTTTAAAAAAAGAATTTACTTGGAGGAAATCAAGTAGCTCTCAAAATAATAGGGAGATTTAAGAAATAAGTTCAGAAATTGGGCATAACCAGAAATACCTGGATAATAGGTGAATGCCATAAGTTTAGAATAGTCTGGTCTGCATCCCCCGCTGGTGATCTTGTCCTGTCCCAGTGATGCTGCCACTACTCAATATAACCCCAGCCCAACGTTCCTGCCCTGGATGACTCTGACAACTGAAAACTAGAGTACTTGCCTGTGTCTCTTACTCCTGATTGCAGTTCCAGACATCAGCATACAGGTGACAGCCAGGGGCCAGCAGTAGAAAGAAACACCCCACCTTCTTTGGCTTCTAAATAGTGAGATAAGATATGGAAATACTAGAAGAGATGCCAATCTTTCAGTCATGTCTCTTATATCCTACAAATACTGTTATCTGTTATTCAAATTTATACCAAAGTCATCTGATCAATTTTTTGCACATTGAATTTCACAGATACATGAATAGAATCCCACAAAAGGCCTCATTATATATAAAACAATATCCTCACATCAGATAAATAAAGAAAATTAAGACCAAGTAGTTAGATTCCTTTGACAAAAAGTAAATATAAAAGTATTTTAAACCAAAAAATAAATAAATAGATTTTTTTAAAAGTATCTTAAACCACCTTCTCTTTGCCAGGAAAATAATGAGAATACTCTCCTGATATCACCCTGACTGCTATTGTCATAATGGGCTTTCACTTAACACTTTCTGCACACCAACACTCTGATGATTCACAACACTATGACATTCTGCCTTTACAAAACCGCTATGAGGTAGGTCTTCAAATCCACATTTCACAAGTCTGGAAACTGAAACAAAGAGGCTAAGTGATTTGCCAGATGTTCACACATCTGTCTGACCATTGCCTAATTACATCTCTGCCATTCTATAAAGTCTCATCAAAATGTCTCATCGAAAGAATTTCAAGGTGAGAGTCCTTGGAAAGAAAATTCAAATGAAATAGTATAATAAAAAAATTTCCTATTTTCTTTATTCTCTACGCACCTCTAAAATACATTAACATGTTTTAAACTCTATTAGCATTAAATTAATTCAGTGTATCTCTTGATGACTGCTGTGATGAGTAAATGCTTCAAATGGGGAAAAAAGGAGGAAAAAAAGAACTACTTTATAAATATTTGATCTCTACTACTATTTTCAATTTGACATTTTATTTCTAAAACCTTACTGGCAATGACCATATGTTTAACAATACATTAGGTACCCTGGATAGAAAGCATTTCCTCCCCCAGATAAATCACCTAAATTAGAGATTATATTCCTCATAGTAAGTTTATTACACAAACAATAAGGAAATCTTTTTCTGACAAAAGAAGTGTATGCATTGATGTATTTTTCTCTGAAATAATGGGTTCATACCTGCCTAGGTAAGAGAATTAAAGAACTTACACTGGCTAAGAATCAATAATACCTTGTCATTATTCAATACCTTTATCCCAAAGATGTAAAAACAGGTTAGCAACAGGTTTACTAACCCAGGAAATTGCATTTGATGGAGTGCTATTTTGTTCCAGATGTGACAGAAACAAAATCAAAATCTAAAGAGGATAAAATTTTGAGACAAAGTCTCACAAAGGAACAAACGTTAGGTCATACAAAGTCCATCCTAGAATATGTATGTCAATATACCTTACCACTGGTGGAAGCCATTTGGTAATGAGACAGATGCCATAACACTCTTAGTATTGTACACATGAAAATGTTGGTCCCTACATCAAGAAAATATCTTATACAGGTACATTTACATAGCTTCTATTTCCTGATGTGAAACGCAAAGTCCTCTCTTATTCCCAAAGAAAACAAATTGTATTTTTTCATGAAAAAAGTACTTATACTTCCAACAAAAAACAAAGAGCCGGTAGGTATTAAAAACATCAGACAGTCATGCACTGACTTTGACTGTCTGTAAAAGACAGAAAGAGGCCACGAATAATGCTTTGTTAACAGAATACATCTCTTTGTTTAACAGTCCTCTGGCAGTTTTGCTAAACAGTGGATATACGATTGGATGACAAACAGTTCTTCCTCAAAGCCATCTGCTCTGCTGAGTCGATCCTGTGGGAAAGAGTTTATAGTAAATTTGTCACATCACACCTTCTTTTCAGGTCAACAGAGTGGCAAGGATACAATTCCAATGCTTTTGATCTTCCTAACATAGAATTCAGTGTAGCCCAGCGTATACGTTTTGCAAGTTTGGAAATGAAACAGTGGTTGGTTTCACAAGTGTGTGACCAGACAACTTGAACAGGATTTTGCTGTCATCCCACTTTGCAACGACTTTCCTGACAATGAAATCTTTTATATTACCTACAGTTCTGTGTGCTTAGAACACTGAATAATTAGCTAACTCTGTTCTAACTGCAATGGATGAGTAGATTGAAAGGACAAAATGTTTTCTTACAAATAAAACACCATATAGCTGGATGTGACAGCACACCCCTGTAATTCCAGCACGCAGGAGCATCCACGAGGCTGGACAATCGCCGTGAGTTTGAGGCCGGCCGAAGCTACACAGTGAGATCAAGTCCAGTCTGAACCACATAGTAAAACGCTATCTCAAAGAAAACAAAACGAAAACCATGAAATAGAGCTGTATTCATAAGAATTCGCATTAGTATATTTGAACATATAAAAAATACACTTCTGTAGGAATTTGTACATATAAGTACCACATCTTGAAATCTGGCTCCTTTTTACTTCCCTTTGCTCACCTCTCCATCTCATCTGCCCCAGTACTAAGATTCTATTCCTATCCCCACAAATACATGTCCCTCTTCCCTATCATGTTTCATGTATCTTGCTCTTTATATTATTTATGGTTCAGAGTTCTTATATTAGGTAAACTATGTGATATTTAACCTTCTGGGTCCGATTTGTTTCACTTTGCACTATGGTCTCAAAGTGTATCCATTCTCCTACAAATGACTTAAACTGATCGTTCTCTATGGCAGAGTAGTACTTTCGTGCACTTCTACCACATTTTCTTTATCCACTCATCTGTTGAGGATACAGGCTGCTTCAATGATGTAACAATTATGAGTTGTGCTCTTAGAAACACACTGTTGACCCATTGTAAACTATACTAAGCCACAAAGAGAATTTTCTACAGGGCCCTGGGGTATTTTCCAGAACAATCAAGTCCAGAACTCTTGGAAATGGGCTTATGTGTCTTTAAGTCTCCTGCTTCTCTCAGCACTCTCCCCAAAGGAGCTTCATTCTTCCCTCCTGCACAGTGGCTCTCTTCACACCAACAACTCTTGAGTGTCACATAAAATATTTCTGTACTTCGGTAGCATATTTTCTCTTTTTAACCTTTCCCAACTGAGGATGTGTCTTGTAGTTCCTGGCAGATGTTCTGTAGTGACTGGCCTAGAGTACCCCGCTGCAGGCAGTCATTGTAATGCAGTCCTGTGCATCAAGACAGGTAGAGAGAGAGTCCATGGCAACTTGAAAGAAAATGCCAGAGACGGTCACAGAGGAGTCTCTGGAAGGAAAATATCAACAGCTTTACTGAAGAGCAATTCAAGAAAGTCAAGTTCCGGAATGGAAAGAATTATTCGGAATACTCTAACCAATTTCTTTCACTGATATGTATATTCTGTTTGTGCACACAGTAGAATGATATTCTTCTTTTTAAAACCTAGGTAAAAGAAATCTAAAAATCTCTTTCAATAAGTGTACATGCATGTTTTATTAATGGCATTTGTTTCTTTCTTAATGATAATTTTTTTTAAGTGCTGCATATGACCAACAATGACATCTTACATTCTGTGAAAAGTAGCTCCTGCCTCTTACCAAACATGCAGCTACCTTCTGTGGGAAGCTGGCCTCTTTCAGGTACCTACTGTGAACCAATCAGCTGTAGTTAGGGAATAAATCAAAATATGCTAAAAAGCACAATCTGGAAGGAGGAACAGCCAAAGAGGCAGCGAGCAGCAGAGGTGTTTGGCAGCTGTTCTCATAGAGGCTGCCTGGCTTTTCTTTCGTGATTTAATCCTCGAAACTGGATTAATAGATATCATTCCTGAAACAAACAGAAAAACGAAGCCTCATTCAAACTTTTGGACATTGTAATGAGCTGCAATATAATCTGAATAAATAAATCAGCCATTTAATCATGCAAACATACCGAATTAGGTTCCAAGATCTTCAGTACCAGGGCCAGTCTCTTTCCTCTCCTAGGCTTTGTTTATAGTAAAGATATTCTCTATAGTTCTTTTTCATGTCAGTTGAATTGAATACTATACTATATCTCTGACCTACTCGGACACTAGTATATTCTGGATTTGTATATAGTTAAAAATAAACATAGCATTCAAACTACAAGGCTATTTAATGAAATATATAAATGCACTACATTTTGATAGAGTTCTTTTTGGGGGTCCACTTTTGGTTTCAGAGAATAATTTAATGACTCATTCAAATAAATAATATACTTTTTTTCTTCTTCTAACTCGTTCATTGTTTCAAACTTTTCTGCCTATAAAATATTATTAAACAAATCAATATTAAACCACTTTGAATATAGCTTAATTATATATAGTAATATATTTTATTGCAATACTGTATGTTTATACATAACATTTATAAGATACATGAAATATAAATGTATTAAATGTTTTCCTAAAGTACATTAGATTTTCAAGGGAGATCTTTAAAAAGAACTATGACTAGGGATGGGGATTTAGCTCAGTGGTTTTGCTGCCTGCCTCGCAAGCACAAGAACCCAAAATCAATGCCTGATACAAAAAAAAAAAGAAAAAGAAAAAATTTTTAAATAAATAAATCAATCATAGGAAAATGGATACATATTGAAGATATACTCCTAAGTGAAATAAATAAGTCACACATGTGTAAATACCAAATAGTTCCTCTGGTATGAATAAACTGTATAGTACATAAGATCCTAATGAGATAATTAACAATGTGAAATAGGAAGAAAAGGGATAAAGGTGTAGGGAAAGTGGGAAGGGTAGAGGAAAGGGAATAAGGGAAAAGAAAAAAATATGATAAAATGAAAAAATGGAAATAAAGTGTTTGTAAATGGGGAAGGGAAAGAGGGGGTGAAGGGAGGGCAGGGACAAGGGAAAAAATGAGAACCAAGACCTGTCATGTAAAGGTACAGGATCCCAGTAATGAATGTAACTGTATTGTATAACTAGAATGCACCAATAAACTCAATAAAAAGAAAAAAATAAATAAATCAAAAGAACTATTACTAAGAATTAAAATGAACCCATGCAGAAAATTTGTTCTGTAATACCGCTATTCTATTTTTCAGGTCCCACCCATATTAATTGTATCCTGTTTTTTACTCTGCTTACAAAATAGCACAAGAGATAAGAATCAGTATTATTAGCTAGTTCTTTCTCTTATTTCTTTAAAGTGCATATTTTTATAAAGGATTTTATAGGACACATAATTTTTTTCATATTCAATCTTAATTGATTTTTTTGTTTTTAAAGTCTGATGTGCACACACACAAATAAGAAACCTATGTTCCAGAGCCCCCAGAACTCATTTCTGACATTGATCAAATCACTAAGCTCTTTGGAACTTTTAAAAATAAAGCTGTTAAACAGTACTTCAAGTTTGCTGGCTACTGCTACCAATATTTATACTTATAACTTTCTACCTTTTAGAGATTCTCTGTAAAGTAAGTGTAGAATGAGGGCTGGTAACAACTATTTTTTATAATTTTTATTTTTCTGATACATATTCACATAATGGTTACATTCCTCATGGGGAGTTGGTACCTATACATAGCTCTTTATATAATAATGCCATTCTACACAGTCTGGAGAATTCTACATCTTCCATAAAAAGTTGATAAAGAAGCAATGATTCTGACACTGCAGAGGTGAGTAGGAGGCAAAAAGGGTCATTAGAGAAATATATAGGTCAGCCATATCCTTGGGAAAGTGCTTATTGAGACCTGACTGGGTAACAATTTCCCACATAGGCCTTTTATCAAAATCAAAACACTAATTATAAACCCTGAGTGCTCTTCCAGAAATGTTTCAAACTAAGCCAGCAATTCCATAATGATAGCTCATTGATAGCTACCTGTGATTAAGTGGTTGCTCTGTCTGAATCACTTTTCTAACTTTTACCTCACTTATATTGTCATATTTAGTTCTCTCGACAAACTCATGAAGCAGGCCACCTTATTCTCATTTTACTGGGGCCTAAAGAAGCTAAACTTTTTTTCCCATCCTATTAAATGTTGGAGTAGAAACTCAATCCCCGTTGGTCAGCTTCCAAGGATAATGTTCCTACTGTTTCTGGTATACTGTGTCACACCCCTTTGTAGCAAAGCATATCATTGGCAAATAGCTCACACAAACATGTAGAAGAGACTCTATGTTTCTCTTCTTTTCCCTTTTTGGAAACAGACAAAATTTATATAAATGGAGATAAACTGAAAAGTGCATCATAAAGTTAAAAGTTAGAGAAAAGTTCTGGTGTTAATTTTGTATTCATTAATTTTTATTTGTACATTTTAGGTATACAATATGATGACATTAATCATTGAATTTGTAACTTTATATAACATATCTTGGTTCTTATTTTTCCCCATTTCCCTGTCCTCCCTTCAACTCCTCCACCCATTACTATTTACAAAGACTTTGTTTCCATTTTTTTTCCTTTTCTATTATTTCTTCCTTTCCTTTCTTTCCTTTCCTCTACCCTTACCACTTCCCTTCCCTTTGGACCTTTTCTTCCTATTTCATGTGAACTATTATACATTTTGATCCTTATTTACACTTTGTTTCTCACATGACAGAAACTATTCAGTATTTACACGTGTGTCCTATTTATTTCACTTAAGCGTATGTCCTCCATGTGCATCCATTTAGCTATAAATATCTCTAGTTTCACACTCTTTGTGGCTGAGTAGTACTCCATTTTATAAAAAATGTCACATATTCTTTATCCAGTCTCCAGTTGATGGGCAGTTCGGCTGTTTCCAGGTTTTAGCTATGACAAACTGTGCAGCTATGAACATGGGTGCGCATATATTGCTGTGGTCTGATTCTTTCAATTATTTTGGGAAGATGCCCAGCAAGGGAATAGCTGCGTCAAATGGGACCTCTAATCCTAGTTTTCTGGAGGTATCTCTGTACTGATTTCCACAGTGGTTTCACCGGTATATACTCCCACCAGCAGTGGAGAAGGGTTCAGTCAAAGATTTAAATATTAAAACAAAGACATTAAACTGTCTGGAAGAGAGATTAGGTGGAACTCTTGAAGACAATGGTATAGGAAAAGATTTCATAAACAAAACCTCAGTCGCATGTGAACTAGCACAAAGAATCAACAAATGGGATCTCATCTTATTTAAAGGCTTCTGGTTTTCATTTTTAAATAATCCCAACATTCCAAAAATTGTGGGAAAGATAATCATGAATCTACCACCTAAGACAATTTTGAAAATGTGTTATTATAGTTGCACCAGATCTCCCTACTGCCCTTTCTCCCCTCTCTCTTCTCTTTCTTCCTCTCTCTCCATCTCAGAGTGAACCCTAATGGTGAGAAAGGATTTTAAACAAGTTAAGTGACTGCAAATAAATGTCATTATTGATTGGGATACTTAAATTGTCATGTTCAGAATGCAATCCCAATGTTAAAAGTTTCTTCTCTAGTGTTCATTTTCCCAAATTCGGTTAAAAATTAATGGTGATACCAGGGGGATATCTGCATTTGAATATGATTTAATTCAATAGATAAAATCCAAAGAAAGCTTTACTTTTGGAAAGTTAAGATATCTTATACTTGATTGAAAATATCTTTTCCCGAGACATCTAGGATAGTGAGCACAGCACATTGCTTTATTTGCTTTATTACAACGGGGCAAGTAACTTATTGAGGTTAAATTTTTATTCTGCTTTGTGGCAAGTTTACTTTGCATGACATTCCGGTACAAGGGAAACAATTGTTTCTTTAACAATTGGTTGAAGAGCACCAAGCATTTACAATATAAAATAAATTTGAAGAGCTTCATTATAGGGAAATGTGTATTATATTACTAATAAGTATATATTATACTGTATTTTGCAACATCCATCCTATCATATTTTGGCCTTTTAGCAATTTTTATACTTGATATTACACATTTTCTTGGTAATTTTTACTTACTATAATTAATATCGTATCAAAATGTACAACTTGTCTGAGACTGTAAAGTTTATGGGTAGGGGTCATTGCCATACCTGAACTTAATAACTTTAGAAAATGTGTATATTCTCAATAAAATATTAATACTCATGTAAAAAAATTTAAATTCGCACTCACCCTCACAGCTTTCTCTCTTGAAGAAATTGCTACTCTAAACATGGTTTCACCATTTGTGTATGTATTATATTCTCACCACAATTAATGTATGATATTTTAATGTTTTATTTTCAAATACTTTCATAAATATAATCACCTTATGCTTAATTTTACAACTCGCTCTTCCCAATCAACTTTATCATTTTTAGATTTATTTATCATGATACTTGAGATAGTACATTCACTTTGCATAAGACTTCCGTTTTCCTGCCTTCAACGATTTCTTGATTTCTTTCTTTTATCTATTTAATGGATTTGATTAAGTGAATCAAAACTCACTAGTAAGCCACTTTAATCTCGGGGCACAGTAGCAGTTTGTGAAAGTGCGCTGTTCAAAAGCAACAAGATTTTTGCTTACCCAGTCTTTCAAAAAGTCCCTTTCTGTGTGCACCTGACTGGCTTCTGGAAATGAAATCTTTCTTTCAGCGGCTGTATTTCATTAATAACAGCTGATTCTATTTGAAATGCTAAAGTAAAATTTCTTTCCCTGTGAGCTAGAGTTCAGATGCTAGTCTTTCAGTTTGCAATAGTTGCATGTGAATAGGAAAATGAAGTCATGAAGGTCAACTTCAGAGTTCTCAAATAAAAGAGCAGCAGTGCCAGAGAAGAAATGAAAGAGAAAATCAAAGATAAAGAGAAAAATATATACAAAAAAAGTGATCCGGTTTTTCATTCTGATTTAGGGTCAGCATTTAAATCATGTCCATTTTTCCCTGGGTCATTTTTCTATTATCTACAACTGAAGCATCATTTCAACTTGCCATATGCTTCTGTTTCCTTTATCACTTCAATCAACTAGCTGAATACTTCCAGCAAACTCTTCAGTTCTCTCTCTCCCTCTTGCCCTTTGTAAAACTTCCTGAACATGTCGTTTGTAGAGAAAATACAGTCCAAATTATAGTTGGCTTTACTTTGCAATGATGTTCTTTCAATAGCTTTTTCTTTCCTATTTTTAAATAAAATAAGTTCATTCTACCTAGAATTTCTAGGTGCCATTTTTCTTGGAAGATGAGGTGGTTGAGGTGAACAAGAAACTTCTTTTAAGTAATATGGTCCCATAACCAAACCTGTATCACCAATCAAATACAAATAGAACATGAACAGAAAAATCAAAATTAGGTAAATCATTTATTAGATTGACATTTTACATTAATTATAAGGTGAAAAATAATATTTATTGGCCATTGGCTTTCCCAAAAACTGTTGGTGATGAACTTGTAACATGCACATTTCTGTGAAATTCAAAAACTATTTTTTACCAAGTCTATTTCTCTCATCTTTGAGTAGCTTTAGTTATAAACAATAGTTTTCAAATCAGAATACCATTTGCTATTTCTAACGTTTAAGTGACGCAAGAGAAAAGTTTGTTCTTACTGAGTTATGTATGAGTAAACTGATTTCAATCAAAGCTAGAAGACTTTCAGGTCACAGAGTAAGTGTGAGAATTGCAGATGAAACTCAGGGCTGCTAACACCTCGTAAACAATATATTTTTCCACGTTTTGTCATATTATTTGCTATGTCATCTATCCTAGTGTGGTAGGGCTGCCACAAAGTAGGAGGCTTAAGAATCAGAATCTATTTATTCACAGCTCTAGGGGCTAGAGGTCCACAATCAAAGCTTAGGCACAGTTGGACTTTTCTGAGTCCTTTCTTCTTGGCTTATGGATAACTGCATTACCCTGTTCCCTCACACTGCTTTCCTGCTGTGTGAGTCCACGTGCAGGTTTGCTCTTCTTATAAGGACTCTGGTAGTATTGGATTTGGGTCTATCCCAGACTATAGTCGTATTTCAAGGCTCAGGTAGTTGGAATTTCTATATACAAATGAGAGAGACACATGTTAGCCAAATTTTAGAGTTAAAATAATTACCTTAATTTTTTTCCATCTTTCCATAAGTTTTCACTTTCCATTTTCTTTTCAGCTTTTGTCCAATTGTATTCTGATTTAAAAAAAATAAATATTACATGAGGGAAGGTATAGTCCTATCTCATTTTCTAGCTGTCTATAATGTCTAGAAACTTGCCTATTTAATTCAATGAATTTTATTTAATTGATGGAATGAAAATCAGCTGAATTTTACACACACACACACACACACACACACACACACACACACACACCATACGCATACACATACAGTTCTCTTTTGATCTCCACAGGGATTGGTTCCAGGACTCTGTGGTTGTCAGAATCTGTGGATCTCAAGTCTCCTGTATAGGATGTATAATATTTGTATAAAACCTAAGCACCTTCCCATACACTTAAAATTATCCCTAGCATCCTTATCATACCTAACAATGCAAATATTATATAGATAGTTATTAGACAATATTGCTTGTGGAATAATAACAAAGAAAAAATTCTGCACATATTTCATATGGCTGCAATTTTTTCTGAGTATATCCTGTGCTTGGTTGGACATAGAATCTGTGGGTACAGAGGGCTAAATGTATGCTTGTTTGAATTTAGATTATTCCATGTATTATTCCAAAGAACAAAAAAAGATAGTGACTTACATTCAGTAGCTACTTGACAAATGTTATTAAATGAGTAAAGGAATAATTTCACATATACGGGCATTATTTTTTCCTTCCTAAGGGCAACACAAAAGCACTGTCCATCACTGTAAGGTTGCTACGTAATGATTACAGTATTTGACAATTTCCTTAATAAGTGAAAAGTTTTTCCTGAAGAAGATGATGTACATTTCCATTTTTTTCTCTTACTAGATGCTAGCAATTCAAGTTTGTCTTTGATTATTAGGTAAGCTTGACCTACAGAATCAGGCACAAGCAGTTCATTTTTCCATCCAATTCACTCACATTGCTAAAGGAAGTATTACGTCTCTTGGGCAAGCAATAAAGCCAGAAAACAGTGCATCGGCAGCAGGATAGGCTTTTTGAAGATAATATGTGGTGTCTGATCCCTGGCATAACCAAACAGAGTCAGATGAGAACTGATTCATTTTAATACTACATCAGAGCAGGACAGTGTGGTCATTGCAGACTTCCTACGAACTTTGCTCCTTTCCAAATTTCTCAGTTATCCACATTAATTCAGTTTTTAGAGATAAACCGTTGTCCTTTAGTTTTATTTTTAAAATGAACTTGCACCTTAAATAGTACAAATTTAACATGAAGTCACAATTTTAGGAACTCTAAACTTGCTCCTTTCCGTACATCATGGATATGATTCTCACTATAATTCTTCAAGGTAGCTGTTATTTTACTTGTTCGTTCCATAAAAGGGGATTAAAGCAAAATGAGGGCAAGTCTGTATATCCTGTTATGTGAACCAAGGTTGTTACCAACCGAAGTTCACATCATTTCCAAAATGGGCTAGATCCACCTTTTACGATCAGTGATCTACCTGTGAGCTGCAAAAGCACTGAATGTTTTCTCTTCTGCAGAATTAAGGAAGTTCTCGATGTGCACAGCTTTCTCACGAGCAAGGTCTGAGCTTCTGGACTCAGGCATAAGCATCAGGAGTCCGTCCTACAGGAACTAAAGAACCCACATCCATATTCAACACCTGCAATCCATCTCAACGCCGAGCAAGCCTGGGCCTGACTACATGGGCACAACTTCCCTCGTTTTCCTCATCTCTGTCTCTCCTTTACCACTAACAATTACAACAAATATTCACTTTAACTTGATTTTATACGCTTTTGAAGTACACATAAAAAAACCCTTAAAGCTTAATTTGTCTGGATTTCCATGCTGACATTTGGGGCTATATGGGAGCTATTAATCCTCTTCCCAAAACAATACATATTCACAAATATACAGAGAACTTTAAATAAAGGGCTAAAGGTGTAGGGAAGATGGGAAGGGTAAGGGAAAGGGAATAAGGGAAAAGAAAAAAATATGAGAAAATGAAAAAATGGAAATAAAGTATTTGTAAATGGGGAGGGGAGGAGGGGGTGAAGGGAGGGCAGGGACAAGGGGAAAAAATGAGAACCAAGACCTGTCATGTAGAGGTACAAGATCCCAATAATGAATGTAACTGTACTGTATACCTAGAATGTACCAATAAGCTAAATTTAAAAACAAGAAGTCTTAAAATCCCTATTTGGCCTCAAATTAACTTTATTTGGCTGTTTTAATACTTCTTTATATATGTTTGGAAATTGTCCAGATGATTGAGGCCTTTAGAACTAAATAATTCTACCTTGGGAAGAGTTTTAGGTTGGGGGGATTATTCTGCCTGTTTGTTTATTTTGGATTTTGTTTGAAGGGGTTGCTGACAGATTAGGAAATTCTAGTTTTGGAGAGAGAAGTCAAGTTCTTTCATAGTAAAAACATGAACACATAAAATTATGTTTGGAAATTGTCCAGATGATTGAGGCCTTTAGAACTAAATAATTCTACCTTGGGAAGAGTTTTAGGTTGGGGGGATTATTCTGCCTGTTTGTTTATTTTGGATTTTGTTTGAAGGGGTTGCTGACAGATTAGGAAATTCTAGTTTTGGAGAGAGAAGTCAAGTTCTTTCATAGTAAAAACATGAACACATAAAATTTAATCTAATATCTCACTATCCAATATCCACAGGAAAAGGAAAATCAATGTACTATTTCAACTGAAATTTTCAATTTTCTGCTGGTTATATAGTGCCATAAAATCTAAGATACTAGACTATTGGCAAATAAAATAAACAAAAATGTGGTTTTATATAAAAGAGCACAAAGATTACCCTAAAATTAAATATTGCTTAAAATACTATTATGCCTTACATTTCAGAAGTATAAAAATATTCACCAATGATATAATTTTTAAACTGGCTGCTTTAATTTTTAATAAATTCTAAAGATATTCGATTCCTCAAAAAAAACTGTCCAATATTTACAACAACTCCAAGGTCAAGACAATATAATTCTCAACAGAAAATAACCACTATGCCTACATTTCAATACAAAGGTTATAGGGGCCACTTATTTAGCTCAGAGGTTCTGCCTCCTTCCTTGCAAGCACAAGGACCCGAGTTCAATCCCTGGTACCAAAAAAAAAAAAAGGAGTTGAAATACAAAGGTACAAAGGTTAGTTCAACATCATTTACTGTTGGATGAGCAGATAGTTCTCTGATCAAAAAAATTTTTCTCTTAAGGTGACATGCAGTATTTCTTGATAATATTACAGAATCAATATTCTTGAAAGATGAGCTTGGGAATTTAAGCTTACTTAGAGGAATTTCCTGTTTTTGCAAAGCACCCTCTTTAAAAACAGTCGCTAGTGATAGGTTCCCTTTTCTCCACAGCCCCACCAATATTTGTTAATGATGGATTTGTTTCTCTGTGGAGGGTGAAAGGGGTACTGGGAATTGAACTTGGGTTCTTGCCTTTGTGCAGGAGGTGACAGAACCACAGAGCTAAATCTCCAGCCCGCTATTGGTTGATTTCTTGATAGCAGCCATTCTTTCTGGAGTGAGGTGGAATCTCAGAGTTCTTTTCACTTGTACATCTCAAACCAGTGATGTTGAACACTTTTGCATATGTTTATTCGCAGTTTCTATTTCTTTGTCTGAGAAATGTATGCTCATTTCAGATGCCTGTTTTTGGACTGGGTCTTTAAACTTGGGGGGGCTGATTTTTTTAAGTGTTTTTTTAATTCATTAATGTGATTGGTACATTTTATTTTTCTTAATTTTATTGGCACATTTAAGGTATACAAAGTAATGGCATTCATCATTGGAAACTTGCACCTTTACAAAATCCAACTTGGTTCTTATTTTTTCCCCATTCCCCTGCCCTCCCTTCAACCCTCCACCCCTCCCTATGTGCAAAAACTTTGTTTCCACTTTTTTCTTTTTCTCATATTAATTCCATTTCCTTCTTCCTTTTCCCCTACCCCTCCCACTTCCCCTTCCCCTTTGCGCGTTCTCCTCCTATTTCACATTATCTATTATACCATTTAGTCCTTATTAATACTTTGTTTCTCACCTAGAGAAACGATTTGGTATTTACACATATGTATCCTATTTACTTCACTTAAGAGTATCGCCTCAATGTGCATCCATTTAGCTATAAATGTCTCTAGTTTCTCATTCTTTATGGCCGAGCAGCACTCCATTTTATTTAATTTTTTTTTTCATCCAGTCTCCCTTTGATGGGCAATTTGGCTGCTTCCAAGTTACCAGTAATCACATACTGCTTCCTCTGTTCATCTTAGTAAAGCATGGCTTTGTTATTTTCTACACATGAAAAATATTGGGAAATGCTTACAGTAATCCACTGCTTAGTTATTTAATAATCCACATCAAACTGGCCATGCTGGTGCACACCTGTAATCCCAGCAGTCAAGGGGCGGATGCAAAAGGATCGCCAAGAGTTTGAGGCCAGCCTGGGCTGCACAGTGAGCTCAGGGCCAACCTAAACTACAAAGTGAGATCCGTCTCAAAAAAAATAATAATAATGATCCACATCATCTTCATGATTAAATAAGAAACACACTGTCACCTTTGAGTCCTTTCACAAATTTTCTCTTCTTATTATTTATTGTCAAAAATTAGCTGTACCCTTTTTCCCCATCAGGTAACCATACTCTAACCTGATACACTTTCTCCCTAATTCTTAGATCAAATTATCCAACCATGAAGAGCTACCCACCTTCTGGACCAACTTATCTTGAAAGCACCAAATCCTAACCATTAGAGCACCAGAAAGGAACAACTTAGTTTGAGAAGTTTTCTGTAATAAATCTAAATCAGAGATAACTTTACATCATATGTAGTCAGTTTAATCACAACATTCATTCCCACCTACTTACATTATAGAAATATATGTAGGTACAGCCCACCTGCACAAATTTCACATTTCCAAGTCTCCTATGAAGTTATATACGGCCATACATCGGTTGAGTAATGGTAACGTTTGGCTTACTGAAAATTAAGCATCTCTTAATTGCAGGGATATCACTCTTCCCTGAAAAACTTGAAATGGTTTCGAAATTCAACCCTTGCCTTCAAAGTATAGATCACACTACCTTTCTCGAGAAAACTGCCAAATACACATTCTCTCCATCTCATTACAATCAAGTTATTCCTTATAGATAGACTACGTGAGGACTTTCCGCATAGCATCTCATCCAAAATGTGTCATAGTGAGTAATGGTATCAAGAATGGTGAAGTATGAGAGTACAATCAAGATAACAAGTTAGTCTACCACAAGTTTACAGAAGTTGACAGAAAACATTAAAGTCCTGGACCAAAGAGCTTTATTATTCATGATATAGCAAGCATCATGAACTACTTGTTTGCCTCAGTTCCTCTTGTCCACTGGAGATAATACACAGGGGTCCTAGTTTATGCTATGCACACAAGGAGTGGGGTCACATCTGAGACACTCGGCTTAGGAAACCTTCAATTTTTACAGAAAGCTGAAAACAAAACTGCTCTGTGCCCTGGAGGAAGACATCACTGTATTATACTGTACAGGAAATAAATATTCCCTTTTCTACACGGGGAGGCACTATCTCTTTATATTCTCAAGCTTTTTGTTATACCAATGCTCTTAAAGAGAGTTGGGGGTGGGGGAGAAATTACCCATTCCCTTTTTTTTAAAAGTCACAGAAATATGAATTATCTCCTAAATAGCATGAGTGGGTCAGACTTCAGAGTAGCAGCTGCAAAGAAAGAAATGAAAATATCATATTGAAATAACCTCTATTTCTTTATCCGTCTGCACCAATCCCCTGTCAATGAGCAGAAAAAAGATCAAGGGTAGTACTAATGATGTCTAAAGAGAAAAACAAGCTGTTAGTGCTGTCAACGTGGACAGAGATAGCGAGTCTTTTTCCAAACAATGTAGGTTAAAGTGTCAATCAACCCATACCCTGAGAGGTCAGCTCTAGTTCATTATGCAGGTGACCCTGACCCTCCTGCTTCAGTCTCTGATGAACCAATGGACAAAGATTTGAAAGTAATGCTAAGAGGAAAGGGTCTGTCCAATGAATAGAGCAGGCCGGTGAAAAACATGGCTAGGTACCAAACTTGGGCCACGAAAGAAACACACCATTTCAGAAGAGGACTTTTAATTATTTGTTTTCTTTCTTTAGGGTATGTTTCCTTTGCTCTTCTCCTTTTTTTTTTTCTTTTCTTCACCTTACTCAAATTTATGTAACCCTTAAGCTGATAGCACTATGTAACTGGCATGGATTTAAATTGTTGAATATATACTAATTCATTTTAATACAGCAACCCAAAGAAACAGGTTAATATATCAACCCCATTTTACAGGAGAGAAACTGAGGCTAGGAAAATTTACATATATTTTCCAAAGCCACACAGCTAGTAAACTTCACAGCCAGGATTCGAATGTAGAAATTGCCCTATCATCTCACTACTACACATCACCTCTGAAGTATACACCTTGTCCTATGATTCCCAGAGCCCTCTGCATGCAAAAGAATATTTTTTAAAAAACATGACCACCCGTATAGGCACTTGAGAAATCTTTGATCAGTGCTTGCTTTCTAGAACTGAGACTTTATGTCTTCTTGATCTGATCGCACAAAAAAAAAGTATTTCCAAGTTAACTGGAAAAAAATATCCAATCTATCGTGTTTAAGGAAACACAGTATTCCACTGAAAGAAGGTACTGTGGCCCGTCTGACCTTATCTCACTCACAGACACTGACTTTGTTTCTAGCTCAGGCAGTAAAATGTTTGTATATAAACCCTCGGCATCCATGTTTTTATTTCCATGGGCTCTGGTCCCAAGAAGAGATCTGATGATCGAAGCACGTCTACCTCTATATTTTACAGACAGTTCCGGACTGCATTCTGAGTCTCATTTCACCAAGAATATATAAGAGCACCCAGCCTCTGGCTCCACCTCACTTTATAAAAGTACCGAGCTTATTAAGTAATATGTCACTGTTACTTTGCTTGCATTTCCTTAGCAAATGTGATCAGGCATTTGGATTTGTTCTTCTATCAATGACAGAGTCAGTCAACTTGTACATTTTTAAAAGAATATTTTTGTTTAATATTTGGATGTTTTCTTATTCCAAAATTCTGAACTTACAGATATTAATCCTTTTTCTAACATTGTCTTTTTTCCCATCTATAATTTCTATTGAATTTGCTTACTTAAATTTATTTAAGCAAATAGTTTTTATTGTAATTATTTCTTTTCTTCTATAAATTCAATCGTCTCTGATTGGAGCTCACTACCTCCTAAAATGAAGTAATTTATATTTTCCTCCAAGACATTTCTTTTGCAGCTCAAGAGAGCAAACCTAGGACCTCATGCATGCTACCACTGTGCTGCAACTCTAGTCCCTTCCAAGGTTTTTAATGTTTAAATTACATTTAATCTACTTGAAGTCTATGTATATAATGAGAGATATACTTCTAAACTTACTCTGTTCCAAATGGACAGCTAGGTGTGCTAAAAATCCTTTGTTAAGTAAGCCATTATTTTTCTAGTAAATGGAATCTGTCATATAGTAAACTCTTATTACTCAGTGGGATGCATCTCTGAATAGTATTCTGCTCCATTGATCTATTTTGTGTGTGTGTGTGCTGAATAACACTGGTATTACCAGTTATCTAAAGACAGGAGAAAGCAAAGGGAATAAACAGCAATCTGCATAAAATAGTGAAAATAAGTAGAAAAAGAGAAAGAGAAGCATAAATAACAGAATCAGACGGAAGAACATCAAAAGTGCCTCTGTTGTTGAACAAAGTGTGGACATTTTCTGTCTTTCCAACTATTGTCACAAGCATGACTAGAACAAGTTACCAAATGACCTGTAGAACAACATTAAAGCAATACATTATTCTGTAAACAGAAGAGAATGTTTTCAAAAGAACATGGTTTCACATTTATATAACACCAAGGATAATTTTATGTAATTTTTTTAAAGAACCAGTATCACAGTAAAGCAAAAGCCACTTTAAAAATTGGAGATACTAAACCAATGTCATTTTTTAATATGCTCAAAGTTTTTACAGTTAACATTATGTAATCTAAAGACTATTGATAGGTGCATATCAACTAAGAGAGAAATGCTAAGGTTTTTTCCCCATTAAGTTTACTGGTACATTTTAAGTATACAATACAGTTACATTCTTCATTTGGAATCTTGTACCTTTACATGACATATCTTGGTTCTTATTTTTTCCCCAGTCCTGTGCCCTCCCTTCACCCCCTCCACCCTTCCCTATTTACAAAGATCTTGATACTAAGATTTTGTGATGACATTATTCAATCAGAGGGACATGGGTGGGTGGAAATCAAATAAATGGCAGCTGTGCTCAGGCAACCATGTTGGCCTTTCTGCCTTCTCAGAAGCTGTAACAGTGACATAGATGAGATTCAGCCATTAAGAAAATGGTTTACCTGCTGGGCATGTAATCCAGCACATGGGAGGCTGAGGCAGGAAGATTGCTGTGAGTTCGAGGTTACGCCGGGTTACGTAGTGAGTTTGAGTCCAGCCTGAACTACATAACAAGACCCTGTCTCAAAAATCCAAAAACAGAAAAAGAAAAAAAGTGGTTTACTCATTAAAACATATTTCCCTTCTTGCTGTTCTGTTTCCTAAGTGGTAGTTTGCATTCTATATCTATGGATCTTTCTGTATGCATGAAATACTGTGGTAAATGAAACATTCTTTCTTCACTACAGATTTGTCATGCTTTGTCATTACCTTCACCCTGTTAGTGGTGCTTTCTTGGGCAGGGCACACTTTTAATATGACATGATGTGAACAACAATGACTATAACATCCATGTGGGTGAGAGACATTTTGTGCACCTGCATTCATCCCGCGGCATCTTGGTGACATCAACTTTATTCAAATAAATCTTTTCTTTCCCTAAACTCAGGGTCCAAAGTATATGTACCCTTTATTTAGAAAAACGGATCACTAACAATGTGGAGAAAAGTGACATAATGGGCATTCCTGTCATTTCTGGCATATACTCCTGATTTCAGCTGGAGATTAAATTGCCCGATGTCCTCACTTTCATAATTGCTGAGGTTGAGTTTTATGAGGCTATCATGAAGAATGCTTCCAGCTTCCAAGGGAATGTCACTTAAAAGACAGAAAATTAGATGCCGATATGCCCTGGCAACTGCTAATAATTAATTAAAATGATCTTTAATTAGTAGTTTCTTTAACATTCCACCCTCTCCTAAAAATGTTAATAGGGTAATCAATAGGCATTATTTAGAGCATTGTGTTATCTATACATACACAAGTTATAATCAACATTTTATGTTTCTTGCTCAGTGCTTAGTTTAAAAAATAATCAAAAGCATCTACTTCATGCAGAGGAGATGTTGCACTTCTATCACGCTAATGGTGTGAAAATGTAATGATGTTTTCCTACAAAGGAAAACCTCTTTTCTTTGATGTTTGAGCTTAGCTTCCATTACCACAGCCACAGTAAGTGGAGAAGAAAATATGCATTACTCTCACCATCAAAGATGCCACGACTGTGCTGCTGACAAACACATACTTAATTGCCGGATTTAAAATCGTGTGTCTGCTCTTGATTTTCATAGTGACAACTCTTTACTAAAACAATATAAGCAGCAGTACCTAAAATCAGAGGATGCAATGTCTTATTATTGCATGGAGGTATCCACAAAGAAAGAAACAGAATCACATCTAAATGATGAATCTCCATATTCTGTCATCTTTGTGATTTTACTCCTTCTGGGACATCCAATTTAACACAGACTTCTTAAAATTCTTTGCATAAGAATGAAACCTCCATTATTTTGAGAAACAAATCATAATAAAGTCTAAGCTTTGCAGGTCAATATATGCTAGTAGATGTTATACTCTTGCAGCCCAATTAAACGGTGATATTTCAAATTAAAAGTTCATGGAAATTACTCTGTTTAGAGAGAAAGACAGAGAGAGAGAGAGAGAGAGAGAGATGGAGGGGGGACTTATTCAAAACTACACAGATCATGGCTTGAAAAGAATACAATCTTGCAAACTGTGAGGATCGGATTAAATAAAACATCGCAAATCCTGCAGTTCAGGTTCAGATAAGTAATATATTGTATTATTTATCTGTTTTGAGGATGATTAAAAATGTAAAGTGAAGAGCTTGAAGCCTGTAATATTTTATGGAAGTGCAGGAACAAAAGAAGGACAAAGCATGAGGAAGAGAGCAATTATAAATGAGTGAGGGAAAAAGAAGAGCTAAAGGTTGAAGAGAGAACAAAAAACCAGGTTGTGGCAGTGGCCTCTACCCAGCATAAGTCCTTTCAGCTTCTTTGACCACAAACATTAGCATCTCAGTACTGTTTGCAATTGAGATGTCTACCAGACCTTTCCGGCAATGCCCAAAATAGAATTCCTTTGCGAAGAAGTTGAAGAAACCTCCATCGGTGCCAGGTGTATGTTAGAATCCGAGGCATCCTGAATGAACTGTACCTATGGAAGACCACATTGCATGAATTCTGATTGGGGGTGATAGGCAGGAACAGGGAAAGTTCATGCACTCTTTCAAGCTACTTCATCTATTAGACTGGAAAGTTACAAAATGGGTTTGACCTGATTCTGTGAGTTCATTCTACCTTGCTGAGAACTCAAAAATTTTGCATGAAAATTCTTGCCAAAATTTTTGAATTGCTCTTCTCACAAATCACTCAGAATTATCTAAATTCCCTAAGACTCCTCTAAATATAGCCAATCAGTTAACAGGAGTAACTTTTGTCCAAATCAGAATCTTCAGCTGTGACATTGTCCAAATCTATTTTTATCAGTACTTCCTAAGATATTTGAATAGCTTCCTAACATATGCAACTATCAGGAATAAAACTACAGTTTGCACAAATTAGTAGAATTTAAGCAGCATGCAAAATTGTATGACCCCACTATATTTTATATTGATATCATTCCAGACACACAAAATTACCAAGAATTCATATTGGCCAAACTTGTGGATTTCTAACAGAAGTTTAGTCCTTTATCAATATCAGTGATGGATACTTAACTGGCAATTTTTCTTAAGTAATAAAAACAAAAAAACTAAAAATAGGAGATATGTATATTTAGATATATGACAAAGAAATCAGGTACTTTTAACATGTCTTCATAGCTAGCTTAGTCTATTTTGGGAGACAATTTAGCATTCAAACAACTTGACTGCAATTCAGAGTGTTAATGGTATGCAACAAAACACATATAGTACTAGCCAGGTGTTCTTTTAAATGCCTGAAACAAATAAAATAAAAGAGCTTATAATGAAGTGAGCAGAAGGAGTGAGACTTCTAAATTTCCTAAAATTTAATGGTTTTCTGTAAATGTAATATGGCTACATCATTCTGAATGAAAGATTTCTAGCCCTCAAGGAAGTTTTTCAAAGGCCAGGGATTTAGTTCAGTGGTTCCACTGCACAAGGACCTGAGTTCAATTCCCGGTACCAAAAAAAAAAAGAGAGAGAAGAATGTTAAACATTGAAATCAAGCTCAGTGTGGTGGTGCACACCTATAATTCCAGCACTCATGTGGCTGAGTCAGGAGAATGGCTGCAGGTTCAAGACCAGCCTCAGCTACATGGTGAGTTCAGCACCAGCCTGAACTACAAAGCAAGACTGTCCCTAAAATATATATATAAAAATAACTGAGATAATGAGAGACTAGAGTCATGTATAGGAAAATGGATGCATATTGAGGCCATGCTCTTAAGTGAAATAAATAAGACACACATGTGTAAAAACCAAATAGTTTCTCTGGTGTGAAAAACTAAAAGTGTAAATGAGGTTCACATTGTAAAATTGATAAGATAAAATAGGAAGAAAGGGTCTAAAGAAGTAGGGGAGGTGGAAAGGGTAGGGGGAAGGAAAGATGGGAAAAGAAAAAATATGAGAAAAGGAAAAACTGGAAACAAAGTCTTTGTAAATAGGGAAGGGTGGAGGGGGTGAAGGGAGGGCAGGGGAATAGGGAAAAATGAGAACCAAGACCTGTCATGTAAAGGTACAAGATCCAAATGATGAATGTAACTGTACTGTATACCTAAGAAGTACCCATAAACTCAATGAAAAAATAATAATTGAGATGAATATGTAGGATATTGACTATGCTAGCAAAGAAATATCCTTAAGGGATTCTAAGAATCACATAGAAGTATGGATTTTAACATTATTGTTTAATTGTCATAATACATAAAATATTAAACATTAATCTATTTTACTTATTTTTTCTGGAAATCTTTTTACAGTTTTATTCATATCCCTAGTTTCCCAGATCTAAAGTATATTATGTGAATAGCAGAGATTTCTGACTTCTTTGAAATGTTTGATTTGAAATACTAATTCACAATTCTGACTCCAATTTAATTTTCTTCCGTTCAGCATTTCATTTATACTGTTTCTGCTTGTCCTTTATTTTCATTCATTCAATTAGTTATTAAAGTCTAAAAAATGTGATAGCCACTAAAATTTTCTATATCTTGTTTTGTTTTGTTTTTGTTTTGTCGTTCCAGGGATCAAACTCAGGACCTCACGCTTGCCAGGCGGGTTCTATGCCTTTGAGCTACTTTCCAAGCCCAAGAAATTCTATATCTTGACTCCTCAAATAGATTGTTATATCTAAAAGCAAAGATAATGTGTTAGATTTATTTAGAACTGTTTATGTTGTACAATATGCAGCCTATAGTAAATGCAAAAAATCTCCAATAAATAAATCAATCAGTGTTATAGTCTCCCACTTCAACCTGGACAACATTAATATATAATAAGATATGCTATGATGTGATATGACATGATATGACTTGCTATATGATTTGGGCTAAAAATTTTTGGGGCTTTTATTCTACTTTATTCTGTTTATTTAGCTTTGCTAGTCAGATTCAGTTAGTGATCATTTCTTTTCTCTCTCTCTCTCTCATTGTGTTTATTGGTACACTTTAGGTACACAGTACAGTTACATTCATTGTTGGGCTCTTGTACCTTTACATGACAGGCCTTGGTTCTCATTTTTCCCGCATACCCCTGCCCTCCCTTCACCCCCTATAGATCATTTCAAATAACCCAATTGGATCAAAGCAATTTGCTGTACATTAAAAAAATAATTCTAATACTTCAGAAGGCTATAAGAAGTCACAAGTGAAATTTTCTTTCTGTCTCCACTTTCTAAACTGTAGCCAGTTTGGGGAGATTGCCATTGTGGCCAATTAAAATACTAACCCAACTTCAAAGTAGCCTTAAAGAACCAACTATATACACTATTCAAACCGAATACAAAATTAAATAAACATTAGCAACAATGCTAAGCTGCATATAAACAAAAATTTGAATTCCACGTCTGAAAGAGATCAGGTTTGAGAGGGTACCTGACAGGAACTTCTACTGGCATTGCTTGTCTTGAAAGAGGATAATTCAAACCTGAAAACTCTCCTGTCTGATGGGTATCAGCAACACTTTTTCTTTTCCTCTACATTGTGGTGAGGGTGTATACGGCATTTATCTTGGTTTTTACCTTGAGATAAGATTACTGATGCAAAATCTTTACGTTCAATGTGCTTTATCCCACATATGTGTGCTTGGTCATCCTTTGAAACCACTAGAATCCAAGTAACTGAAAAATCAAGAAGGTTCCCACTGACTACTCAAATGCCATGGCCCAGTAGGAGCCTGAAGACCAAAGCTGTAGCAAAAGGCAGATGTCAGAATTGAACGAGACTAATATCTATTTTAAAATAGAAACAAGTCAGTAATATGCTCATTAAATTTTATAAACTAATTTATATTTACTTTTGCTGCTAAATTCTCTTTTACCTGACACTGAACACTGATTTTTTTCATTTCTAGGGGAAAAAAAAACTCATTTTAGAATCCATATATGATCACTTAACTGTTGATTTAAAATTTTTTATGAATAGCACTCATACCAGGAACTGTGAGAGACCCAATACAGAGCCTCCAAAAGTTCACAATACAATAGAAATATGAAATAATTTCTGACTAGCCTGTAATTTAGATCAACCATACAAGAAAAACTCATAGGAACCCTATAAGAGTCTGCCTGAGAAGTTTCAACAAATAATGAAACTCAGATTTGTGAAATAAATTTTTTGAGGAATTATAATTTAGATCACTTGTACATTCAAGCACTTTTTTCTTGTAATGTTACTCTCTTTTGACTAAGTCAGAAAATCTAAAAAGTGAATATGACAAACAAATTAGATGAATTAGAGGGGAAAGGAAAGAAGGTAATGGAATTAGTATGAGAAAATGAGAAATAATGGAAACAAAGTTTTTGTAGCTAGGGAGAGAGGGAAGAGTTGAAGGGAGGGCAGGGGAATGGGGAAAAAATAAGAACTAAAACTAATTATGTAAAGGTACAAATTTCCAACAATGCATGTCATTATATTGTATACATTTAAGGTACCAATAAAATTATTTTTTAAAAATAACATGCTTTTTTATTTAGCTTTGTTTATCATAAGAAGAGTAAAACTGATAACTGAAAAAATATATTTCTCTTTGATTTAAAAGCTCTGAGATTTGTTATGCTAATAAAATAAATATACATTAGAGCTTACATTTCTGAGAACCTGCTTAGTCGGATATGCTATTCAGACATTTGAAAGGGTTTTTCTCCATAATAACATAGTGTTTGGCATTGTTTTCATTCTTTTTATGTGAATCTTGACCCAAATTTGCTTTCTTATTTGTATAAAATTCTTTTGATATCTCACTTGAAAAAATAAAAGATAATGACAAAATGAAGTCTAATCCCTTTTTCACAGTAAACAAGCTTCTAGACTGGCACTCTTGATTATGTTTTATGTTGTGTAAATCCTGATTATACAAGGTTTTATTTAATTCACAGAATTCCAAAACCACGACAGTAATTATTGAGTTTCCAAACTGACTCAAGAAAATGGACAACATTATTTCTTAAGTACGTAGTATAAAATTCTTTCTTAAAACAGAAAAGAAAAATAGCTAATTGGCCAGGATTCAGTAATAATACCTCTCATCACAACAAAAAGGAATTATGATCCTTGGAGAGAGCTCAATGGATACTTAAATTTTAAACTGTTGGGGATTCTGTTTCTGCTTCACTTTGGGTAATAATCTTAAAATAAAACATTTCCTTCTCATTCAGTAAAATGTGATGCTTGTTATGTGCCTGTCAAATTTGTTTCATTAAAGTCCACTCTCCTCACAGGTATCTGTCCTAAACTCTCCTCAAATACATAGCATAAAATAGGAAAAGAGAATAAAATATGTCCATCTCAATAGATGTCAAATAAAAGTTCCTAAACAACTTGAACAGTCAAAAGGGAAAAAATACACTTTTACCATTATTATTTACAATTTCTCTAGAACTATCAATGAAAAGAAAGAAAGAAGAGAAATATACATTGAAAAGGAAAAGGTGAACTCATTTGCAAATTGTGTATACCTAGAAAGGCTCAAAAAATCAACACAAAACTATAGTAAATGATAGGAAATTTTTGTTTGGTTTTAAAATTAATACAGACAAACATTTAGCTATGTATAAACAATGGCCAGATAAATAAAAAAAGAAAATATCTCATCTGTAAAAGCAAAAAGCAACAAAATATCTAGAATAACTTTTTAAATGTGAAGAGATTATGTAAAGAAAATATTAAAAGTTTATTGAAATATAATTTTATTCAGATGGTAATACTCAAAATTTAAAAGGTTTAATATATACCAGTAAGATTGTTTTTGAAACTTTACAAAAAAGTACTAAATTTTATGTACAAAAAAGGCGAAATACCCAGAAAAGTCTTAAATAAGATTAATACATTGTGACTAGGCCAATCATATATCAAAATATGTTGAAGGTACCATAATTAATTTACTTTGGTAATTGGAAATATTTGACAGATAAATAAATTGTACATAATACATATGTCAAAAGTAATATAAAAATGTAGTTGACATCAAAAATAGTTTTTAATTAGTGGAGAAAAAGCAACTATTCTTTAGTGTGCTTTACAAATCTGGTATATTATTTTTGGTTGGGTTTTTTTCCTATTAGGAGAGGGAAAGGAAATGAAAAAAGAATTAAGATATATTATGTAGTTGTACTAATTCCCCATGAAGAATATAATCATTATGTACAGAAAAAGGAATTGTTTACTAAATAATATAGAGAGAATTGATTCATTGTTTAAAAAAATAAATGTAGATCTCTTCTTTACTCCATCCAATAGGATAATTACCAAATGCATCAAAGGGTAAAACTATTTACTAAAAGAAGAAAGATTAATAAAAATATATATTTATAGTCCTGGAGTAACATAAGCATTGGTAAACAGAAAATAAATTCCAGAAGTCACAAAAAATGAATTGACAAGTTGATCTTTCATATTCTAATGACATTTCTAACCAGAAAATACACCAATCTCAAACTCTCTATTAGGGAACCGAAAGTATATGTGTTATAGATTCTCAAAATAGGAGATAAGTAGCATATCACATCCCAATTACTTCTCTCCTTTTCCGTTTGACCTGTGTAACTAAGAGCAAACTAGGGAAAAAACCATGAAACCAGAGGAGGAAAAACATTTGTCTGAACCCAGCACAACTGACTCCAAGGCAGTAGAGTTCTTGTTCATCAGTTCCTATAGTAAAGAGGTCAAATTAGCTTTTCCATTTCATATCTAAGAAAGAAAGTCATGCATCTGTCTTATAGTATCTTCATAAGCTTAAAATGTTGGCATCAGTCATTATACTTTGGATTATGTTTCCTTTCACTTTCCAGGCCTGAGTATGCCAGGAGCAAGAGGATTTTCACATTATTTACACAAATCATTAGTACTAACTCCTGCCCAAACAAGGATTTCGGGGAGTTAATAGTCTTTTCTTTATACTCCTAATTCTTTGAGAGCACTTCAGTTCTAGAAAGTAAAATTTGTAGCTAACAACTTTTAAGATGGTATTAATAAACCTATATTGTACTGTTTATTAATGAAACTATAAAAAAGTATTTATGTCTTTCTCAGAAAAGTTAAATATTTCTTGGCAGAAAAGCCAAAAAATGCCTCTCAACTCGATATACCTAGACACGTTAGAAGGAATCATATTAAACATCAAAAGGCTTGTAGTAAATTTTGAAGGCAAAGAACCTAGTAGAGATTTACTCCAACAGCCAAGAGCAATGTCTTTCTTCACAGTGTAACACATATGAAGCAAGTGCTTTAAGACTGAGCCATGTCTCTAGCCCAAGATTAACATCTATTTTTTTCCTCATTGAGTTTATTGGTACATTTTAGGTATACAGTATAGTTACATTCATTATTGGGATCTCGTACCTTTACACGACAGGTCTTGGTTCTCATTTTTTCCCCTTGTCCCTGCCCTCCCTTCACCCCCTTCTATTTTATTAGCACAGAGTTAGAACAGCTAATACTAAATACTACCCTGTAAACGCTATCTAAAAGTATGATGAAGAAAAAGTTCCCTCGTAAACTCGTGAGGCACATTGTTCCTTAAAAGATTTTCAACAGCAAATTAAACATGGGTATTAAAGTCATAAATCAGAAGCTGCTCTTCTTTGGGTTTCATTCTCTTAACTGCTCATTCATCCCTTCTGGCTTTGGCTCTGTTCTCTCTCTGTGCCCCCCGCATAAGGCCCACTTTCTCCAACCCCTTAGCCCCTCTGCTGTAGCCATCTTACTGTAAAAAACACTTCCTTTCTTACTTATTCCATCATCTTATAACCAATATAGAAAAGATTCTATAAACATGATTTCATCGATTCTCTTTTTTTCTTTAGAGCTGTGTGCGGCACTAGATGTTTATTATATTGTCACTACTATTACTGTGCTGACAGCCAGACAGTTACTGAATTACAGTAACTTGTTCTCTGAAACAGACCTACCTAAACTGGGACCAGCACCAGCCACTCCATTTATTTCATCAAAAATTAAATTCAAAAAACAGTTTTGCATACATAGCCTAAAATATTACATTGGGTACTGGAAAGCTAGATACATAAGACATGGTTCTTTTCTTTAAGAATTTATTGTCTATCCGTAAAACAAAATTTTTAAAAATTACAAAACAAGATTTAAAATGTAACAGTTATGTTATTTTAAAGAGGGACCAGATTTTCATTCATTGCTAGTAGGAATGCAGAATGAGTCATGTTGCATAGGTTGGCAGCTTCTTACAAAACTAAACGTACTCTTACTGTATGATCCAGCAATCATACTTTTTGTCAGTAACATGAGGAGTTGAAAAGTTAGGCCTACACAAAAATCCCCGCAGAGGAATAGTATTCAGTGCCAAAATGAAATGAGTTATGAATCCATAAAAAATACATTTTAAACCTAAATGCATAAGTGAAACAAACCAATGTGAATGGCTACACACTGTATTATTCCAACTCTATGACATGCTGGAAAAAAGCAAACATCCGGAGTTAGAAAAAGATCAATATGTGCATGGGGCTTAGGAAAAGGGGATTGATAAATAGGCAATGCGTAGAAAGTTTTTAGGATTGTGAAATTATTCTGTATTATACTGTAATGGTGGATACATATCATTATAATTTGTTCAAACTCACATATAGTACAAAACTAAAAGTAAACCATAATATAAACTCTGGACTTTGGATGACAATGGAGTGTCGACGTAGTTTCTTTAATGGTGACAAGTGAACCCTCTGCTTTGAGGTGTTCATGGTAGGAGGAAGCTCTACCTACTGGGACAGGTGATACAAGGAAAATCTCTGACCCTTCCACTTGATTTTTCTGTTAGCCTAAAACTTTTTAAGGAGTCTATTTCTTTAGGTAAGAGGAAGTGAGACCAAAAAAATAAATAAAAAAATAAAGCAATCAACTCTAATTAGAGAAAAAAAATGCCTTGGACATAGAGAGGAACACAGAGCTATGGCCTAATCTGTGTTCTAGTGTACGTGTATGCAATCAGATAGAAGCTACAAGATTCCATCTATGTTTTCAAGACCACTCTAAAGCAGACATGAGGAATGAAGAATAGAAGAAAAGAGACTAGAATCATATGCTAGTAAAGTCAGAGAGGGAAAATTGAGCTATGACATAGTTTATTGACTTGCAGTTTTGATGCGATACAATAAGGGTGAGTAAGATACAAAGCGAACAAATTTTCACCTAGAACTTTGTTAAAGGAATGCCAATGATGGCTCTCCGTGGCTGCAAACATCTTCCCATAATTGGTGAAAAATACACAAATTGGAGATTTACTTTAAAGCTTAAACATAAATACTCCAGGTATGTTTAAGACATTATAAGTAATTTCTGCAATTCATGAATTAATCTGAACTAGCTCAACCAGACTCTTTTCCCATTAGAACACCAGAAGAAAGTGGGAGCAGAAAGAAATTATAAAATTACATAGGTGAGGAAAGAATCAAGTCTAGCAAAGCCCTGGATGATGGCATGCTAAAGTTGCATTTGGGGGTCACAAAAGAGTAGCTTGAATAAGCAGATGACCCGTGGTGGGAAATCACACCAAGTCCTACATCATTGTGTAACATAAGCTCATTCTTCCTGCATGGACCACAACATCAAGAGCAGGTTTGAAGAGTAAAGTGAATCAAAAAGGAAAGCCATACAGTGTCAGAAAACTATAGCACGTGGATAGGTTCTACTTTCATATTTAAAAGGGGAGAAAAAGCTGAAATTAGTTGTAAAAATAAATCACTGAGTGTTGTTGTTTTTGTGGTTGTGGTTGCTGTTGTTGTTTCAATAGATGACACAATCGTCTTTGCCCCACACTGGACGTGATCCTGGAGTTTCTGTTGATCATAAATAGTTATAGGTCTATGTAAATGAGTACAATTCACAATTACAAGGCATAACTCAGAATGCAGATGTGAAATGGAACAATATTACATTACTTCCAAAATCCAGCCATGACACTGATTGAGACATTTACTTTAAAAAATTCAGAAATCTACACAAGTAATTACAAAAATCTGTGGTAAAACATTTTCTGTTTTAATCTACTGAGCTGTGATCAGCAGTTGATTTGATCTAGTTAATAATCTCATCGAAACTGCAGTATCATTACCATGAGTTCAGGACATCAGTAGCAGTCATTAAAACTTAAAAAAATTACAGTTATGGAATTTCTCTGCTTATTTTCTCCCTCTGTTTAACTTCTTGGAGAAGAGATTAAAAACTTATGAAAAAAATGGGGGAAAATTATAAATCATAAATTATGAAGAGGGAATTTCGTTCTGGAACATCTATTTCTCCTTCTAGATAGTGACATTCAGTAAAACTTGGTTGCTACAGTCAGAGCTGAGATACTATTTAAGTGGAAGCACAAACAGTGAAGATTAATTTCACATAGTGTTTCTGGCTTAAATATTCACCCATGACTGAAAAACAAAAGGCTATGTCTGGAGTTAAACAGTAGACCAAGCCTCTGTTCACCTCCGTGAAACTTCCTCTGACTTCTCTTCTGAAACTGTCAATTTTTTGGAAATTAATCTTATTCTATACAACTTTTAATGTGTTCAGGACTTGTCTCTTTCTGCTCATTCATTGCAATATGTCAGCTTGAGTCAGAGCTGCCTAACAAATTAGCGAGCTCTGAGTGTGGCTGTGGATGACTCACATCCAAGTCAGCACACTGAGCGGAGAAGACCCAGCCCAAATGGAGGTGGCACCGACCAACAGGCTTGTAGCTTAGACAGAAGAAAAAAGGAAACATTCCCCCTTCTCAGAGGTACTACAGTCTTCACTGCCTTTCGATACTGATTTCCAGTTTGTTCAAACTTACAGCACAGGTTCTCCCGCCTGCCAACAAGGACGCAGGAACGACTCTGCACTGAGCTTCCAAGTTTTGACCTTCAACTGCCACTGAATGCCCCAGGTTTCCAGGGTGTGAATAGCCACTTTTGATTGTCCCATCTCTGATCTGGCAGATGGACAACGGGACTCTTCCAATTCTGTAAGCCTACTTAGTAAATAATCATGCATATCATGCATGTATAATTGTATAATGGTGCATATCTTTTATATTGAATCTGTTTATCTAGAGAAACCCAACTATATACTCCTTAAATAGATGCTAAGTATTTTTAACTAACATAATGTCAAGCAAGTAAGTACTAGATACTTGACAAATATTTGTTAGTTTGTCTTATTACCCATGATCATATTTTCCTTGCAAACCCTGGTACAACCCAAATCAATCTGGCCATTTAATTTTCAAACTGTATTTCAAACTGCTAGGCATGGTGACACATGCTTATAATCCTAGCTCTCAGGAGGCGGAAGTAGGAAGATCGCCAGGAGATCAAGGCCAGCCTGGACTATACAGTGAGACCCTGTCTCAAACCCCCCTCCAAAAAAAAAAAAAAAA
>NW_022900916.1:54335877-54354920 GCF_012274545.1 Fukomys damarensis | reverse complement strand
CCCCACAAAAAAAAAAAAAAAAAAAGCTGAGAAATTCAAAATGAAAAAAGAGAGCCAAGAAAGTAAGATTCTAGTTGCTGGTCTGCACCAAAGCCAAACAAAATGAACAGTAAAAAAATAAAAAAACTATGAATCACTAACCAAGATAATCAATTTAATAGGTAATTACATCAAAGAGGAGAGATGACCAGCTTCTAGGAAACTTCACTAGCATTAGGGAAATAGATACTTATATCCAAGATAACCTAAGTGGACTACATGAAGAGTTTAGTTTGTTTGTTTTTTGTTTTTTTGTTTGTTTTTGGTACCAGGAATCAAATTTGGGTCCTTGTGCTTGCAAGGCAGGCGGCAGAACCCCTGAGCTAAATCCCTGGCCTGGACTACATACATGAATTAACAAAGAATGCATAGAATTTTGCATAGGAATATTTGGTAAGAGTTACAATTGTCTTTAATTGCCTTTAAATGTAACGAGTTCACTAAAACAGAATGTCTATGAGTTCTTATCGACTAATGGTACACTTTAGTCTATCTTCTGATTCTTAATCTAAATATATAAGAGGTTTTTTTAATAAAATTCATAGACTTGCCTAATTACGGAAATTAAAATCTGGCTTCAATATCATTTAGCAATTAAATTTTATCCTGTTTAAATTAAAATAAACAAATCATAGATTGCACTCTACAACATTCTTATATAATGATTGTAATTCTCCAAAATCATTATTTCTGTAGTTCTAACAGCTTACCTCTACTTCCTTATTGCATTTTTTTGATACATGGATTTCGACTGTTGGTTAACTCTACTTTAGGTAATGTTTCTGGTTAAAATAGACTAATATATATGCTTTGCTTATCACATTGTCCATTACATAATAAACATTAAATAAATACACATTTATTGAATTAATAATTTATTAAATAAAGAAATATTAACTAGTAATAAATCATTGCCTGAAATCAATTTCACTAGTGTCAGGCTTTCAACTACAGATTAATCATATTCAAATTGCCTCTACTTAACCCCAGTCTTATCATTTTCTATGTCATGTTTCAGACACTCATATGTCCCCAGGGATGGCAGAAAACTGCTGGAAATAAGATGAACTTCATATCGCATCGAATCTGCATCTGGCCTTTAACATTTGAGCTGAAAAAATTATTAATCAAATGTTTCTGATTCATAAACATAGTGTTCTTACTGGCCTTTGAAGATCACTATGCAAATTATTAAATTGATAATATATACAAATGTTCGTGTTACATAGTAGGCTTCAACAAGTATTGCATTTTCTTCCTCTGAATCTGGTACTTATGAAATGGTTATTATTGAATCCCAGCCCAGCACTGCCTCTGAAATCCAGCTCCTCCACCCCACCCAATCCCAAACATAATGTTCTTGCCAACCCTTGTACCTACACAGATCTCCTTCACTACACCAGGAAAGAAATTTAAAACTCTTGAATTACAAAAATTAGAGAACTCAAATCTATTTCTTTCATTACTCAAAACTTATGAAAGAAAAGCCAAAGATGCCAACATTAATTCTTGAGATCTTTGTACTTAATCAAAGAATGTACTTCTAAGTGAAATAGGATATTTTATCTAATTACTACTCATTATCTCTCTAAAATAGACTTTTATGGTTAGCAGCTAAAATTTCCTCTTTGGGTTTTATTACCTTTTGAAATCAAAGTAATTTAAAATCTTAGTGCCCATTACTATTTCATTGAACATTTCTTCAAAATCTTAAGTAACTTGATTTCAACATAAAGTATTAATTAGCAATTTATACCTTCTCAATGCCATATGTGACCTTTCCTCAGAGGTGGTTGAGGTAATTCTGTGAGGTAACCAAATTAAATTTCAACCTCAGGTGCAGGCAATTATTTTAAAACAGGTCCTTTAATAGTGGCTTGATAGGGACTTGCATTACTTATGTCGTAGCTCATTTCTCCACAGAGAGTTGTTTCTCTGTATAGCTATCATGCCTAAGAGTTTTCTCTTAGGAAGTCAAATGTATGTTCACTCAGCAGGAGAAAGTGAGAAGTAACTGCTTGCACCCACAATATAATTTTCAATTCCAGTTTAAAAAATAACTTCCGCTTGTCTCAATGAGATCTCTACATCCTCCCTTTTTCCTGGCTTTGCTTACCATAGTTGCATTTATTCTCCAATCTGTACTCTATTACCACTATACACTTATCTCTCAACCTCATTCACTTTATCATTGAGACTATTCTAGAATGATTTTCTCTAGCCTTCTCCTGGATGTTTCTCAATTACTGTTTTCTTAAAAAAGAAAATGCAGGAGTACCTTTTACCAAACTTCAGCCATCATGCTAATGTGCTGTAGTTTATGGAATCTTATCCCTAATGCCCCAAAGAAAGGTATTAAACCACTCAAAATGCTATGATAGCATTCAAGGATTCATTTATTTAAAAAAAATCTTTGCTATTTCATTGAAAAGGTGTTCACATTCTCCTTCATTCAATTTAGTCTAGTTAACAAGAATAAAAGCACTTTTGATTTTCAACAAAGCTAGGATGTCTTTATGCCCTCCTCCTATTTAGCTATATATATAATTATTTTTTAAAACACATTAAAGATGAAAAGTACAGTGAGGTTAAAAAAAAAGGTCCCTACTCAGTGTGTCTTGACTATCTAAGGATGTAAAGCATGCTATTTATTCATATTTATCCAGTGTTTGGGGCTGTACATTTGTACCTGCTCTCTCATTTAATCTCCACCAATCCTGCAGATGATTTCCCTGACACCCTAACCTAACTAATCCAGAGCTGCTGGTCCTATTCTGTCAAATCATCCTATACTTTACCACCGTTTCATTCATCAGAATTGGTAATCATTTCGGTTTTCAGTCTGACATAAACAGAAACTACCCTGCATCCTCACCAATGCATCGCTCAAATTTTATACAGTGTCCAGAACATGTTTGGTGTTCAGTAAATATTTTTAAATGAGTAGAAGTCAATCTGAAACTATTACAATATAAACAAATAGCATCAAATGACTGCTGAGTACAATGAGAAGGTATAAAAAAGTGGGAGCTGCTATGGGGAAAGGATGGTGTTGCAGTCTGGATTTTGGCAAGGGGATACATTAAATACAGGATATATAATGTATAGGATTACTTTTATGATACACAAAAATTTAAACTCAAAGGAGTGCAAGAGACAAACCACACACTAGAGGCCCAAGGAATCCAGCTGAGGGCCTGGATCCCAGCAATTTCCCACAAAAGTTCAGCTAAAGGCTTAGAGTTCAATGCAATGTCCTCCCTGAGTCCAGCCAGTGGCCTAGAGCCCACCGCAATATCTCATGCATGCCAGTACTGAGGATCTGCACCTGGAAGGACCATCGGTCAGTGGTGGAAGCCAGAAAACCTACATAATGAGATGAGGAAGTTGTGCCAAAGCTGAGGGATCCACATTAGGTCCAGGAAGCGATGCTCACAGTGAAGAGCAGAGTTCCCGGATGAAAACAGCAGCCATTTCAAGGGACAGCAAGGTCTCAAGCTCCCCTTTTGATGAGAACAGCCTAATTTGCATCAGGAAAACCATCCACAGCAAGCTTCTCCTAGAAAACCAACAGGCCAAGATCTTTCTCTCCAGTCCTCTTTTTATGGCTATTGGTAACAATCTTCAGGTGGATCCTCCACACCCAGATGACGCTGATTCAGTTCAGCTGGGCATTACAAGTTGACCATCAGTCAATCCAGCACACATGGCAAAACATGTTTGATGGTCACAGAATTCACCTTGTGTCTAGAAGTGGAGCACACATCACGACACCCCTGCAAGATACAAACAGGTGTTTCAAACACCCTCTCCCAACCCCAATGCAGCATGAAGAACAGTCCATAAAAATACCACTGTTGGCTTTTCTGTCACTTACTAGGTGAGATTTTGTCTGAGTTTCAAAATCAGGAACCTCTGAATTCACCTGGCACTTACACAGGGGCAAATGGTGGTACCATTGACATATTTGTGCACCATTCACAAGGAAAAGATAAGAAGCTTAGTGAAGCTACTAACAAGAAAGTTTAAGTCCCTCCGTTATTAACAGTCCTAAGCCCTCTCCTTTTTTGAATGGTGTCTCAGATCATTACAAGATGAGGGACAAATTAAGAAAGACTGCAGGAGATAATTACAGAGAAATTCTAATTCATGTAAATTTTAGAAAAACTCAGAAAGGAAGGTCGATGCACAAAATGTGCAGCAAGAGTATAATTTTGTGACTGTTGCTTGTGGTGCTAAGATCAAACCCAGAGACATGCGTTCTAGACAAATGCTTGACCGTTGAGCTATATTGCACCAAACTTCCAGCCCAAGAGTCCTTCAGTTTGCTCAGGCAGATCTATATTTATCACCTTTTATTGCCCTGGAATCGCAGTGCATTAACACAGATCGGTGAGTTAAGGACCTGGAAGCCTACTGTGCTAACAGGATTTCTGTGTAATTTTGATTTTTAGACAAATTTTGAAAACACTATTATAATAAAAGCTAGCCAAATTTTATAACCTTGGACCAACAAGGTAATCCCCTTTACAACACCTATGACATTCATTTCATCTGTATTCAGTGCCTACTAAATGTTTTAGTCACAAAAATAATAATTTAATTACAAACATAAGAAATTTTGAACTTAGAATATTGAATTTTGAAATTGGATATACTGGTATAATGCTTGTAGAGATTTAAACTTATTATTTCACCTAAATATTTACTTTGTGTGCCATTTGGTTTCCACAGAGTATAAGTTTTAGAAAGATAGGCAGTTAGTTTTTTTTTTCAATATCCCCTAGAAGTCTCTCCAATAATTTGTGTGCATAAAATACTTGTTAAACCAGATTTAATTACAAAAGCCAGTCACTGTCAGTTATATGTTAAAAATTCTTTGGGGTTCCTGAGAAACCAGTAACCTTATTTTTAGTTTCATTTTCACAAAACAATTTACTCTTTAGGCTGTCTAGTTCATACAATAGATAGCCTACCTTCTTCAATTTTACTCAGAAACACTCTTGAACATTTCTCTTTTTTACTTGTCTGGGACTTCTCCTTATTTTGTTTTATTGTCTTATTCTTAGTAAATCATCACCAAACAAAGGACAAAATAAGGGCAATGAAACAATTGTGTGATGCCTTTTATTTCACAGCTCTGCTCATCTGCTGCACAAATAGCAAAACCCATGGTTAATCACCACATACCCCTGGCTCCCAGGGCACTCGTGGAGTTTTCCATATGGTCTGAGCAAATCGAGGACTCACACATATATCAAATACAAATTATGCAAAGAGATGTGATCATCTAGTGGAACCAAGTCATAAGAGAAAAATACCTGTTCAACAAAAACAGAAACCTACTTAATAAACACTGCACATTTCTGGTTCCCAAGGCAAAGCAGTAATGTGCACACTATATAAATCTTCATCCTCACAGTAGCGAGGATAATCTCTCAGACATACACAACTGGACGCTTTCATTTTCACTCATCCAAGTAAAAGGAAAGTTTCATCAGTTATTTCTATTTTCTCCTTTTTTAGTATACTCAGTTTTTCAAGTTTTGGTGCTCACTAGGTGACCTCCTCCTCCCTCTGTGGTAAAGTTGAGATATTTTGTCCCCAGAATTTCATTTTTAAGCTTTAGTCTCTCTCTTTTCCTCTTAGTTTAAATGGGTTATTCTTAGCTGTGGGAAGCGTTATCACATAAACTGAGGCCCTTTAGAAAATGAAAAAAAGGCACTAAAGAGAAAGAAAATTGCAAAAACAAACAAAAATAGAAATTGTGTTGGGCAAACAGAGACATAGGCACCTAGCGCTGTACTTTCCACTAACTTCTAAGTTTCACCTAAGGACACTAATTAAATTGGAGGTTGGGTGTTACTGCCCACACATTTCATATTTTTTACAGCAGTAAACTGAGAGAGACAGAAAAATATAAGCATTTTCATAAGACACATCCAGTAGTGAAAAAGCATGGAGAATGGAAGAGGAGGGAAAAATGTTTTGGTGCAACTGTGTACCTGGCACTCTGTAGATAAAGAAGAAAGCAAATGATTAATAGTATCTTTTTAACAGCCACTTTCCCATGTGAATAAATAGCAAGACCATACAACATGGTAAACATGTGAATTGCTACAGATGTTTTTGGAAAGTAACCTACAATACCTCTTCAAAAATTTGAAGTGCTTAACTTTAGACCCACCGATACTACTTTGAGCAATATCTTCTTAAAAATGAAAGTTTTCATACATAATAATATATAGATAGATGGATAGATGAAAGTCTATTACCACAATGCTTTTAGAGGCAAAAGGTTAAACAATATGAAATCATGTCAATAAGAACATATCTCAGAATAATATTCACAGTCTGAACTTGTTTATATAAAAAAGGAAAGACCCTATATATAATGAATATATAATATATTTTATTTATTCAACAATGATTTTTAAAGTTTTCAGTATGTGCTAAGATAGTGCTCAAGGTTCTATGCTAGTGTATACATTTTTCTTCTCTCTCTCTCTCTCTCTCTCTCTCTGTACTGGGGACCAAACTTGCAAGGCAGGCGCCAGAACCACTGAGCTAAATCCCCGCTATTGGTGTATACACAAAGTTGTCAAGGGAAGGTAAAGAATTACAGCTCTATATACCTTGATATCTCTTTGACTAGCCATAACAAGCATGTATTGGTTTTGTAACTTTTATAAATCCAAATAAAAAGAGAACTATGCATGTTACGTATGCAAAAATAAAATCTCATTGTTCTGAAGTCTGGATTGTACTGACCATCTGGTACCAGAAAGTGGTCTGCTTGAGCTCAGATTCTTGCCGACCTCCAAAGCACCACAGTATCAAGTCTCCATGGGAAGGCGCTGCCATAAAAATCAGTCTATTGGTCCAGGGATTTAGCTCAGCGGCAAGCGCCTGCCTTGAAAGCACAAGGTCCTGAGTTCGATCACCAGTACTGAAAAGAAAAAAAGAATCAGTCTATTGTTCAGTAATCCAGTACCCTTAAGATAAAGCAAACATAGAAGAAAATGGAAAAAGATATAAAGTAAGCTAACTTTCTCCACTTCAACCATAACAATATAAAATTCCACACGCCCATGCTCTTAGAACTGTTTTTGTTCACTCAGCCTCATAAATTTGAGATTCTTTCATCATTTTACCAACTGTGGTCCTGATTTTCCTAACTTCATAAGCTACCTAAAATATATACTACAAAAGAATTTAATAATTGCTTAGCTAGACAAAAAGCAAATAAGCAGGATTTTCCAGTGGTCGCAAGATCAGTGTGAGTGCTGCAAGAGCGCTGCTTCTTAAATGGATAGGGGAAACAGAGGGATAGTTTTTAATAGCAAGTATCGTATCCTCTTTCTATTTACCATTAGACATTATGCCAATCACCCATTTAACATTTGCATACTGCACTCTTTCCACAGGTACACGAGCTGTTACAGCAAAAGACTCCAGGGAAAACAGGAGACTGAGACCTCCACAGACTATGGAACAGGTGCTGCTTGAGTCAAAGAAAGGGGCTGAAGGAGAAGGGACACCAAGAACAAGAAAAGACCAGGAGTTCTGGGTCCAAAACACAGCAAAATATATCAGGTCTCAGGCACACAGGCAATGGGAATTGGACAGTCTTGAACCACAGCTGTTAAACCTCCAGCAGGCCCGAACCTCCCACCTGGCTTCTCCCTGGAATGGTGCCTGCTCCATCCTCCTCACTTTACAACCTCCTCAGCTAGCTCAGTTTGTGCAGCACCCAAGGATCTGTTGGGCTCAGCTGTTTATCACGCTCCTCAGCTCCAGCAAACTCCACTGATTAATAATCATTTCTTAGTTTAAATTTTCATGGAATAACTATCTGATTAACTTAGCCTAGCTAATTAATAAAAGCCTTTTGAACAGCAACAAGCCATAGCCCCTGGTCACATTGTACCATGGTCATCCAAAAACTGAAAGCTCAGTCCTAATTCAATATGGTCCCTAACCTCTCAGTGGTACTGTGAGTACAGAAAGGCCTACTAGAGAGGTATGTCTGACCCCATACGTAGGCCAACAAGCTTAATGGACATGTTCTCAAAAGTTCATTGAATATGTTCAATTTTTCTTTCATGGGCAAAAAAAAAGTCTTAGGGAAGAGAAATAAAATCAGTTGCCCACTATGTTAAGCATAATGATAGGAACTTTAAATTAATTTTCTAATTTTATTGCATGTATTCATCAATCTTTTAAGCAAATGAAATGATATTTATATTACAGTGAGCATCCAAATACATCTATCCATATCTTGCTATAATCAAAATATGTATTCATAGCATCTAAAATAGGACATCATTCATACAGATTTCGCCTTCCAGCACAAACTGTTAAAGCACATTTCTCCCAGTGGGAGCAATAACTATATGTCCTTCCTCTTCCACTATCTTTTGTCTAGCAGAAAGCCCTGTCCTACTCTGCCCTGTGAGTGGTGCAGCACTCAAGGCCTGAGAGGATCTTCGGCGAGTCGCAGACATGAAAAGCAGATAGTTGGCAAGGATGAAGTTTATAAAATAAAAATCACATGAGGGTTGACGAAGAGGATGGGGCAGTACGAAATGAAGTCAGATGAAGTCTAGTCTCTTTTCCCCCCTAAAGTATCTGCTTTCTTACCCCACTTACTACTATTCCTGATGTATGAGAAACTTGTCAAGTGTGATAAAGGGGCCAGAGCGGAAGCCCACAGGTATACAAGGCCACAGCCTGAGAAATGTTTGCCTATGAATGAGGCAAATAGGAAGAGGGAGGAGAAACGGAGAGGATTCTGCTGACCCTCTCCAGAAGCCATTTGTAAATGCAAGGACATTCATAAGTCAGGCATATGTAAGTCAGAAGCTGTGTGTAATTGGATCGTATAATATGACATTCATCTCTGACTTTTTTCCCCTCACCTAGCCTCCTGGTTTTATATCCTACTTTGATGTGAGATAATATGGTTGTACATGAGTGACTTGAGTTAAAAAATAGGTGCATAAAATTCTCTCAAGCTAGATACTCAGCTACCTGAATTGTAAGGCACACTTTAGCCAGAGACAATTTCATAGAGAAGAGAAATGTGGCACTGTTTTACACAAATTGAAAACAGCCTTTATATCCTTATTAAATTTTCAAGGAGTTGCATGTAGATTTAACCACAAAGCTCACATTATTTAGGGGATTTAATTATTGTTTGTTTCTTTCCTTCATTTGCTGTCTTCAAATAAAAGCATATTTCATTACATGGTGTGCATTAATGCTATTAGGAAGGTTCAGAGGAAAAAATCAGCTTTTCACAAAAATGAAATCATGTTCCTTATTAAGAATAAGAATAAGAAAAATAAAAGTAAGAAAAGCCATGCTACTCTAGGATTAGACGTAAAAGGGAGGGGTATGTTCAGGTAGCCTCTTCTCAGATTACTTTTTAGCAGCCAGGGCTTTAAATTTTTTGGAATTTAGGAGTATCAGAGCTGGTCTCACAGAAGGAGGATGTCATAAGCCTCAGGATATAGATCCTAAATACAAAGTAATCCAAAGTCACCTCATAAGAGTCTTTAAAAGCAAAAGTTTTCTGGGCCACCCTGGAAGCCAGTCCCTAAAAATGGTACCTGGAAAAATGTCTCTCTTGGAATCTTTTGTAGTTTACAGGCACTTGCCATTAACTATTTTTCCATCTACATGTGTTAGTTTTCTTTGAAAAATGTTATCTTAAAGCAGCTTTTCTCAAAGTATGCCCCCTTGTATTACAGTTAGAATATCCCTTCTCCAAATGCCTACAAGTGGAGTGGCTTGGATTTTGTACTTTCTAAATAAAGATGCTCATCTTACACCTCTAAGGAGACTCACTTAGCATGCTTGTGAAAATTGCAGATTTTTAGATCAACTCAGTAAGTTCACTGAGAGAGAAAATAAGGATTCTTCCATTTTAAAAACCAGAATTAAATCTTATTACTACTAAAGTTTGTGAATCACTGCCTTAAAGACATTTTCAGACAGAAATAGACCCTTAGTCTTTTTTTCTACTGCATTATTAATTTCTTTAATAACACAGAATTTCTCCTTCATATTTTGATTATTATTAAATGAAGAATAAGCAAAAGAAATCTGTTTGACATGTTCTCAATGACTTTGAGGTTTTGCTAGACACGCCAAGAAACCTGGGGACATTCTGCACTGGCAGGCCAACTTCTGGCCATTTTCCATGTGACAATCCTTTCTTCATCAGTGAGGAAATGGGACTTGTAACTGATCATTAGTGAGCTACATCTTGTGGTTATAAAGCCTCAAAAAGTTCTGCAGACCATGCTTAGCCTCTGTTACGGGTTAGTGCACTGACTTAGTCATATCAATATTACCAGACATGGTGTGTGTCTCTTCTTCCATTCCTGGGAGTTTAAGTCAGGCATTCCTTTTCAACTCTATCTCTGCCTCCAGTTGAATTTTAAGGACTTCAAGGCCACAATGGATGATGGAGCACAAGTGAAAGGACCTTGGGTCTCCAAGTCACCAGGGAGGGAAAAAAAAGCTGCTTACAACCAAGAAATATGCACGCTGAATTCTTAATAGGCCAATATATATATTTTATTGGTGTAAGTTACTCAAATTTGGGATTGGTTTCCTAAAAAACAATACTATTTCACTAGATATATTGCTTCTTAAAGTGAGCTAAACTAACTCAAAATATGAATTTCCCCATATTTTGAACTTTAGCACTCTGTCTGAAGTCTGATTTTTTCCACATAATAGTTCTGTGGTCTTACAAAAATTATTTCACCTTTTTATGATCAGGCACTAACAAAATTCTGGAGCCTGATTAATTAGAATAACAAATATCATACTCTATATAACAGTTAAAACCTATTAAATTCAATTAATTATGCTCTTCAACTATAACTGCTAACCCAAATAATTGAAAGTTTTAATAAAAACTCTGGACTTTCTATAAGAATTTATTCCTACTGCTGAAAATTATATTTTTCTGTTTGTTGCTTTAAAACATATATTTATGTACCTATTGCTACTGTACATGATTTCAAAAAACACAAACAGATGTTTCATTAAATAGTTGGAATAGATACAAATAGCAATTAGCAAATCACAGCAAATAAGAATTATCTCCACAGGGCAATTCCAAAACACATCAAAAATAGGTAATATCCACTTCTTGAACTAGGAAAATAGCAAATACATCTTAAATGACAATTGTGAAATAAAACTTTCATTTCATACATAGAAAGGGATGCTTCCTTCCTTTGGCAAATCAGCATTTGGTCTGTAAAACATGATGCTTGCTCAGAACGTCATGCATCTCACTCAATAATTCTTTCTTATTAACTGCTTGGGCACAATTTATTTTCCTCTCAGGCTACGAAGGTGCGTGGAAGCGCAGCACACTCTGGCTGCAGCTGATAAGCCAGCCCACAGCCGCCGCACTGCTGGCCCGATGAGATTTGTAAGGAGACAATATTCCATCGGCGTGGAAAACCATGCTGTATATCAAACCTATCACCAATAATATCTACAAACGACACTTTGATGCATTTGCTAACTCTCACAGAAAGCTCTCTGCTATTCTTCTGAAAATATGGCTTGATTTTTTTTCTGTTATAGTAAAGACATAGAAACTACTTTAGAAAAAAAAAAGATCTTTGCTTTTGTTTACCTCTTTTTTCCCATAAGTGCAGTAGTCTAAAAGAATATTTTAAACCTTAGCTTTGAAACATACATTGCTATTGTTCAAAAGAAGATGAATCGCCCATCCTTAGGATGAGAACAATTTATTTCATAAAAAGTAAAAGAGAAAGCACGGAATGCTCAATACAGGAACATGTCAACAATCCTACAAACTGAAATTCTCAAAAGTTTTCTGACGCTCTTCAAGCAAAATACTTGCACAGAGGAAGGAAAGTGCTTCTTCCAAAAAAAATCTGCATTTTCTCTGCTTAGAATAAATATTATTTGCATTATTTTAACACCACCCAGTGGTCTGTTTCAAAGGCCCTCTCAGCTATTTTTACTACATTCCTGAGCCTTTAAAAAAAAAAGACAGTACTAAGAAAAATACTTCTTAAAGACAAACCACACTATAAGGAATCTAAATAGATGATACACTAAATATGTTCATTTAATGAATGCAATAGATCATTTAAAGGAAATGGGCTACAGAGATAACATTTAAAAAATACAGTGCAGTTTACAATACACTGATAGAGATTTTCCAAAACACTGTGATATGGTTATATGGTTGTTACTGGAATTAGCTTCTAAGGCCAGAATGTTAACTGAATATTTTCACATACATTACCTATTTAATACCCATGAGATTTCTTAGAAAGTAATATTCCATTAGGTCAGATAAATCCCTGCTATATATCAAGCCTATACAAAAAAAGCTAAAGCAATGCTTTTTTCCAAACTTTCACACATTAAAAAAATTGTCTGTTGTATGCTGAAATATAGGTTGGCTTATTTTTTTCCTTCCAAATAAAAAATATTGAACCTGAGTCTCGGGGATTTCAATGATTTGTCTAAAAGCAAAAGTAAGGAAACAAATATACACTTTGAACACTAAATATGGATGTGATAAGTGCTTTACATTGCATGTGTCTTTACAAATATTGCATGTATTCCTTTTTAATATATTACAGTTCTATGAAAATGTAGAGGAAACTAAAACAGAAAATATAGACAACTTGACCAAAGACACACATCAAAAACTAGTGTAGCTGGAATGTAAAACCAGATTTGACAACTCATGTTCCTTCAACTAAGATTGAAAAGAAAAACTCAGAAATAAAACAAACAAATAGACCTTGTGAAACAATTAAGTATGCTGAATTTATTGTCACTGAAGGGAATTGGGGTGGGGGTGGTACAGATATTTCCAATAGAGAAATTCACTGATACTCAGGAAAGAATTCTTTGTGAAAATTCTCCATAGAAATATCATTTTACTTTTTCTTTTGGTTTTTTTGCCTTTCTAATTAGTATGTTCGTGATACATAAGATTTATATTTGTTTTAAGGAATATATCTATCTATATCTAGCTATCTATATGTATATATATTTTTTTATCCTTTACTTCTTCCCATTTATACTTTCCTTTTAGAAAATGTGAGATTTCTAAATAATTTAGATATGATTTTATTACTTCACTTTTTTATTCAAATGTTGAAAAATATTCACTTTTAGATCTATCTGGTACTTTTTAAGTATGTTGTATGTCTTCACTTTACAAGAAAAGAAAGTCTGAAAGTTAGACAAAATAGACAATTTACACACAAATCACTGAGGGAAAATGGCGCTAGTGAAAGAGAGCTGGTCTAAAGTGAGTCTCCCAACCTCCACCTCAGCAGCCCCACTGGCTCCATCTCTCTGGTGACCCCTTTTCTCTAGGGAATGCCCAACCCTGAGCCAAGAAGCTGCCACTCTGGTGATGGTGGGTGCTCTCCAGAGAACAGCTTTGTGCTCTCCCTGGAGACAATAGCAACCACTAACCAGGAATTTCTGCTAACACTGAGCCTCTCCCTTCTGGTCTCCTTCTGTTTCCAGTAATAGTTTACAAGGCTTTTCTTGTCTCATTTTCTAATGCCAGATTTATTTTTATTAACACATTCTACAGACACCTGTGAGCTTAATATTCTCCCATCTTTTTCCTCCTTTCATCTCTTGTATTCATTCTTTATTTAAAAACTTAGAATTTTTGGCCACATTGGGACATTGAAGCATTTTCCTTATTGCTACCTTACTGAGATAAGTGTAACTAATATTAGAATATTTTTTTAGAACCTCCTTTCCCTCATCCCTTTTGAACCATCTTTCCTCAAGATTTTCAGAGTTTAAACACAGGTAGCAAAACCAGTTTAATGGGCCACTTTTATCACAAGAGAAATTAGATTATCAGCTAATTATCTAGGAATGGTGTAGACGGAAGGGATCCAATATCAGCAAAGGCCCAGTAAGAAAAGCTTAGATATAGGGACTGGGGATTTAGCTCAGTGGTTTGGTGACCTGCCTTGCAAGCACAAGGACCCAAGTTCAATCCCTGGTACCAAAAAAAAAAAAAAAAAAAAAGGCTAGAAAAGCTTAGATCCCCAAAACAGTTTTTTTATTTTATAAATGTGTACTCAGGGAAATTTCTTATTATGATTATACATCATTTCTATGTAAACAAATTAAACATTACTTTCCTCTAATGAGAACCACCTGTACAGTCAGGAAACTCTCACTTACTGAAAAGACCCTGCTTTTTCATGCTCCTATGAATTCGCCCTCACCCCTCCCTCAGAGCAAGGAGAAAAGCTGCAGGAGATGGCAGCTACCAAACATAGTTGATAAAATGACCTATTACCACTCTCTCAGGGACACTGCCTTCCTTAATGCTCCAGTGGCTCCTTGAAAAGAAATGCTCCCATTGTCACAAAAGAGCAGATTTTTATTCCCAGTATCATAACCAACAGATGTCTCCAAAATCCTAAGGCAACTAGGACAGTGGCAGTTTGTGGTATTTTCCTGGCCCTTATGGTACATTGCAAATATCTGTGCAGCCACCTGTGTTCTTACCTTTTGCCCATGCAATCAAAGCTGCCGCAGAATAGAGCCAACTTAAACAATAAAAGGGCTCCAAGAAATCAAAAGTTGGTCTTATAAGTTACATCTTTCAGAATGATGAATGATGAATTTTAAGAGCTAAAAGAGTAAACATATTCAGACTCTTAAACTGTAAATATTTTGTTATAAACTATCTATTAAAAGGTTTTAATGCAAGAAAATAATAACACATGCAATAATACATGCAAAAATAATACTTATTTGTTCCCATTCTATCCACAATCTATCTGTGTTATGATCAGAGTGCCGCGTGCCTCATGGCCACTGCCTTAGTTCTCCTCAGAGCTCCGTAAAATAGAAGTACTTAACTTTGTGACACAGAGAAGCAAAGCCAAACAGTCTCACTGGTAGAGAACGGCAGAGCAATAGTCCGAGCCATGCCCACCCAGTGCCCATCCTCCTGCTCTCTTCTCTGCTAAACAATGTAAAAGACACTCAGGACGGCCCCAAAATTATTTGCCACCTCTCACCTGTAAATATGTTTCAAAAATCTTAGTGATCAAAGAGTAAACCATCAAAACAAGAACTCTGATATGTACAAGACTGCTTATTTTACTATGCTGTATGGCAAACTATATTGTCAGTAAAACAACATAATGTGTTACATCAAGGTAAGAAAATTTTTTGCAAAGAAATTACTTTCAGCTCTATTTCCAAAAGGAAAGCCTTTTGCTTTAATTTTTAAAATAAGTTTAGGTTTAAGCCTGTTTTGCAACGTATCTACACAGAAAGATACCTTCTTTTGTACAAAAAGCAGAAATACTACTTTCTTTCTCTCATTTCTATGCTGATTATTCCTGAACACTTGTGCCAAGTGTGTAGTTACGTTGTGATATAACCTTTAAACCATGTAAAATGCAGCCAAAGTTACCAAAATAATTTTTACTCAACAGAATTTGAATTTGGTCCCTTTATTAAAAAAAAAAAACTAGAAAAAGGGAAAAAGAACACGGTGTTTTAAAGCAGGGGAAGAAAGCCAAATCAAAGGCAACAAGTGTCTAATTTTACAATGTCAAAGACGTAAAGCTAGTATACCTTTCCCCATTGTACCGATACACAATGCAAAGCTTTCTAACTCTGGCTACCCTCAGTGCAGACTTAGTCCCCAGAATTGCATCTTGGGCTCTCCTCCTTTCTCTTACCCTAACCTGTATGTTTCTGTAACTACCTGTCATCTCAATGATGAGCTGCCCATCAACATTTGCATGTTTTAGAAAATTTTTTGTAAATTTTATTTTTATTAGTGCATGTTGCAGTACATAATGATTACATTCATTGTGGGGAGTTGCTACATGCACATACACATCTTAATTCTTTTTTCATACCCTCCCCCCATCCTTGCCCTTTCCTCTATCTCTTGGTCTCCTTCCCTTTTGCAAAAGATCTATGTCCTTATTTTCTATTATCTATCTTCTATGTTGCTCTTTATTTATATTTTGGCCTTCACATATAAGAGAAACAATGTTATATTTAAGCTTGTGTGTTTGATTTATTTCACTTAATATTGCGATCTCAAGATTATCTATTTTCCTACAAAGGGCTCAAGTTTATCCTTCTTTATAACACAGTAGTACTCTGTTGTATATAAATACTACATTTTCTTTATATTGAACACCTCAGAGTTACCCTGCCAGCACTTCAAACAACAAGGGTTGTCCCAAGGAGGTTTACCTTTATTTTTTTGTCTTTCAAATCTATTTCTTGTGGTTCCATGTATTGTTTCGTACACCCCTGATAACCAAAACCATACTTTTGGGTCATTTTGACTTTTTCATCCTATATTCAACAGAAGGAAACATTTTTATTTATCAGTACTCCTGACTACACCCTCTCTTTTTTCCATCTCTTCCTTCCTACTGCCACATATGTATCTCAGGTTCTTATCACCTCCCCTCTAACTTTGAAGTCACCTCTTGACATTTTTTCTAATCTCAGTCTGCTAAAATCCATTTTACCCATTACTATTTCTTTCAAAATGATTCAAATACTTCCCACTATTAACAGCAACAACAACAAAAATCAAGTCAATACCTTCCAGAAATAACTCTGAATGTAAATGGCCAGAACTCCGTAATTAAAACACACAGATTGTGAGACTACACCAAAGAACCAAAGTTAATGGACTTTTTCAATCAAGAAATTCATCTATTCCAAGAATAAACTCATGGACTAAAAATCAAAAGATTAAAAAAAAAATCCGTGTACCAAGACTCCAAAAGTAAAGAGGAGTAGTAATTTTATTATCAAACAATAACTTCAAGCTAAAAGTGATCAAAAGACACAAAGAAGGTCACTTTATCTTAGTTAAGGGTACAATTCAATAGGAAAAAACAACAACTGTAAATATATGCTCTGAATATCACTGAATCTAATTTCACTAAAACCAAACACAAAAGAAACATCAATACCTTCACAGTGGGTAACCACAACATAATTTATAATAGCTAAATCTTGGAAGCAGCCCATGTATCCATCAACAAATACTTTTTAAATGTGGCATTTTTACACAATGGAGTACTACTCATCTATAAAGAAGGATGAATTGGAGATTCCGGTGAACAGTACAGCTTCAGAAAGATCCCAGCCAGGGCCCCAACTTTATCCCAGGGCCTTGGGCACAAAGGCCTAAGCCGAAGGGCTGCCCAGAAAATAGCTGCACAGGCCCACAAATCTAAGTCAGCAGTCCACACCATATCAACTGTAAGTGAGCAGAGAGACCCTATCCCGAATCCTGCTCAGACATCAGAGTCTGGGGTGCAGAAATCCCAGCCAAAGGTGCTTCCAGGCAACAGCTACATAGAGGGGCAGGTCCTAGCCAGAGGACACTTAGATACCATCCCACGTGTGCACAGGCCCCAGTCAGAAGCCCATCCAGACAACAGGTCAGCTCAGGGATTCTGAATGCAGAAATTGCTACACTGGTGAGAAGCATAGAAAAGACCACTCAATGGTTCACTGAGAATTAAAGACCACTAAGTGAGCAAAAAGTTGCCAAAACAAAGACACTGAAGGCTGTATCTGTTGAAATAAAAAGCCACATAACAATTCTCAAAACCAGACTTCCAGATCACGTAAGGCAACCCCAAAAGGAGATGAGATGAAACAACCTGACACTCAACCACCTGGACTCCCTGAACTGGAAAAAAAGAGGCTCTGAAAAATGAAATCAGAAATAATTTCTCAGACAACAACAGAGATTGTGCCCATAGTGCAAGACATGATTATTAAATCTAGAGCAGAGAAATCAGTCCAGTAGCTGCTAGATGATTCAAAGAAGGATAATATAAGACTGATCAGAGTCAATGAAGAAATAGGAGAGAGTGTGTATGACATAAAAAATGTTCACAAAACTATCAGAGAAAACTTCCCAAGTAGGAGAAAAAATGACATATAGATAAGTGAGACATTATAGGACTCCAACTACCCATAATCAAAAAACTCTACACATAGGCATATATTAGTAAAGATTGCAGAAACCAAACCAAAGAACAAAATTCTGCAAGCAGATAGAGGAAAAAAAAAATTACATACAAAGGAAAGCCATCAGAATCACAGCAGATTTCTCAACACAAACCCTCAAGGGAAGAAGAGCCTGGAGTGATGCATTTCAAACCCTAAAGAAAAATAACTTCAAACCCAGATTGATGGACCCTACAAAACTATTTGTTCAACATTGATGGAGAAATAAGATACTTTCATGAATCCAGAGTACCTGAAGAACTTCATGAATACCAAACCAGCACTCCAAAAATTTTAAAACAATATACTAGGAGAAGACAATGAGGATCACAACCCCAGGAAGACCAGAAGAATTAATCTATCAGGCATGACAAGAAATTAAATCCAAAAAGGGAGAATCCAGCAAAAAGAAAAAGGCATGACAAGGACTATGCACATCAGTTATAACCATCAATGTTAATGGTCTCAATTCACCATTCTAAAGAAATAGACTGGCAAAATGGGTCAAGAAGCAAGATCCAGCAATATAGTGAGCACAAGAAATACAGTTAATTCGAAAAGAGACTCAGAGACTGAAAGTAAAAGGGTGGAAAACAATACTCCATGTAACAGGAACCTGAAAAAAAGCAGGAGTAGCTATCCTCTGCAGATCAAGTGGATTTCAAAGCAACACTGATGAAGAGAGGCAAAAAAGGACACTACATCCTTGTAAAGGGAGCAATCCAAGAGGAAGAAATGACAATCTTAAATATATATGCACCAAACACAAATGCGCCCAACTATATAAAACAAATACTAAAAGACATGAAAAATCAAATAAGCACTAATACAATAGTAGTGGGAGATCTCAATACTCCGCTGTCAAAAATACATAGAACAGCCCAGAGGGGGTTTTTTTCAGCTGCCTGCCTACCTGCCTGTCTGCGATC
>NW_022900916.1:54232333-54330948 GCF_012274545.1 Fukomys damarensis | reverse complement strand
AAAAAAAACCTATTTGCCCATCCGTTGGAAACTGGATAAAGAAGATGTGGTTTTTCTATAAAATGGAATATTACTCAGCCATAAAGAGCGAGAGAATAGATTCATTCATAGGAAAATGGATACATATTGAAGATATTCCTAAGTGATCTCTAAAAAAAAAAAAAAAAATACATAGAACAATTAGACAAAAAATAAACAAGGAAATACTAGAACTCAATCAAACTCTTAAATGAACTTAACAGATGTTTACAGAGTGTTCCACCATACAAAATCAGAACACACATTTTTCAGCTGTGAATGTAACTGTACTGTATCCCTAAATGTACCAATAAACTCAATAAAAAAAAAAAAAAATACATAGAACAATTAGACAAAAAATAAACAAGGAAATACTAGAACTCAATCAAACTCTTAAATGAACTTAACAGATGTTTACAGAGTGTTCCACCATACAAAATCAGAACACACATTCTTTTCAGCTGCACATGGGTCAATCTCCAAAATAGACCACACATTCACTTATAGAACATTTTAAGTAAGTGCAAAGGAACTGAAGTTATCCTCTGTATATTATCAGACCATAATGCAACAAAATTGGAGATCAACAGCAAAAGAAAACACAAGAATTTCATAAACATATGAAAATTGAACACACTTCTGAATAACCAATGTGTCACAGAGGAAATTAAAGAAGAAATCAGACTATTCCTACAATTAAATGAAAATGTCAATAAAACATATCGGAATTGATGTGACACAATGAAAGCAGTGTTACAAGGGAAATTCATAGCAGTAAATACTCATATTATGAGAAGAGAACAAGCTCAATTAAACAACCTGATGCTGAACCTCAGGCTTCTGGAAAAAGAAGAGCAGGAAGAAGCCAAAGCTCATACAAGGGAGAAAACTATAAAGATCAGAGCAGAAATCAATGCAATGAGACTGAGAGAACAATACAAAAAATATCCATGAAGCAAAGAATTCGTTCTTTGAAAGAATAAACAAAACTGACAAACCCTTAGCTAACCTTATTTTTAAAAAAAAAGGAGTGAAAAGGCCTAAATCCATGCCATTAGGAATGTAAAAGTACAATTACAGTAGACCCAGCAGAAATCCAGAGGATCACCAATGCCTACATTGAGAACCTGTACTCCAATAAAGTGGAGAAGGCTCACAAGAAATGGGCAGATTCCTAGATATATATGAATTACCAAAGTTGAACGGACACCTGCAAATTTTAAACTTCCCATTATCAATTGTCAAAATTGAAAACATAGTTAAAAGCTTACCAACTGAGAAAACTCCTGGCCCTGATGGCTTCACTGCTGAATTCTACAACACATTTAGAGAGGAACTATTGCTACTACTGTTTGAACTCTTCAATGAAATCAAAAGGGAAGCAAAAGTCTTGAATTCATTCCTGACAGCAAGCATAACATTGATTCCCAAAGCAGAGAAAGACTATCTAAAAAGAGAACTGTAGGCCAATCTCACTAATGAACATAGATGCAAAAATACTGAATAAGATATTGGCAAACAGAATGCAGAAGATCATACACCCTAGCCAAGTGAGATTCAGTCCAGGAATGCAGGGCTGGTTCAACATACATAAATCAATAAATGTATACACTATATTAATAGAGCCAAGAACAAAAACCATATGATCATCTCAATGATGACAAAATGCAACATGCATTTATGATAAAAACCCTACAAAAAAATGGAATAGATAGTCTCTTCACTAATCTGATAAAAGCCATCTATAAAAACCAACAGCCAATATCATAGAAATGGTCAAAAACTGAAATCCTTCACACTAAAATCAGGAACAAGACAAGGATGTCCACTTTCACCACTCCTGTTCAATATAGTTTTGGAAACATTAACCACAGCAATTAGACAAGATAAATAAATAAAAGGAATAAAGATAGGAAATGAAGAAGTTAAATTGTCATTATTTGCAGATGACATGATACTCTATATAGAAGACCCCCAGAACTCCACCAAAAGTCTTCTAGACTTCATAACCATATTCAGCAAGGTAGTTGGATATAAGGTTAACACACAAAAATCAATAGCTTTCCTGTACATAAAAAACAGACTCACTGAGAGAGAAATGGGCAAGCAGTTAATTTCACAATAGCATCCAAAAAGTTGAAATATCTAGGAATACACCTAACAAAAGAAATCAAAGACCTCTACTCTGAAAACTACAGCACTCTGAAAAAAAGAGATTGAAAAGGATTGCAAAAAACAGAAAGACATCCCTTGCTCCTGGGTAGAGAGAATTAACATAGTGAAAATGGCCGTACTTCCAAAACTGCTATAGAGATTTAATGCATTTCCAATTGAAATCCCAGCAGCATACTTCACAGATCTTGAGAAAACAAGCCAAAAATTCATTTGGAACAACAAGAGACTTAGAATAGCAAAAGAAATTCTAGGCAATAAACACAAGGTAGGGTATATCACAATCCCCAACTTGAAATTATACTACAAAGCTACTGTGATAAAAACAGCATGGTACTGGCAAAGAAATAGACCTGAGGACGAGTGCAACAAATTAGAAGATGCAGAAACAACTGCAGACAGTCAGCCACATCACCTTCAATAAAGGAGTCAAACAACCTCACTGGAGGAAAGACAACCTCTTCAATAAATGGTATTGAAAAAATTGGGTTTCAACTTGCCAAAGATTGAAACTAGACCTATGACTCTCGCCAGCACTAAAACTAAAATCCAAGTGAAATAAACATATAAATATGAAAACAGAAACACTAAACTGGTTGGAAGAGAGGTTATGTAGAATTCTTCAAGACTTTGGCATAGGAAAAAAATTTTCATGAACAAAACTTCAGTTTCACGTGAGCTAGTACAAAGAATGAAAAAGCAGAATCTCTTCTTATTTAAATGTTTCTGCACAGCATGAGAAACACCAATAATGTGAAGAGACAACCCACAATGTGAGAAAACATTTTCACCAACATTTTCTCAGACAAAAGTCTACTATTTAGAATATGTAAAGAACTTTAAAAAATCAGACCTCCCAAATATAAAGACCCAATCCAAAAATGAGCATCTGAAATGAACAGATATTTCTCAGACAAAGAAGTAGAAATAGCAAATAGATATATGAAAAAGTGTTGAACATTACTGGTCATTGTAGCCATGCAAATGAGACTCTACCTCACACCAGAAAGAATGGCTACCCTCATGAAATCAACCAGTGACAAATGTTGTTGTGACTGTGGGGAAAGAGGTATCCTGCTCCACTGCTGGTGGAAGTGCAGACTGGTGCAATTACTGTGGAAATCTTTATGGAGATACCTCAAAGATCTATGACAGGCAGACCCATTTGACCCAGCTATCCCTCTGCTGGGTATCTTCCCAAAGAATTAAAAGATCATACCACAGTGATATATGTGCACCCACATTCATAATGACACAGTTTGTAATAGCTAAAACTTGGAAACAATCCAATTGCCCATCAACTGGAGACTGGATAAGGAAAATTTGGTTTTTTTACTAAAATAGAGTACTATTCAGCCATAAAGAAGGAGAAACTAAAGATATTTATAGCTAAATGGATGCACATTGAGGCAATTCTCTTAAATGAAATAAATAGGACATACATGTTTAAATACCAAATAGTTTCTCTGGTGTAAGAAACTGAAAGTGTAAATAAGGATTAAAAGGTATAATAGAGAATGTGATACAGGATGAAAAGGGGATAAGGTGAAGGAAAAGTGGAAGGGGTAGGGGAAAGGAAAGAAGGGAGTGTTATTTATGAGAAAGTGGAAACAAAGTCTATATGAATAGGGAGGGGTGTAGAGGATGAAGGGAGGGCAGGGGAATGGAGGAAAAATAAGAAGCAAGATGGATTATGTAAAGGTGCGAATTCCCAATGATGAATGTCATTATATTGTATACCTTAAATGTACTAATAAAATTAATAATAAAAAAGAAGGATGAATTGGAGTCATTAATAGGACACACATGTATAAATACAGAATAGTTTCTCTGGTGTGAAAAACTAGAGGTGTAAATAAGGATCAAAATGTATAACTGATATTGTGTAATAGGAAGAAAAGGTCTAAAAGTGTAGGGGAAGTGGGAGAGATAGGGGAAAGGTAAGAAGTAAAAAGAAAGAATATGAGAAAATGAAAAAATGGAAATAAAGTATTTGCAAATAGGGAAGGGAGGAGGGGGTGAAGGGAGGGCAGGGATAAGGGGAAAAAATGAGAACCAAGACCGGTCACGTAAATGTACAGGATCCCAATGATGAATGTAACTGTACTGTATACCTAGAATGTACCAATAAACTCAATGAGAAGGGAGAAAAAAGAAAAACAATGTCTCAAGAAAAATAAAAGAAGTCAGGAAAGGAGAGGCAGAAGCTATCACAGGAGATACAGAGACCCACATTAGGATAAGAATCCAAGTAACACTCCGGGTAGGTTTGAGTCACTTGTAATAACTAATATGAACAAGAATTCAGTTCCTGTTGCAATTTATATTGTATCAGGTAGACTTAGTAATACAGCCCTTTCTTAAACAATCTAATTTGACTTCTTGATGAGATTGTAACACCAAAAATTACATAGTGGACTGGACTATATTCTTTAAGCATCATGAAATCACCATTTGACACTGTGTTAGTTACTTTTCTCCAGTTCCTGAAACAAAATTTCTGAAGCCCAAAGCTAAAGGGGAAAGTGCTGATTTAGCAAACAGTTTGTAGAGATTTCAGTCCATAATCGGCGGCTCCGGGGCAGGGTGGCACATGGAGGAGGGGCATCGCCGAGCAGAAACACTTCATGGCACCCATGTGGTAACAAAAACAACAAGGGAACCTTCACTGTCTTTCTGTCTCTTTCATTTTGTGCAGACTACTGAGATTTAGAATGGTGCCGAATGAATCAGTGTACTAATTTTGTAATCACAAGCCCCTAGCCCTGCATCACACACTCTAGATTCAACCACCTCTGAAAAGGCCACCTATGACCGTACGAGGCTTTGTGGGGGCATCTAGACCCAAACCACAACAGAGACTTACTTGGCATTTTTGTCTAAATGTTGTTACAAGAATACATTTTTGCACATGCTGTAAAACTTTCAATAGACTGTAGAGTTAAGGATATTTAAGCAAACATGAAAATGAACACCAAAAATATATGGTTGAAAATAAATAATAAAAAATTCTAAAACCAATCAACAGAAAATGATGGTAGTTTGTGACTAAAGATTATTTTATTAAAGGAAGAAATTTTCAGGATAGATGGAAAAGCAAGGCCAACAAGGATGTACTTTGTTTGTTTGTTTGTTTGTTTGTTTGTTTGTTTTTCGAGACAGGGTCTCACTGTGTAGTTGAGACTGACCTGGAACTCACTGTGTAGCCCAGGCTGGTCTCAAATTCACAGCAATCTCCCTGCCTCAGCCTCCCAAGTGCTGGAGGCACTTGTGCCACCACGCCTCGCTAAGATGTGCTTTTATATAGGCCACATGAGGAAAGATGTACCATGCAAATAGTAAGCTTTAGAAGATTGGAGTTCCTGCAATATAATCAGATAACACAGACTTTAATAGTATTACTAGAGATAAAGATGGGCAATTTATAACAGTAAAAGTGGATTTCATCAGCTAGTTTCTCACTTGAGATCCATGTCTCTCCAGAAACCCCAAGCCAGCTGGATTCTAGTCAAAGCTCAGTGAAATTGAGAGCAGTCTGTTCATCAAGACTGTAGAGGTACAGTGCTTTTTCTCCCCTTCCTCTTACACACCTGTCGTTAAGCCCTGCTCAGACACTACCTAACTTCATCAAGCCTTATTACTCATTTTATTTTCATAAGTGCTGAATCTTCCAGGAGACTGGAGATCACGTCACACATATCACTTCTCCTAGAGGAACATCTTCATTGTAATATTTTACCAGATCTATGTTTGTTTACTTATTTGTGCATTTATCTCATGTTTGCAGTACACACTGTTCACATTACTTGTGTGGAGTTGATACATATACATCTTAGTTCCTTTTTTCAAGCCTTTTTTGTCCCCTCCCTGACTAGCTCCACATGATTATTTTGTGGATCAACTAAGAAAAGCAAATACTTGAGGTTTTGTACAGCTCCAAACAATCTGCAAATATAAGGATTACTCCAATTCCTGTACCAATCCTTCCCTATTCTCACAGAAAAAGAAATATATGTCTATTCTGCATTGGCAGTAAGAATTTTAAAGACTTAAAAGAGAAATGGCATATCCATGTATGTCTATACAAGCGGGAGTGTACTATGATCCCACGTGAAATTATACACTATGGGAATATGGGGTTCCTGTGCTTGGAGAGTGAGAAATTCTTTTGTAAATGTTTTCCTTCTATTTGATTCTTTTCAGCTACAAACCCCAGTAGACCGCTTCATAGTCTCCTTTTTCTGTATCCAACAAAAGAGTTGCTGAAAGATAACTTTACTCCCTGGGGAGAAGGTGCAAATGCGTCTCTAAGTTATTATGAATCATACCAAATTGTAACAAGCTATGTTTGTAGAAAAGAAAACATGAAAGAGAAGTTAACAGAACTGAATGCTGTTGGATGCTATCCTCATACTGAAAAACAGTCACAGAGGATGAACAGATAAGGTTTCACTTGTTTGCTACAATTTCAAAGCAGCGAATTTTACTGTATGAAAGATATCAAATGAGAAACTCTTCTTTGGCACACCACTGGTTTCAAATCATATTACTTTTCTCCCTTAAAAGCATAACAATGACAAGTGACAATTGGAACATGTATACAATTATCCTTGCTTTATTTTTCAACATATATTTTCTTATGAAAACAATTTTCAAGAGATACTGACAAGAGATCTTTTCAAGAGATATTGATATAAATACTTTGTTGGATTTCACTTATGTCTATATCAGCCCCAGTGTTTCTGGTTTTATCTCAAGAAATGAAGTTTTAAACAGCAATTCATCCTGTTTGAGCCATAAAAGACAATTAGAATTAAAATGACAATGTTTTTAGACTAAGAAAAAGGACTTTGCCCTTTAAGATTACCTGCTTCATTGCCAAATTGATACTTCAAAACACAGAAAAGTTTGTGTTAGAGTAAACAATGTAGATTTGGCTATTCATATCCATTCATTTTGATCCCTTTCCTCATCAACTTAACTAGTCCTGTAGCAATCCACATTGATTGGTGTTAAATTAATAAATCAACTAGGTTCTAATCTATTTATTTCATCAATATAGCCCAAAGGAATATAAATGAAGAAATTTAAAAAAAGAAATATAATAGCCTGCTTTATTCCTTTCTTTTCAGATCTGATGAAGATCCTTGAAGGATCCTTGCTTTATAAAGAAAAGAAACAATTGTACCAAACTTACCATATGGTCAGCAACAGAAAGCAATCTGTAACAGTTGAAATGGAATTTATGTGGATTATTATCCTGCCCTTTATTAACCAAAGAGCCCTCCTTAAATATCCCATTACAACCATGGTGAAACAAGTTTACTCAACATGAAAGAGAATAGCAGCCTTAAGAAATCAAACAGAAGTAATTTTAGAGGTTCAAGGGCCATCAGTGTATTACTAATGTGCTGGTTTTATTCCTTATTCACAAAGAATTATAATATACAGTTTCTTCATATTTTTAATCTTTAACACACACACCTTTCAAAGTATTATACTTGCTCATATAGTGAATACAGGAATATTTCTTTTCCAAATTTCTTAGCCAACGTCTTTTTGCTCATTCTAAAATATAAAAGTTTGTTCAACAAATATTTCTAGAGTATCTACGATGTGTGGGGCACTGCAAAAGGTCGTAAAGTAGGTTGATGAGTAGGCTCTCCTTTTTTCTTTGCTATGTAAGCTGAGTATGTGAAGACAGCTTCGTAATTCTGGCTCACACGATGCGCACTCCATAAGCCTGTCTTGTGCGTGCTATGCTCAAAATTAGGCACATATTCAACCCCCAAATTCAGATTCTAATCAAAAACTTTTTGGAAGATAGCAAAGAAGTTATACTACATTGCCGAGACATAAATATTCCCTCATAATGGCATCAAGTTCTGCTTCTTTTTCTCCTCCCCTTCCAAACGTTTAATATCCTTTACCTAATACGCCATATTGGGCAAGACAAAAGCTCAACCGTGTCCCAAACAGCTCCCAACACTGCATCTCCAGATATTAGTTACCCTCTAATTAAGTGGTGTTTTCACCACATTGAAAGTCTTTAACATATATAAATATTAATGTAGTTACATAATTTTACAGATAGATATGATATAGAAAAATATGTGCATATCCATATACATTTCTTCTTATTTGAACCCTATCTATTAAACTAATAGTTCGTGTGGTCTTCTCGCTTTATCACTTACCTGAGTAAACATACCTATAGCCACAGATTCACAAATTAGAAAAAGAATGTCACAATTGGATTTTTTTTTCTTTTTCTTTTTTCTTTTTTTGGTACCAGGGATCAAACTCAAGACCTTGCAAGGTCTTGGGCAGCACCACTGAGCTAAATCCCTGTACATTATTTCTGGTTTTGTTTGTTTATTTGTTTGCAAGGCAGGTGGCAGCACCACTGAGGTCAATCCCTGGCCGCCGCAACGGGATTGTGATAGCATAGAGAATATTTAAGCTATAGACACAGCTGGTTCTGCTTTGCTGCCCTGCCTTACACCAAAGTTGCCAGGTCAATTTCAAAGTAGAAGTTCAAGATGGACCCTGAAATCAAAATTGTGTGTTTTCATTCCACAGGTACATTGGGACTATTCCCAATGCACTGGACCTGTTCCACATACTCCTATAGAGCCCTTTGTCTACATAACCCCTCATCTCTCCGTATATCCATTCTTCCACCGACCCATTCCCAATCCAAAACCCAAACACAAGTCCCCTGCTGCATGTTTAGAACTTTCTAAACTCTTAGCTGCAGAATAAGAAGGGCTGGGGATTTAGCTCAGTAGTTCCGCCACCCACCTCATAAACGCAAAGAGTTCAATCCCCGGTACAAAAAAAGAAGTAAATGCTGAGCATTGACATACTATTTCCTCTACAGAAGTAATTTCCCCTCATTTTTAATAGTCACAAAGATTGACTAGACAGTATTGTTAAGAAAACAGATAAGTCCTCCATAAATGCTTATTATTATTTTTGCTCTTTCTGGTGTCACAAGTATCATTTCTCTACCTGTTCCTCTGTTGGCCGTGAGAGAAAGGAGCTAAATCAACTGATTCTCTAAAAACAGGTACTTACCATAGAAACAAACAGGAGGGAAGAGGGACTATTCTTGCCAAGAACAAGTGATAACTGATGGTGGTTGTAGCACTAATGAGGCTGCCTCCCACTGATATGGCTCCTGCTCTAAAGGACCCCTCAGAGGGCCAGCCATAGAGCCAGACAGAGCTGACCCACTCTGTTGCCAGAATCTCTATGCAGCAACATCACTAAGCAGCTGCCCTCAACCTGCTGTCTTTAAATCCATGTTGCCTACTCATACCAGCCCTAGGGAATCAGACTTTCCAGGAAAGTAAGTTAATGAAACGTGTAAATAGAGAGAAACTGTTACTCTTTGGTGAGTCTTATGATATATAACCACTCACTGTGCATTATTAGAAAAGGCTGGTCAGATATAAAACATGTTATTCAAGTCTTGAGAAAAATAAAAGTTTCAATTTTAAACTGAACAGTTGTAAGCAAAAATATTTTCCATATATCCTACACTTTATGTGAGCAAGGAGTTTTAAAGCAGATACTTGTTTCTGCAAAATATATAACTAAAAACTTTGTACTTCAGTAGGAGAGAAGCAAAGCACCCGATCTCAAGTAAATAGCAAATATCCGGCTATGAAATGATTATCTTTTCTTATTTCAGAGAAACATCAGTCCTTTGAGATGCCCGTTTTATTTTTTAAAATTATTGTTGAAATCAAACTGACCATATGCCACAATGTACACAGTAATTCAGATGAATTGCCACAACTTTCTGAGTAGACACAGTGAACACCCCATGTTCCAGAGAAGGAAGTTGGTGGAGGAAGTAATTCTCTCAGGGTCACACAGCTGACATGAACTGGGATTCAACCCCTGTGGCCTCATTGCTAAACCTGCTCTTGTAACATCTAAATCTCTTGCCTTTCTTAATTTTCTTGATGAAATAGAGCTCACCAAATAAATTCATGTCTAATTAGGAATTCAAGGTCAAACATTTAGAAACAACTGTCTCTGATCTTTCCCATTAAATCTACACAAATCCACGCATATGTTAATGCCACACAATTTTATGGTATCTCTCACATTACAGTTTCTCTCGTTCCACAGGCCAACATTTAAGACCTAGAAAATCTCCAGAAATATCCTGAACCCATCCACAGCTCTCCCACTCCGCTGCCATCACTCTATCCTCTACCATGACCAACCCTTTCCCAGATTACTGCAGTAGTTGCCTAATTTGTCATTTTTTTTTCTATTCCTATGTCCCGTAAGCACTTTAAACACATATTTTCTACATGACAGGATGATTTTCATAAAATTTAAGTCGGGTCATATTTCTTCCCAAGCTTAAAGCCCTTCAAGGACTTTATATTGCTATTAGAATGAAAGTTTCACTATCCGACTGCTACCCCTGGATTCAGCCTCACCTCAAATCTTCCCCACTGAGCTTCTGCCAGTCTTCTTTCTGCCTTTTCATAGTAATCTCTCTTCTACTTCAAGGCCTTTGCATTTCTTATTCCTGGGTTCTTCCTCTGGTTCTTTACATGCATAGCTTACTCCATCTCATTATGAGTTCGACTGAATGTCACTACCTCAAAACTACTTTCCTTGACCCCGCCCCCAAAGTACTACGCACAGCCACAGTGCCCATTGCCTTGGCCATCACCATATGTCACAGCCCACCCTGTTTCCATCAAACTCCTTAGCAAAATGTGCAGTCATTATCTGCTTTCTTTACTATTGTGTAGGCCCAGGAGGAGAAACTTTCTTATTTGTTGTTGCCTCCCATGCCCAACACAGTACCTGACACAGAGAAGAGGTACAATAAACATTTTTAGTAAATGACTAAATTCCCAAAACTTCCTATTTTTTCCATTTTTTTTCCAGTTTTATGAAAGGATGATGTACAAATAAAATATTGTGTCTAGTTAAAATATATAAGATAGAATTTGCATAAATTTAGAAATTTATGTAACAACGCTCACATTCAAGCTAATTAGCACATCTATCACCTAACAAAGATTCCATTATGTGTGTGAGATGAGAATGCTTAAAATATATTCTGCTAACAAACTTTAAGTAGAAAGTACATGATTCTTTATTAGTCGCCATCGAGCACATGGCATCTCCAGACGGTATTCATCTTATCATTGAAAGTTTCTACACTTCGACCGCTTTCTCCCCATTCTCTCCCAATATCCGAAATGCGGAAACATACTAAATAAATTAATAGAGAAATTGTGGTATTTAAGTATATAATGGAACATTAGGTCATCTTTCCAAAGAGAAGAAATCCTGTCACAATCAACCAGGTGAAATTAAAGGATATTATGCTAAATGAAATAAAAAAGATACAGAAGGATAAGTATTTCCATGGTGCCACTTTGATTTGGAATCTGCCGATTTTGAAACCTGTGAAAACTCCTCCTCAATATTTGGAAAATTAAGATATTGAAGAATATTACATCGGACTTAAGGAAAATCTGTACATAAACACAGATACCAAAAGAAAAAGCTTCATTTTATATATATATATATACATATATACATATATATGTATATATATATATATATCTCACAAATTGTAATTATAAATCTAATGGAAAAGAACTGAAAATACTGGACTGGAATAATGCTTTAAAGTGGAATAAATAAGTCACATATATGTAAATACTGAATAGTTTCTCTGCTGTAAAAAACTATAGTAGTACATAAGATCCTTATGATATAACTGATAATGTGAAATAGGAAGAAAAGGGCTAAAGGTGTAAGGGAAGTGGGAAGGGTAGGGGAAAGGAAATAAGGGAAAAGAAAAAATATGAGAAAATGGAAAAAAAGTGTTTGTAAATGGGGAGGGGAGGAGGGGGTGTAGGGAGGGCAGGGACAAGGGGAAAAATGAGAGCCAAGACCTGTAGTGTAAAGGTACAAGATCCCAATGATGAATGTAACTGTACTGTATATCTAAAATGTACCAATAAACTCAATGGAAAAAATAAGAAATAAAAGTAAGAAGTTTATTTCTGACTATTACAATATCTAAAGAAGTTGAAATTGGGGAAAAATGATGTTTTTTTAATTAGCTTAACCAGTTCTTTTCATCTTCATTCTTCTACTTTTCATACAAAACTAAGAGGCTAAGAAAGCCATGGTTCTATTTAAATTCCATATCACTTGAAAAGCGACTTTTTACTGTTGGTAGAAATGGTGTAAAATTTCTAAATAAATTGCAATTAACAAGATGTATTCAGGATATATTAGACCTGTGCACACATCTTTGGTGTCAGCAAATGTTTTCCTTTGCCTAATGGGAAAATTTCTGGGAAAATTAATTGTCTTTTGCAAGTATTAGAAGGTAATAATATTTTTATGCTGGGAATAAATACTTTTACATATTAGCCTAAAGCATGCAATATTGTAGAAAGAGAACTCTATGAAAATTATAAAGCACACTGGCCAAAGTGATACTCAAATTTCAAGGTTTAGGGAATGTCTTACAAAAAAGTTATTGATTGGTAATTTCTGCCTAAATGGTTATTGCCTGGAATCTGAATACCTGAGTTTTCACTTACTGCAAAATTAACTAATTTCCTACTATGTGTAAGCAATACTTATGATTAAAATTTGAATAACATTGAAAATATGATTCCTGCTGTTTAACTGATAGACATCCTACCAAATGAAGCGCACATAATTGAGTATTGGTTCAGATATCTCCCCTTCATAAGCAGCAGACCCCAGCTGCTTGTATAGATGCACATGTCAATTTCTTCACATGATTCCGTTTTTTTTTTTAACGTCCAGGATACTTTCACAACCAGAAAGATAAAGTATAATCAATGTAATTCACTTATTCTACTTTAGTATAACTATAATTCATTTTAGATATACAGCAGCATAATATCTGTCCTGAGCAATATAAACTAAAAGTAAGTCCTCCAGACTTGATTCCAAGGTCCTGACTCAACCAAAACTCAGGGAGTTGGGCACAAACGAGAGAATCACGCCCTCAGGAAAAAAGAGTGATTCGGAGTGCTAAATCCAGTTAGCGGTCGCAGTATCATCTATTGCTCATCTATCACATTAACATTTTACGAGATAAACCTGGACAGAATTTGAGTTTTACCATCAATTTAATGGAAAACTCAATGACATCTTTAAAATACTAGTGTCAAAAATACTGGCAGATGAAAACTGACTTTTACTCATTAAAGAATGTTTTAAGTGTCGACTAGGTACCTATTTGTACATAGATACATAGATACAGGCATCCTGACTGGCTTTTCTTTAATAGGTAACATTTGATCACCATTTGCTTGAGATATACCCATACAGGCAAATATATTCCAAAGAGAAATGTGCAATATAATAAATGACACTCACTTAATAAAATTTTATACTCCTCTACAAAGAATAGCTTCCTGCCTTTTATTTTATTTAATACAAATTTGTCACATTCAGTGGAGGAAAGTGGAGACACGAAGTTCCATTTTAAATGTAAGAAAATATGGTGTCTGTTACCTTTACCTTTTATAAGTTGCCTGCTCTCCTATATTTGGCAAGACAAATAGAATTACACACTGTGAGTGACTCCAAACAGAACTTTACTATCAATCATCTGCCTGGCTCTGCACAAATTCTGTAGGGCATTCAGGACATTTTGCTGCCTATGAATATTTTAGGCAAGAAGAATCCCTGAAAGCTTCCTGATGGATTAATACAAGAAAGGAGGACATTTTCATGTTTTATGGCTATTTGCTAAAGCACAATGGCCATTACTATGCTCCAATGAAAGGGTGCCCCTTTAAACAGAAAGAAACAGCCCTTTAGAAGAGCTCTGGCTACCTTTATCATGAACTGATTTCAGAGTAAAGATATATATAATATATAAACATTGCATGTACTCCTCTGCAGAAAATGAAATGCTGTATGGTTGTCAGCACCTTTACACCTACCAAATGTTGTGGGGAAATGGGGGAAGAAAATCTATGCCAACCATTTAAAAGGAAAAGTTTGCTCTCATATCCCTTTAGCTTTCCCAATGAAATAGAATGCAATTTATTAGCATCTCTATCATTTTATTGTGGAATTCACACTCGTGAATGAACAGCAGAGTATCATTTTCAGTAACAAGTGTGTCAGTTCAAATAAGGCTTGTGTTTTATTTCAAAGGTAACAGAAAACTTAGAAAACACAGGGAAATAAAGCAACAAAATTCACTTGGTCTACTACTATTTACTTTTTTAAGTATTTCTCACTAGTTTTTAATGTATTTTACATGTAGCATACATCTTACTTTTCCACTAATATTTAAACATTTCCCATGTTATAAACTCTTCATAAACATTTTAATGCCTACCTTATATTTCATGAAAAATATTTAACAGAGTTGATTCAACATTTGCCCACCATTAGATATTTAGGTATCTAATTTTTTATTCTTATGAATATAACTTTCGCCTTATTGGTTATATGTTTATCTTCTTAGTATTGACCATTTTATTTTTAAATTAAGCAGTACCTTCTTTTAGAAATTGTTGATAATGGACCAAACTGGCCTTTTTTTTTTTTTTCTTCAAGCGCCTATTACTAAGGACAGTATGTAAAATCGCCACATACAGAAAGACTAATGATTATTAATTCTGATGTTGCCTGCAATTCATCAACATTGTCATCACCCTGAGAGTATGCTATCTTAGTTTGCGAGTTCATAGGCTGTGAGCAAATGAGCCGAACAGCCCTATTCAAGTTCAAAGAGTAATCCATAACTTTGATATTTCACTCCACACCTTTCTCTCCACCTGTCGCCCTCAGGGATAGAGTCTGAAGCCAGGGCTTTTGTACTGAAGTACATTCCCAGTTCCTTTTTCAATTTTATACAGGATTTCACTAAGTTGCTCAATTGCAAGGGCTGGGCTCAAGCACTCCGACTTCTAGGATTACAGGTGGGTGCCGCCGTGCCCAACTACCTCACACCTTTCTCACTCCATGGACTCTTCTCATCATGTTTTGCTGGACAGGAAGCTGGGAGACTGGATTCTAGTTGTTTCCAGCATGAGCACTTTAGTCCTACAACCATGGCTTGGAAATAGATTCAGCTTATTCTCCCTGTGGTCTTGTATGAATTACTTATCCTCTCTTGACCTGTTTTCTAAACTCGAAAATGCTGATAACAAAAATATTAAAAATAATATAGCTTTATTTTAATAATTAAATTTTAAAATAGTTTTTAAGCACACAATGCCTGCCTTAAGTTTCTGGGGTTTTTTTTTTTCCTTTTTTATCCTCCCCCTTTTAGCAAGTTTTCCATACACCCAAGTAGCACAATCTTTGACAGATTTGCCCACATTTCCCCACTCTCAAAAGACAATACACATTTCATCTTCCCTTATAAGAAAATGTGAAACAAAGCCACACTACAAAACTATCACCTCTATCCAAAACAATATAAAGCAAATTACTCCAGCCATATTCACACACATACAGTGTGCCAATAAAAATGTTTCCTACAGCTCAAATAAGATCATGTCACTACTACCTACTTCAATGCCAATCGTAGAGTGATTTTGTATAAGGTCTTCAGTACAATCAGCTTTTAAAATAGAAGGTATGATTATAGGTCGGATTGTCCTCATAATATACTAGAATGAGAACACTAAATTCTATGAAAATTAATTCAGACTTCTTGCTAATAAGAATCATATTTATGTCAGCCAAGGGGGAAGTATTAAATTTGAAATATAAACAGTAATTCATGGCAAAGGAAACAGTTCGGAATAAATTTGAACATGAAGAACTGAATCAGACAGTGTTCAGCTAGAAAGCTGACCCACCATGAGTTATGGTCCAAGGCATTTATTATAGTGTTACAGAAGGAATCAGTAAGTGACACACAGAGAGGCAGCAGAATGGAAGTAAAATAACAAATTTACCCATCGATAAGGATCGATCACATATAAGCCGTGCCTGGATCGATGACGCCACGGGTTACAACTCTTCCCCTCATAGGGTTTCATAGCCTTGACTTCATTTGGGTGGTTGCATTTCATTGTCACAGCTCAAATCATAGTCACAGAATAGTTAATCTTTTCAACCCAGGTAACAGCTCTTTGCAGTTGGGGAGTTTACCTTTAAGATTCGCCTAGTTATCTATTCTAGTTCCTAGGAAGGTGGGTGTTCAGGGTCAGGGGAGCAAATGTCAGCAATGGGTTCTTTCATCTGCACACTCTTACAACCATGTGGCTCCATTCTCTTTGGAGCTCAAGGTCTTGATGTGCCCTGTTATCTCAGGGTAAGACAAATGCCTCATTCAGCAATTAGTACCTTTGGTGCCTATTTAGTTCTGAGCAGAACAAACTGTTGTTAGAGATAGCAGAAGCCATTTTACACTGTAACACTTTATAGGTTTTTGCTATTGTAGAAGTTTTCCCTATCAATCGGAATCAGACCTCAGATAAGGAAAGAGCTGGGCTGGTGGGGGTTCGGAAAAGAAGCTGGACGACTCTCAGAAGAAAATAAGCAGCCAAACATATCCAGCCACCAAAATGAGAACGTAAAAAGAGGACTCGGAAAATCGATGGGAAGGGTAGCTCCCATCTCTGTGATTCTCCTGTACAGGGTCTGAGTGTGAGCCTGGAGCTACTGCCACGGATACAGGCTGTCAGAAAGAAAGGCCTAGAGGCACAGCAAGCACAGCGGGAAGCTGCTGGCATCTCTCCATCTGTCACCACGTCTAATCGTGCCAGCCATCTAGAGTGATGGTTACTACTTCATTTTTATCTTCCATGTCTTACCCAAAGCCCTTTGCACCAATGTTAGCCCAAAAGTACACAGAGAGAGGTGTTCTAATTCATAAGGTCCCTACAGAGCTGACACAGTTCAAGCTTCCACAACAGGATGGAAAGAAGAGGAGGGAGAGAGGGCGGAAAGGGGAGCTCTAATATCAAGGAAAAGTGAAAATTTTACAGGGGAAAAGAAAAACAAAGCCTTCTTTTTATACCAAAATGTAAGAGGTGAAAGGGAAGAAAGCATGTGAAATTCTCTAATATACACGTCTGAAAGAGAAATGATCTAGTAAGATTACTCTTCTCAGCCGGGGATGGTGGCTCACGCCTGTAATCCCAGCACTCGGGAGGCTGAGGCAGGAGGATCGCTGTGAGTTCGAGACCAGCCTGGACTACATAGTGAGTTCCAGGTTAGTCTCAACTATATAGTGAGACCCTGTCTATAAAAACCAAAAAAAAAAAAAAGATTACTCTTTTCAATTTAATAAGAAATTATTTCCTCGCTAATCATTGCCATCAATAAACAAAATTCAGTTGGAGTCTTTGTTCATTTTTTTATAGCTTAGAAAAGAATGCAAGATTTTTTTTCTTAAATTTTTAAAGGAAAAAATAAAATTTAAACAGTCCAACACATTAAAATGGAGAAAGCAAAAAAAAATGCTAAATGATTGCACTTCATCAATCTGAATTGGACTGATGGATCGTGAAATAGATTCTAGGACTAAAATGTGTCGTGGAACAATAGAAAATGTCAAATATTATTTATCTGTTTAGTATTGTAAAGCACAGGTAGGAAAAGAGAAATGGGAAAAAATGTTTTCCTTTAAAAAAATCTGAAATATTTTGGGCACGCAGATGTGCCCTACATCTCCCAAATAAGAAATAGCAAGCTACTGCTGTCATTTGAAAAATACTTAAATTTCTAAAAGACAAATTAAAATGGTAATATTAGAATTTCACAGTGAGGGTCTTATGTTGGTTTTTCTTTCTTTCTTTCCATTTTCTGTTTTCATTTCTTCTTCCTCTCTCTTGGTTCCTCTTTATTTGTGTTAGTTAAATAATATATCCTAAATTTCAAGTATTTCCCTTTGGCTTGCTCCCTTTTTTAGTGTTTCCCTCCTATCTTTAGACATATTCCTCTCCTTATTCCTTATGCTACTCTATTCCTTATTATCTCACCTCAACGATTTTTTGGCCTTCACTAAGAATTGAATACATATGTCATTGATGGCAATGACAAAATACATCATTATAGATATTTTATAAACAAGTTTATATCATTTTAAATACCAAAATAATGGCCTAATTCAACACTCACTATGGCAGCTCCTACTTGCTTTATCTTTTATGTTCAGTTCCTCCACCCAAGCCTTGCTCAGTGTTACCTTCTTTGCTACTGAAGGTAGAATCCAAATTTGGTACATCCCTTCAGAGTGTACCTACCTGGAAAAATGAGATCAAAGATTTCAGTGTTTAAAAAACAAAATTACATGAACAATAAAATGACTGAAGAAATCTTCTATGACCTAGAAGTGGGGAAAAAAACTTTCCTCAATGTGATTTCAAAATTCAGAAAACAGTAAAGAAAATAGCAAATTTAAAAATTAAATGTATAATTTTTCATGTGCAAAATAAAAAGAAAAATAGCAAGCCAAGAAGAAACATTTGTAACATGACACAGTTTAAGTGCTTTTAAAAATCCCCAAAATAAAGAAAACACAAAAAAAATCAATCTTAAAAGGTTAGGAGACATAAATAGATTACAAAAACAGAAATACTACTATTCTGAAATATATGAAAAGATGCCTTACTATTATCTAAATAAGTGGAACATAAGTTAAAAACACGCAAGAACCACCAGCAAAACATTAAAAAGGAGAGTTTACAAGGGAAGGCTACACAAAGCAGATACTAAACACACTATATTGCTCTAAGGTAGAACAATGTGACATCTTACCTGAATAGAAAAATGACTAGTGGAATAAAACAGATGTCCAAAATTAGATCCAATGCATATGAGTATTTACTATATGACAATGATGGCATCTCAAATCGCTTACAGATCAGGCTGACTGTTTGTTTGATAGTGTCTTGCTATGTAGTACAGGTTGGTCTTTAACTCACTGTGTATCCCAGGCTGGCCTTGAATTTGTGACAATCCTCCTACCTCAGTCTCCCAGGTACTGGGATTACAGGCATGCACCGGCATGTCTGGCTAGATCAGTTTTTAAATAAATTGCGCTGGTAAAATTGGATAGCTATTTGGGACAAATTAGATCCTTTTTTCATGCTACATAGAGATGAACTCACATATTAGGAGTCTAAAAAAAAAAGAAATCAAACAAATACTATCAGGAAATAATAGTGACTGCTTCTTTAACCTTGATACAGGGAAAAGATTTCTAGCTGTGACTTAATATTGAAAGGAATAAAAATATATTAACAAGTTTGATCACATAAAAGTAAAACTTTATATAATACCATAAACAAAATATAAAACAGCTGACAAATTGAGGGAAATATGAACAATATACACCACAAAGAAATAGTACTCAATGTATAAAGAATTTTTTAAAATTAAGGGATAATTGGGCTGCTTCCAAGTTTTAGCTATTACAAATTGTGCTGTTATGAACATGGGTGTACATATATCATTGTGATACGACGCTTTTAATTCTTTAGGGATACCTTAAATGCACCAAAACATTATTTTTTTTAAAAAAATTAAGGGACAAAATTCTAAATCTAATAGAAAAAATGGGGAAAAGATATGAACAGATAATTAATTTATAAAGCTATAAAAATGTCTCCTAAATTTGAAGAAACGTGTTCTAATTTTACTCAGAGAAACATAAATTTTAAAAACACTGAAACATTGTAGGAATAACAAAAAATTTTAATGCTATCTAACAATGCATTCTTATGGCAAATCTATAGAGAAACTGGTGCTCTCACACATTGCTGGTGGGAATTCAAATTGGTGCATGGGTATGGAGGGAGGGCACTTTGGCAAAACATAGAAATAAAATCATTCATTTCTGATCCGGCAATCCTAGTTGTAGTAATCTACCTTGAAGATACACCTGCAACTACACAAAAATATATGTGCATAGAGTTATTCATTGTAGCCTGTAAGTGGAAAAGATGTAAATGCACATTTATCTAGGAAATAGTTAAATGATGATGTGTGGAGTATTATACAAAATACTGTGCGACTGTATAAAAGAAAAAGGATGATCTCTATGAACTGATATTGAAAAATATCTGAGACAAAAAAACTTCACAAAGAATAAGGTATATACCATCCTCTACACAAAAATGAGGGTTACAGGAAAATGCACATGTATCTGTTCAGTTGTGTGAAAGAAACACAGGAAGGATACACTTGAAACGAAAAAGACTGATTACCTGACTGGGTAGATGGGGAAAAGGCAAAAACAAAAAAGGGTGGGGGTGGAATTGGAGTAGCAAGGATGACAGAATGTGGCACATACTTGAGCATACTTGAGCATATATATGGTCGTTTGGCTCATACTCTTACAACATAGTAATGTTTCATACAGTCCACAAAATGAACTCTCTGTTGTGTTGGTGGTGATGGGCAAATGTGACCCAAAAAGGAATATCTATGGTAGCACATGATCCTAGCCATATCACAGAGGGGAGCGTAACTGCCTCAAAGTGGAGGAGGGAAAAAATAATTCTCCTAAATAACTTCGAAAATAGTATTTTGACAAGATACTGTATGACTAAAGACATGCAAATAAAGTTTCTTCACAGGGATATAATTTAGTCATTCTGAAACTGTATCTTAGAATCATATCAAAGGGCTCCCGGGTAGAGCTTTCCACGACTCAACCAGCAAAGTCCAAAAAATTCTGCTCAGTGTTCAGAGCTTTGCTTGATGGTCAAACGGAAAATCCAACCTGACAACACCTGGATGGGCCTAGAATGAGCCACGGGTTGCATCTGCCTTGGACACGAAGGGGTGACACTTCAGGGCAAGCGCCACTCTTACCCAGGCCACGTGAGTAATTTGAGAGCCTCAGAACCCATTATTCGGCCTTCCATTATTTCTAATGGGAGCATATGTTCAGTTCTCAAATTTTTCAGTGTTCAAACACGAATTTGGAAGGAATTGAGTTGGACAACAGAGGTATCACTGTAGTTTCTTCAAATAGGAGGATAAACCACAAATTTAAAAAAGAAGAAAGGGAAAGGAGCAAGCAAAACAAGGGAAGGGACGGTGACAAAACTAAAGGTAGACTTTTCAAAAGTATATCTTGCCTTCTATACTTCATGCTGAGACTATTTACATAATTACAAAAATTTTAAAGAGCAATCTCTAGGAAAGTAAAAGCAAATATAAATTTAAAAGTAAAGGATATAGTTAGCAGCAAAACCATATAGTGTCTTTGTTTCAGGTGATTTTAAAATACATTAATGGGGCCCTACCTGTCTAACAAGATACACATTAACAGCTGCAAATATATACTTTTTTTAAAAAAAGCAACAAAATGAAGCAAAGTCTTCAATTGTTTTCAGTAGTCCTAGCATTGGCAGTACTTTCGCTACTGTTATTCTCGGTGTGTTAGGAAATAAAGAAAGTGATTTATCATGTTGGTATTTGTGAGGACCAGAATATTTGCCAAGAATATTAGGAGAATCGAGATTGAAGCAATTAAGTAAAACTGCTCTGTTCTTGAATTGAAAATATCAATATATACTCCGTATGTTTTCTTCATTTTTTTAACACATATACATGCCTAATAAATAGCCAGTGCTCTCAAAATGTCATTTTCCCCAAGAAAGAAACAGAGTCTTTTCAGGCACAGAGGACTCTAGGAAAACAGTCACAAGAGTCACAGATCAGCAGCCACATGCATGGAATGAGAGAGCCCATTGCTGGCTAAGGACCTGCCTACTTTCGAATAGGCTTTGTGTTAATGCCCAAGAGACACTGTTAGTGCAGAACCATTAAAAGCTCATCAAAAAACAAAACAAAACAAAAAACCTGAATCATGCTAAATATTCAAGCACAGACCATTTATTACAACTAAGCTTTATAAAAATGACAGAAATGCCAAAGGATTAAATAGATTTGGGTAAGGTGAGGTAAACCAGAGAATAAGAGCCGCGGAAGAGGCTACCACCCCTTGGACTGGGAGAAGGGATACCAGAATCCAGAGCACATTGACTTCTGACACTGCTAAACATTTCTGCCACCACCAAAATTTCTGTCATCCACACTCAAACCACAAAATTCAACGGGCACAGTAGTCACTTCTGGCCTTACTGTGGATAACATGGAAAACAGGCTGAAATCTTACGGTGGCATTCTGCTGTTGGAAATGCCACCAGAATTAGACTCTACTCCTCTTTCTTCCTACTTTCTGTGTGCCACAGGTGCTTCCCCAGTGTCAGACCTCCCTAGAAGCTGCTGCTTGGAGGGTGTGCAGAAAATGAAGGTTGCAGCAGTGCAAACTCTTGAAGCGCAGAGAAAGGAATGGAACCACAGAAGCTACTCACCATCCATCCTTTCCTTTCTGTCTCTCTTTAATTACCTTATACCAACTGAGTGTTTGCCAGACTGTAAGTTGAGACTGCCAAAGCTGGGCAGAAGCCACTGGACTCATTGCTGAACTGACTTCGACCACCGGAGTCTGTCGACGCATAGAACGTGAGGTGAACAGCTGCTCTAAGGGATGGTCAATTTCAATGAATCCTAAACCAGATTTCCTAGAATGTCACCCACTGTTGGTTGACACTAATAACTCAGATGCTTTGGCCCTTATCACAACAGCAATTTAGGAGTCTTCCTCCCAGTGTGCACTACTTAACTATTTATTTCACTGAAATTAATTTACCTACCAATCAACCACACCTGAAGACACTTAAGCACCTCTAAATTATAAGAGTTACACTAACATATGTCTATTTGGCTCCAACAATTACTAATATAGCTACTAATGTTTCAAAAATTTTATACTAATAAATGAATCACTGCGTTACTGAAGGCTTATTTTTAATTGGCCTACGTAGTCACTGTAAATATATTACAATTTTATTAATCTAGATTTGATATTTGTTTATATATTCCAGAGATAAATTATCCATTGACATTGATATCACAATAACTCATAAAGTACCATTATAGAAAAATATAATCAAACAATATAAATATTTTATTCTATAATGTATGCTAGTGACAAAAATTCACTTGATTGAAAAAAATCGCATTTGATATATCAGTAAAATTTCCATTATATAAAATGTCATCTGCCAGGTGTGACATAAAATAATTCCCTCTTTTCTAAAATCCCCATTCATCCATTGTATAATATATCATGCTTCGTGCTGTTTTACATTATGTAAAATAAACAATGAATACAGGCTGTGGGTTTTAATGCCTGAGGTGTGAAATTAGTTCTCTGCCAAGTGTTTTTTTGATTGTTAAAGATTTAAAACATTCAGAAGTACGTCAGTCTGAGACAACATTCTTCAGTTCAGTTACGAGAAATAAAAAATAATCTAGACATTTAAAAGAAGAGAATGGGATGGCTGTAAAGTGCAGTGCTGTAATCTTGCTCACAGTCTTTGGTATTCATTGAATTTTTTGCACACTACTAACTCAAGCAATAAAAGTTGGCATACTCAGTATTCTTGATTTTTCCTCTGAGGCTCCTTCACATTGCAGTTATCACAAATCCTCCATTATGACAAGATAATCTTGTTTACAAAAGTATAATCTCAAGAAATATTTGCATCTCTAACATAATTAAGTACTTGTTCACACAATAATGTGTCCTATCTAATCTTCTATTTACAAATTTTAATTTCTGAACAATGAGTAGAAATATTTTCTGGCTAACAAAAAAGCTTTGGAGAAACGATGAATGTAACTGTACTGTGTACTTACAAAGTACCAATAAACTCAATAAGATTAAAAAAAAAGCGTTGGAGATTTCTAAACTAAGATGGTGGAATGAGCACATAAAATTTCCTCTCCCGAACTCAAGACAAAAATAGCAAAACGGGGGGAAATGCAGCTACAGCAACTAAGCAATCCAAGGCTATGAAGTTCAAAAAATGACAGCAACCTGAGGGGAAAAGAGATTCTACAGCAGAGAGGGGAATGCTTTTAGGGAACACATAACCCCATCCCCACCCCTATCCCTTAGGAGCCACACAGTGGTCATGGAATCTCAATCCCTAACACCCCCAAATCTGGGGAAGTGGAGAGAGCGAGCTAATGTTGTGATGGGGGAAAGTAAAGCAAGACACAGAGAAGAAATGGGTAACATCTGGGAAGCAAACAATGATGCTCAGTAGCCAAGCACTTTAATAGGAAAAATAAAAGACCCCAGGCTGCACACAGGGAGGACTAGGGCAGATCTATTTTCCTGTTCCCTCAATAAGAACAGGACATGTGCTCCAATGATCTTCAGGTAGCCCTAGTGTGGGAAATGTAATAAAACCTCAGAAGTGAGAACAAAGCCTGAACATCCTGGCACTGTGCAGAATTCAACACAACTATCTTCCCAACTTTCTTCCTCACACTCCTCCCCAGTGAAGGACATGAGAGACAGTCACTTACAATCCAGTGAAAGTAGCAACCAGTTTTCATAGTCAAGGTCACCACACAATTAGCAGTTTGATACAAAGCTGCACAAGTGGGATTCACAAGTACATGCTCAGACATGTGTGTGTGCACACACACTATGCATTGCACAAGGAATGAAAGAGGAAGGAGTGAAAAGCAGGAAACAAAGAGAAGAAATAGAAGGGAAAAATACACACAGAAAACATCAAAGAATCCAGTCTAATAAGGAAATAAAACTGACAAGAAAATTCCCCAATAATTTCTAAGACAATTCGACCATCATTTTAGGAAAGCATAGTTTAAAAGATGACTAAAGAATAGAATGATATGAGAGTGTATTAATTAGGAGTCTCCAGAGAAGCAGAACACACACACACACACACACACACACACACACACACACACACACGCAGGAGCAGATGGCAGTCTGGGAAATTAGCTCACACAATTGTTGGGACTAGTAAGTCTAAAATATGCAGGGCAGGCTGGAACTTCTGGCAGAAATTGATATTTTGTTCTTGAATACAAAGGCCATCCAGATGGCATATTCCCTTCCTCCTCTGGGGACCTCAAATGGCTTTCAACTGATTGGATGAAGCCCACTAAAATTATGGAAGGGTAATCTGCTTTACTCGAAGCATACTGATTTGAATGTTAATGCCATCTAAAATACCTTTACAGCAACATCTAAACTTGTGCATGATCAAACAATGGGCTACCAAGTAATTCGTAAAATTAATCATCAGAAAGGGGGGATTACAAGTTTAAGGAAATAAATTGAGAGTCAACATGATAAAGATAATAGCTAAGCATAGGAACTATAGATCTACAGGAACTATGGGAACAGAGTATATATAGCTAAGAATGAAATAACTACCATAAAGAAAAGCCTTAGTAAAACCACAGTGACGACATATTTTTAAATGCAAACATGCCAAACATGGTGGCACATAACTGTAATCCTAGCACTTGGAGGCTGAAGCAAGAGAATAGCCCCATGTTCAAAGCCAGCCTGCAGTATGTAGCAACACTTTGTTTCAAAAAACTAGGTAATAAATAAAGTCCAAGTATCAGTAAAACAAATAATATCATGGAAAGGGAAGGATAATTTATACTAAAGTTGAATGATATCCTTGAAGTAGAAAACTCTGAAAAATAATATTCAATGGAAAAAAGAAAACTAATCAGAAAGCACATCAGGCTTCAAAAAAAATGATGCTGATTTTGCTAAATATCAAAGCACATATTAGTTAAATTATTGAACTGCAATGTTGGGGATGCTTTCTAGGTAAGAAAAAAGTCATATATAAAGATTTGTTTTTAAATTAAGCTGCTTTCAGATTTCTATAGATAACATCTAATTTCATAAGCAAAGGAACAACATCTATAGAATCCTAAAGAGCAACAGTGACCCACACGCAGCTAGGCTGTGCGTCGAGAGTGAAGAGTGTGTTCCAGTCACTCTAGAGCGTGCGACAGTAAGGAGGCCACAAAACCAATGAGTCTTTCTTCAGAAACTGCAGCTAAGAAGTAAATCAAAAGTTAAAACTGAATTTCTAGGATGAATGAAAAGAATTCAAAAATGAAGAATGCATTCATGACAAGAGATGAGTGCTATAATCCATTTAGTGCTGAGAGAGTCCTGTAGACTCTGTAGAATGGAATTGAGATGCTATAAACTTTGACAATATAAAACTAATAATTCTACTCACAAAAATCAGAAATCTAAGGAAGAAGAGTCAAAAGAGCTGTGAGAGTATACAATGTCAGATCCCGTAAAGGCCCACGAGCACCCTCATCCACTGAATATGTGCTTTTAAAACTGGTTCCAAACTATTAGTTTTTGTATAATTCTTTAATGCTAAAAAGATCTTTTAGGAAACAAGTCTGTGGTGAAAAATAATTTTTAGTTTCAGCGACTCCCCTCTCTTTTACCTTATTTTCATTTGCTACTTTTAAAATGCAATCCTATTTCAGGCAAACATACTTCAAAAATTTCTCATTCTAGCCTTTTATTTGCACACATCCATGAAAAGACAAAGCTGATGTTCATTTAATGCGATGTTTGCCTTGGAGTAGTGAGATTCAAGGTCACTTTTTATTATTTTCTTTTTTTGCAATTTTCTGAATTGCTCAAATTTTATTTAAAAAATAACTAATTTTTCAGTAAAAATACTCTGATGTACTATGATTAGATAAGCTAATCACACAATAATATCTTGCACATAAATCTGAAAGTAATATGTACTGTCATGAGTGCTGGCTTTTTAACAAATTATATACATCTAATTTTCAGAATTAGGCCATAATCTTGTTGAAGGGAATAAATGAAAGTTGGTGCTGTTAATATGCCCACCAAATCACCACATCCTTAAAAATTAAATGTTTATATATGAAAAAGAAAGTTTAAGCTCCTTTTTAAATTTCGATCCATAGTGAATTATTCTGTCAGCAATCTAAAATGAATCTAGAATTCAAATATATGCACACTTTTTTAAAAAAAAAATTATATGACAAGGGCCAGGGATTTAGATCAATAGTGCAAGGTCATGAGTTTGATCCTTGGTACCTGAAAAAAATATAGATATAGATATAGATGATGGAGATGTAGATATGAATGAAAACTTGTAGGACAGGTAAGGCACAGGATGATCATGGTGTTTTTGGCTTAGGTTTGTTTTGCTGTTTCTTTTTGGGTATTTTTGAGACAGGGTATCACTATATAGACCCGGCTGGCCTCAAACTCACAGAGATCCTCCTACCTCAGCCTCCCAAGTGCTGAGACTATAAGTATGTGCTACCACCACACTGTGCAGAATGATGTTATAATATACTTTTTGATGATGAAAAATAAAAAGACATTTATATTTGCTTACATCTTCATAAGCAATCTCTCGAAGCATACAGATTAAAATTGGTAATATGTTCATTTGAATTTTTTAAAACATATGTATGCTTTTATTAGCATTCCACATACTTTCTGCACAGGCATTTTTTTAATTGCTAAACTAACCAAAGCATTTTTTTCCAGTAATAGCTAGTAGTCAAATTTCCACAACTCTAAATAGCAATGACAGTAAAACAACCCCAAACCCCTCCTGATTCCTTTGATAACAGGGCATGAAAAGTTATCAAATCCTCACTTATCCTCACTTACCCAGGAACCCTCTTAACAGCTCTGCACCTCAAGGTGTATGAACTGTAACTGCTGGCAACTGCTATGAGGTAAAAGACTGCATATTTAAGGCTGAGGATTTATCTCAGTGGTTCCACCGCCAGCCTCGCAAGCCGAAAGTCCGGAGTTCAATGCCCAGTGCCAAAAAAAGTGCATATTAAAGGTAGAAAATGTATGTATAAGTGAAGTACATATATATCCCTCTTTTGGTTCAGAAAATAGATACAAAAAATTTGCACAGAAAAACAAATACTTAAATAAAGCCATTAATTACAACCTATTGACTCCTCTTTTGACTTCAAGGGGTAGTATTCTGGTACTTTTAAAAATTACCTTGAAACTGGGAGAAAGGAAGAGAATGACAAATATCTCATTATTTATGTTTCTTCTAAGTTAGACTTAAAGCTATAATTTTAGACCAGTGTTCCAAAGTTCAGGCACAGAAAAATTTTGACAAAAAATAAGAGTAATTATGTGGGCCAGATGTTTTTTCATGTGCTAACTTGCCCTGTTTAAATACAATTAGGGGCCACAGCCAAGGCACAGAGGCTGAGCCACAACAGAAACACTGTTTTCCTCTTTTTAAAATGAGGGTGGGACTTTTTTTTAATTCATTCATTAAGCAAAGATATAGTGAGTCACTTGAGTAAAGTTATATCTGTCCTCAGAAAATGGGGCTACCTCCACAAGGCCATTTAATGACATGACTGCAAAGAAATACAGAGAGCGTAATTGATTTGATCACTAACAAGGTCAAGTTGAAGACATCAGTATTTCGTGATCCTATTAGTCAGTCAAAGATAAACACAGTCCTTTAATCAAATGTAATTAAATTACATTGCTGTAAGTCCAAGTCTTAATAAGCAGAGCCAAAATGCCAACTGAACAATGAATTCTCATCTTTAAAAATTCTATAAATTAATTGAAATACTCTAATGTATGTTCCCAAATGTCTGTATGTCCCTGTTTATGGAATATATATAGAAAGAGAGCCTGAAAAGAATGTATAGGTGTTTATGAAGATAAATATACATATTATTTTTAAATAGTCTGAAAAAATGATTATAAAAATAGTGAAAATTTTCTCAAAAATCATCCTCTCAGCCGCCATCACTCAAGCGCCAGGAGGTAGCCTGGGCCCCGATCCACCGCGGGAAGGAGAACCACACCAGCTCCCGACCCAGCCACCATCGCTCCAGTGCCACGAAGGTAGAAGGTAGCTGCGCAGGCGCCCCTGAACCCCAATAGCGCCCCCCCCGCGCACTCTCAGACCTCCTGACTGTGCCAGTCTTTGGACTCACTCTGCAGAGGCAGAAATGGTCATCAAGGGTATTTTTCTGAGTTCCCAACTTTGAACATCTTTAAAGAAAGGGCGTGGGAAACCTGTAATAGAATGTTGCGGAGTTCAACCATTCAGAAGGTTGGGGAACTCAATCTGGGCCTTGCAGCCCGAGGTCAGTCAGCATCATGGGGTTCAGCCAACAGCTAACTGAGATCAGGGGTCTTGCATCCTCGCTCTGTCTGAGCCATTAAATGGTAAATACACTATATTGAAATTTTGTTCACTGCAGACATGTTCTGGACCGCTTTTTGATTTCAATTTAATTCAGATGATTTAAGGGTGATAGACTAGTGACTACCACAGGTGGTCAGTGTCAAAGTTGTGCTTGATCTTAATGTGTTGCTGATTGTATCATTTGGGGTAAAGCATTGCGGTTGATTTAATGAGCTGTTTTCTTTGATGTTATGAAGATGAGAATATCTGTGGGTCATTAGTGACACAGAAGCTAGGGAACAACTATATCAAGAAGATTTGGGTGATAATCCAGAGATTAAATCAAGGACAGCCCGATAACAAAAATAAAAATGAGAAAACACGTAAGCAAGACGCAAGGACAGGCTTCCAGTTTACCAATGGCAAGCAGTAGGGCAAATGAGGATGAAAAGGCCGATAGTGAACCACCAGGACACCCTGAACTCAAAGCACAGGAAGTAACAAAACAGATCAATCAGGCTCTTGAAAAATTCAAAAATTATCCTCTCAATCTTCAGTGTAATAGAATCCCTTACTTTATGTTTCATAACTATGTTTGTTTCTAATATTTACAAAGAGAAAATTTTACTAATAGATTAGTTTTCCCTTGTTTTTAATTAAAGCTGAGCAATAAAAAAAATCTTTAGGAAAAATAAATTCTAATCAATTCTTTTATGTAAACAACTGATTTACATTTGTATCCCTCCCAGGTAAGTTTTACAAGCAGCTCACCTGTAATGCATTTAACACAACACAGATAAAACATGTGTTGCAGAAGTTATTGTAATAAGGCATTCTGTTCCGTGTTTCATGTTCTTTGCCTCCTTTTTTCATAGTATCTTTCTACCAGCTGTTAGGTGCTAATTATAAAATTTAAAAGCAATCATCCAAAATTATATAAACATTGATTTATACTAAAATTAAAATTATTTACTGTGGCTTTGATCATATAAATATATAAACACAATTGCTAATCTATAAATGTTTAAACCATGTAGATTAGTATAATCCTGCTGTTACAACTCATGAGTGTTTTGAAAGTTACTCAAATTTGAAAACATCACTCCCACCAATACAAGGATGCTTTTATTATTGCTGTTAAGCCAGAGTTTTGTCACTAAATCCATGTAACAGAATAATTTTAAATAGTTAAAACTAGATGAAAACTGAATAATTATAACTACAGCAATAACCTTCAAAATTCCCTTTTAGGCCATGCTCAATTGTTTATGAGAAATTGGCAATCCAAATATAGAAAGACAAACATGCAAAATGGAACAAGCCCATTCTGATTTGTGCATTACACCGCCTCACTGATTGTACCAACAGATAACTTCAGTTTATTTTTAAAGAGCTCATGATTTATATAAAAAGACACAAGTTGAAATGAAAATACGTAGAAGAAAATAATCCTCATAAAACGAAAGAAGCACTGCTTTGCTATAGGATGACATAACATCTATCAGTAAAATGAAACACCTGTCTCAGGAAACAAAGATAAAACCAAGTGCCTTCATAAAGGAGAAGAGAGTAGGAGACCACATGGTGTTATTCAGTCTCACAAGTCCTGGAGACAAATAAAGGTCACCGAAAGATGTATCGGCTGTGGTGGTGCTACCCACACGGAATGCTGAGGTCCATGTGCCCACTTTCTTCTGAGAGGTTTCAGGATGAATGACATCCGCTCAGAAGGCTTTCCTAGCCACCTGCCATAAGTAGTCTTGAATCACTCGCCCAACCCAGTATCAAGACTTTCTATCTCTATATTCTGTTTGTTTCCTTTAAGGCACTGTCACTTTAACCTGCTTCTCTCGCTGCTCCAAAAGGGCTGAGTTCACTTCTAAAGTATTCTGCATGATGTTTCCAGTATCTAGCATAATGCCTGGAATATAGTAAGCATTCATTACTGAACAAATTAACAAGTGTGCTCTATTGTCCCAGGGAGAACACATAAACACAATCAGTCCCACAAAGATGACCTATAACTTCTTAAAGGAGGATTCCAGGGCTTTCACCTCACCAACACTGTTACTTTCCCAATTGATTTTTTAGTTATTACTGAACTCACATTGTGAAAAACATTAACAGATTTTTAACAGACTCCCAAAATTAAACCCATAAATTATCCTCCAAAAACAAAAGGCTTGGCTCTACTTCCAGGAGAAATCTGTGGGACTGTGAAATGACAAATCTATACATAGTGGAGTTTTTGCTATCACCTTTACATGAAAGACATTGTAATTATGTAAGGGACAGAAACAATCATTGACTGACAAACTTTAGGCACTGTGCACTAATTGCAGGAACAGAAAGTATTGTATGATGATTATGTTTATGGCAACCTTACTGGCCTGAAAGATGCCCAGATAGCTGATGAAGCATTTTTGCTTCTGGATGAGTCTGTGAGGGTGTTTTGAAAGAGATTAGATTGAACTGGGAGACTGAATAAAGAAGACCCCCATCAATGCAGGTGGACAACATCCCATCTGTTGAGGACCTGAACAGAAAAAAAAAAAAAAAAAAAAAAAAAAAAAAAAAGAGAGAACAAAGAAATTCACTACCTTTTAGAGCTGGGACATCCATCCTCCCCTGCCCTTCTATACTGGCACTCTTCTTTCCCAAACCTTTGGGATCCTGCCAGGACTTACCCCAGCGCCTGCCCTGTCCTCTCCTCAGGCCATTAAACTCATGCTGAATTACAGCTCCAGATTTCCTGGCTCAGAGCTTGCAGATGATCACTTCTTAGCATCCTGAATCATCACAGAAACTTCATATAATAAATGTCCCACATCTAGTCTGTTGGTGATGTTTCTCTGAATAGTCCCAGTAATACAGGAAACTATGTATACGTTAAACACAAATTTAGTATTTCTAAAAATTTAATGTAATGATAATAATGACTTCAATTTTTTTTCTTTTCAGTATCGAGTACTAAACCCAGGGCCTTTACACTGAGCTGTTTCCCAACCCCCTTCTAACTTTTGTGGGTGTTTTTTTGTTTTTGTTTTGTTTTGTTTGAGACAGGTTCTCACTATGTAGTTGAGACTGACCTGGAACTTATTATGTAGCCCAGGTTGATCTCAAACTCACAGTGATCCTCCTGACTCAGCCTCCTGAGTGCTGAGATTACAGGCATGTGCCACCACTCCCAGCTTTGTTTTGTTTTCCCTTCTAAATTTTTTAAAAAATTTAATCAAATTATATTAAAATCCCAAAAATAATATATCTTAATAGAAACCTTACACTAAGGTACTTTCTCATTTATGCCTTTAGTAAATAAAAAGTAATGCTCAGAATATTATGTTCTGATAATTTATGCCACAGTATAGTGATAATTAATACAAAAAGAGCACAAAGTATCTATGAGGCATTTTATAAATCCTACTTCACTGGATTCTCACAATTCCATGAAATAACCACCTTATGACCCTCCTCCACATTTATAAAACTCAGAGAGATTTAGGAACTTATCTAATGTCAAGTGTCTTGCAAGTAGCAACTACAAAAACCTTGCAGGAAAGCATGACTGTATTGAGCAAAGCACAAGGACATCTTTGATCAGCCAAGCAATAGTCTAAACATCAGAAGAAACAGCTTTATCCAGAAAAACATAAGGAAGAAAAATTATCAGTCACTTTTAGATATTAAGCATAGAGTATAGATTCTATAGAGCAAAAACCCTAAGTTCCTGCACATATTGTGCCTTAGGTAGTTTTCTTACACTCCACCTGCAACCTACCACACACCTTTCTCTTTAAAAAAAGAAAAAAGAAAATTTCTTCTAACTTACACACTTCATATCTTAAAATACAATATTGAAAAAAAATATGGAAAAGATTGTAAGCATTGTAAGAATAGCAGTAGTGCAGTCCTACAGATGAACCCCTAATCCCAAAGGGGCACTGTGGATGCTTCATCTGTGAAGTTTCTAGAGTGGCCAGTTGAGTCTGTAACTTCCGCAGACTGTCCTGGTGCTCTGAAGAGGTGTGGAAAAAACTCATACAAAATTTAATTTTTTTCCTCTGTCCTCAGACCTTCTTTGGGTTGAATGTGCTTTTTTTTTTTTTAACCGATTTGTTGCTTCCTTCAAAAGATCTGCAAATAGATTCTGCATACCCTTCACTCATTATATGTTCACCCAAGCAGATTTTTCTTGATTCCAATAAAATAGCTTTTTTTTAATTTACAATCTTATGTGTCTTGAGTGAGCATTGACTTTGTGTCTTTCCAAACAGATGACCATGAAGTCTGACACAGGTTGCTTAGCAACTGCATTATGCCCAGAAGTAGAGTAAGTCTTTGATATACTCACTATGTGTATTTCTCTTGATTTATTTCATTTGTGTTTAACATGGCAGGTCAAACAGAATCATTAGAATCCTACCAATTCTCCCCAAGGGTAGAAGAGTTTCTGGTCCACTTTAAGCTAAACACTCAGATCAAAACAGCTTAAGCATCATCACAGAACAGAACTGCAGAGTAAAACAACAATAAAACACATTGCACCCATTATCAAGGACAAGGTGCGTGCATTCTCATCAGTGCTGTCAGAGCCATGCCCACTGGAAGTTGAAAAGAATTCTCAACATTGCTATTGTAAGCCTTACTTTTTGTTAAATGATAAAGGACAACTTTTCCAGTCATGTCGTTTGCTAAAATAGTCTTTGATATCCTGAAGGACAATTCATTGTTTCAATGCATGATATAGTGTAATTCATCATACAGCAAGAACAGTGCTAATCACCCCTCTCATTCCCATCAGCCATCACTCCTCCACCTTCATCACATCTGATCTAATCTAAACTCATTTATATTACTTGAGACTTGTTTGTACAGAAAGAAGTCAACCAAATATGCAGTGGTGTTTTATCTCAGAAACAATAATCCACGCAGAAAGATCTTGGTTTTAAAAATGAACAACCTAAAAGGTTTTAAAATCTAATCTTAGTTTGGAAATATGAGGCAAGTATTACAGTGTAATAAATATGAAAAGTTAGATTGTCGGCAAGGTTAAAAATTTTAAAGAATTTTAATGAAAACAGATTTTAATAAGCCCACAATTTTTTTAAAAAATGATTTTAAAATTTCAACATTCTGGAAACCAAGAGACATATAACCAAACAACAAGTTAAAGCCCCTGTGAAATTGTAAAAAGTTTAAAATCCTAAAGTTATAAAAATGATAGCATCGAGGGAAAATTCACTCACTCCCCACACACACAACTAATATTTAAGAGGCTATTTTGTTTAGACTGATTGAAAAATCATCTAGATGTCTATGGCATGGAGACTAATTAAATAAATAAGAGCAACTTAAATAAATGTAACAATCTATAGCAGAATACTCTGCTGCAATTTTTTTCCCTTCATTAGTAATGCGGATTACTTTCTGATGTGGACACATTTTCAAAATGAACTGCAAAGTGAATAGAGTGGAAGGTACAGTAGTGTTCATGCTCCACTGCTGTTTTAAAGGGAAGTTTTAAACATATATGATTAATATTACACAAGTGTGATATATTTTATATGCATTACAGATATGTGTATACAAATGTCTCAAGAATATATAAGAAACTGAAACATTTTCCTTTGAGAATTGAAAGATGTAGGTGCACGGGAGACTTATTTTTTTAATTTATCTAGGCAAACCATCTTAATAGGAAATTTTTATTTTTGTTCTCACATGTGATGAGACAGAAAGATATACAGTTTCATCTACTTATTACATAGAGAGAACACATAACACATAGTGCTCACTAGATCCCAAGAGCTGCACAGGTTTATCAAGAAAGATTGACTTGCACTAATATAACAAGGAACCAAAGAGGAAAAATCAGACTATGTGATGCACAGTCCAATCTTCCATCTAATAACCTAAATGCTAGCAAACAGAATTAACAAAATTTCAGAATATTAGAGAATAGTATCTTTTCCTATGGAAACGTCATTTCTTTTAGACCTGAAACTTGGCTTTTCAGAATTCTAACCATAAAGAAAATTTTAATAAAGAATGTTCTAAGTCAATGAAACAGATGAAAAGTTATTTTAAGTGACTTAATTGTCTCAATGATATAGCGCTATATGTTGCACAAAGCACTAATCCTGTTTTGTAAAACCTACAACAAAGGGTACAATGGCCAAATAAGTATAAGACATTGCATACTCTAGTCTTCTAAAAAAATAAAAATGAAAAAAATTTGTTGTACACTGACAGTTCTGGATGATTGTTGCAATAAAAAACCTGTTGTTTGATTTTGACCACATAACTATTTTCATACACACAATTATTAAAAATCCCAGGAAGTAGTGCTTTATTGAGCTCTTTTGGGGGAGCACTGCTTTAAAAATGTAAAAAGTGAATTGATGACAAATCCAATGGGAAAAGACATACTGTATCATTGAATTTTAAATTAATATTAAGAAACTATGATTAAATTATTCTGCTCTAGTCACATTCGGTTATTTGATAACTCATTCTCACAAATTTTCCAAGATGATTAAGGTCCTTATAATCCACATCCTATCCTGACTTTCCGCTTTGTTTTCATCATTACCTGCCTTTTTCACTGTTACTGTGTATCTGCACTGCCATATAAGCTCCATAAGAGTTGGTATCTTTTCTGTTTTATTGCTCCACCTCAGCTCTATGAATACCATTCAAACATCATATTAATAAGTTCATATTCATTTCTTAATAAATGTTAGCAGATTATTTGAATAAATCTAATTGTTTTATCTTTTTTGCTTGTTTTCTCTTTAGTACCTATTTCAAGAGAACATATTCCACTTTGTCTTCAGGGAAATGAAAGGAGTATTCTGTGCTGATTTATTAGCTGTAGTCATGAATGGGTCACTTAAGGAGTCTCTGTCTCCTTAGTAATAATAAAACTGTGAAGACAATAAGTTAATTTATATAAACTACTTAGGACAGTATCTAGTACGTGGTAAACACCCCACAAGTGTTCATAATAACAAAAATGTTCTAAGTCTTTGAGTGTCTTTGAGAAATGCATCACACGTTTAAACAGATATTTAACTGCATTTTGTCCAAGCTTTTAATACACTATTACTATACTTTGTGAATCTATAAAGAATAGACATGATTGGAACAGTTCTAAAAGTTGACCTTCAAACCCTTTCACAGAATACAGATTACCATTTTAGAGAATAACAGAATATCCAGAGCGCAGGTTGAGGAAATTCAGTTCTTACCTAGAGCAAACACATGAAGACTTCATTCCTCCTGCTGTACAACACACACAAACTTCTGTGATTGATAAACCAGAAAGTGAGTGGACGCAAAGGGCACCTACACCACACAATAACTTTACACCATTCCCTTTTCACCTTTAGCACTGGAGATCAAGAACACTGGCTGTTGTCATCCCTGATACTCCCTTCGCTCCTCAGCAATTGACTAGTTGCATTCACAGTAGGCAGAACCCTGGGCTCCCATTTTCACATTTCACTGCCCTAGGGCGATAGCTTGATTCTTGTCATCCAGCTGTCTTATTTTGCAAAACATCTAAGCTAATATTCTTTATCATAGTCTTTTCAGTCGGTGAGCCTTCAAAGGATTAAAGAGAATTTTACCATGATCAAAAGACCGAAGTTATAGTAAAAGAACGAAAATGTGAAGGTCTTTTACCTAACAAGATTCTACACTGTGAAAAGGATTAACGGTTCATTTTTTTTAGTGCCGTTTAAAGAAAAAGAATTTTTATTTAAATATAGATCAAGACAGAACTGGAGTCCCAGGGGCCACTAAAGATACCTCCTAACAAGAGGGATGGGAAAGCGAGAGATAAATTGAGGCATGGGACTATAGCAGAGGGACAACACGGGCTCAGGAACATAGCAAACCAGAACTGGAATTTAGTATAACGTTCTATCAGCTCTGCACCCTCTCTGACTTTATCTCTGTCTACAAAATTCTAAAGCACTGTATAGATAATATGCATCGACTAATAGAAAGTAGGCACTATTTCCTAGCATTATTCTGTGTGGATTAAATCATTCATTCCTCATGTCCACGCTCTCTAGCTAAGGACCACCGGAAGCACAGCTGAAGTTAAACGATGTTGGGTTTGCTGACTCCCTCCATCCTGAAGAACCAGATGGAGTCTCCTAAGTGGATGCTAGGAAGGACTGAGACTCAGGCGTGCACTGAAATGATTCAGGAGAGTTCATGGAAATTGAGCACTGCTTTAGATTCAAAACTGTCTTTAACTGATAATCTGATAATTCTTATCTAAAAGGCAGGCAGAGTTAAGACTACATTTCAAGCAGTGAAGGAGTTTTAATCATTCGGTTTAATCAGGAGAGTCCTTGGTTATTTTTGTGGTTTAGACAATGTTCTTATTTGTGTCCTTGTTCAGGCCAGGTCATAAAGTCCCCTTGTCTATGTCTGGGTTCATCCTGATTGCAGAGTGGCTTTGTGTGACCTCAATGCTGTATGAACTTGACTGTGTTTGACAGACCGATGCCATAATGCAGCCGCCAATCTCAGGGCAGCTTCCAACACCGAGCTAGCAGAGCGAGTCCCTGGATGTCAGGGGCTGCTTTTCTTTATCATTCACAACAACCCTATTAGATAGTTACTGTTTCCTAGATGCCTTTATTTAAATGATAAAACTAGTATATATTTTTCGTGTACAGCTTGATGCTTCATATTACACATATAGAGGACACACACTACATATACAACTAAATCAAGCTCATTAACATATACATTAACTCATATGCTTTTTGTGGTAAGAACACTTCAAATCTACTCTCAGAGATTTTCATGACATTCTTATTAGCTACAGTCACCATGTTATATAATAGATACCTTGAACTCATTCCTCCTAGCTGAAACTTCATATCCTTTAATCATCATCTCACCAGACTGTCCACTCCACATCCCAGCACCCCAGCCCCTGATCTCAAGCATACTTAGAAGCTACAGATGAAAAAGCAAAGTCCACTCAGCCATTAAGTAGCAAGTAAGGAATTAAAATCATGATAGGTACCGTGCACTATTCTAGGTGATCCTGAAACTCTGCTATTTGTCCTCTCAGTGATGATTTTTACCACTTTTAGGATTCTTGTAAACACAGCAGCTCATGCGTAGGCGTACCTGGCTCACGACAACGCTTTGACCAAAAACAGCAGAGGAAGAGTGTGAGTCCCCATTGTTAACTAGCAAAACTACAGTCTTTTAAATCTAGGTTTAATTTCAGTTTTCCAGGAAACTTGCCTTATGAACTGAGCATCTCAGGAGGAGCGAGCATCCCAGCCAGACACTGTCACTAACCAACTATGTGAGTATGAGTGGTAGTGTTCTATAAAATCTTATGATGCTTTGGTTTTGTTTTTGTTTTGTTTTGTTGTTTTGATTGGTTTTCTGTGCGTGAGTGTGTGTGTGTGTGTGTGTGTGTGTGTGTGTGTGTGTTACTGAAGCGTGCACTCAGTACCTTTACATATACTTACAACCCCAGTCTTTTGTTATTATTATCTTGAAGCAGGATCTTTATAAATTTCCCAGGCAGGGCTTGAACTCACGATTCTCTTCCTCAGCCTTCCAGAATGCTGAGATTACAGGCATGAGCCACTATGCTTAGTTTAAAACTCTGGAATGTTTTGTTTCCTAAAGAGACCTAAGTTTCTGCAATCAAAATGATTTCATTCTGTTTTTCAAGATGCCCTTTTTCAAATATTCTTTAAAAAACAAATAAAATGCATGAAATACAAATAAAAGGAATCTTTTCAATAAAATCAAAGAATATTATAAATTATATATATTTAAGGGCCAGGGATTTAGCTCACTGCTTCCGCTGCCTACCTCACAAGGGCAAGGCCCTGAGTTTGATTCCCTGTATCAAAAAAAAAATTGTTTATATCTTAAAAAACATAAAGTTAAATTTTCATTTTACTCTAGTGATGACTGCAATATTAAAAGTCAAGTCTATGGCCGATGATTTAGTTCAGCAGCACTGTGCCTGCCTTGCAAGTACAAGGTCCTGAGTTTGATACCTGGTACCTGAATAAATAAGTAAATAAAAGTCTAACAGGGAGGGTAGCACTTCTAGGCTCAGTAGAAGATACAAAAACAAGGAGAAGGTACAAAAACAAGGCATTTTCAAATAATGTCCATCTGTAAATTTAGGCTCAATATTCCTCAGAATGCAAAGAATCAACCTAAGCAAAATTATGAATACAACAAAACTTTGTATGTCCTTCCATCATCACTCCAGCAGCTTCCTGTATTCCTTGATTCCAACTACAGGTTCCTGCTGCCTTCATAGTAACTCTGGTTACCATCATTGTCACTTGGGCATTCTGAGTTCCTTTCTTCTTCCTCTCCCTACTCCTCCAAATTTGATCGGTCTTGTTTCTCATTCCTACTCTCTGCCAATGAACAAAGTTAAAACAAGTCACATTAAACAGAATTTGCAAATAATAAATCAAGGCACTTACCCACCAAGATGATACCTCTGCGTATTTTCATTTTTTAAAATGTTTTAATACAAATTTTCCAGGCACCATGGCAGAGATGGGAAGAGATAATTTTGGCAATGTATGAGCAGGAAAAGAAGAAAAGTAAGAGCCTGCTCTCTAAGTAAGAAGAGTAAACAGTGCCTTACTGGTTCAAGGCTACTCAAAATAATTTTCCTCCCTTTCCTCCAAAAATCTTGTTCATGTATGACATGTATATGGGAAGGGATAGTGGGAACTATTTTTGTAATCAATAAACACACAGTGATTTTCTATTTTACATGTAAGTTAGTGTTTAATAAAATTCAAGTAATGAAATAGAAGTCATATTGACAAGTTGCTTAAAAAAATTATCTCTCAACTCTTACTCATAAAGGATCCCATAAAGAAAACAATAATAAACTAATCTTGGAATCTATGTCCAGAAAATAACTAGAATTTAGTTTTTTGTTTGTTTGTTTGTTTGTTGTTGTTGGGGGGGTGTTTTTTGGTTTTTGTTTCTTTTCTGGTACTGGAGATCGAACTTGGGTCCTTGCACTTTGACAGCAGGCAGAAGAACACTGAGCTAAATCCCCAGACCGAATTTAGATTTTTTTTTTAATGCAGTACCTGAAATATCTAAACTGAGATTTGGTCAGTTTAAATGTTCTCTAAGAAAAATACAAACAAAAAAACCAATTAACCCAAATTTCTAGATTCACCTTTTATGAGAAATATGAATTTAATTTTATTCTTTACTATAAACTGTAATGATTAATTGTAAAAAAGATGGAGCAGTCACTATTGTCATTAAAGCACTGGACTTGTATCAATGTAACTTTTAAAAAGAAATTGAGCTGTTCATCTACAAATTGAGAGAGCAAAGGAAAATAAGTACAGATGCTCCTTTAGTTACTGTGGAGTGACCTCCTGATAAACCCATAGGGTAAGTACAAAGTGCACTTAATACCCCTAACCTACCAAACGTCATAGTTTACCAACACTGTGCCTTATAGAGTATCAGGTGATCACAGGGCTGACTGGGAGCTGCAGCTGCCTGCCACTACCCAGCATGACAACATATTATCAAATTGCTTATCAACAGTCCAAGGAAGATCAAAATTCAAAATCTGAAAGACAGACACAATCCACTGAATGTATATTAAATTAACACGATCATAATTTCAAATAATCATAAGTCAGTCTATCGGAGACCTTGGGCTATCTCCAATTTTTATAAACCAAAATATAAGGAATGAATTTGTTCATGATGTATCTGAATTAAATTTGGCTGAAATTCATCATCTCAGGATAGTGTTATTGCTGAGCTCATATTGTAGAGATTAGCAGTTGTATAAATTTCTGATTACTTTAAAATGAAAAATCTAATTATCATAGGAGTGCTTTTGATAGGAGAAAATAGATAAAATTTTTCAAAATGTTGCTTCACTAGAGAAAAAATAATTAAAAGAACACTTGACCGTGAAAAGGTCAAGGGCTACTTGTATCAGACAATATCTATAATATCTTCTAGCTTTAAACATCAATTTCACTGTGCATCACCTTTAACTATATTTTTTTAAATCTTGTATTTCTATTTTATATTAAACTAGATGAAAATGATCAGATTTATTTCCAAGCAGTTTTAAAATTGTCTGATATTTTTAAATGTCTATATTTTACATTTTCTTATTTGTATTCACAAGAAAATTGGTTATCAAAAAATATTGTAGTCTAATAACTATACCCAGTCTCCTCATATTTATCCACTTACTAAAGCCTTCCAAAAAGGCATAAAATTCTCAGAGCAGTAATTCCCATTTTAAATAAATCTGCAAAAACTATTTAAAAGAAACTTGAAAATAAAAAATTAATCATGTAGTTTTTAGTACAGAAAAGAAAATTATGAGTATTTTGATAATGTGCACATCCTATTATATAGTACTTTAGAATTCAGAAATATAAGATATGATTATAGAAATTTAAAATATCCCTAAGGTCCTTTAAAGTCTTCTTAATTTCATGATCCAAAATGTCAACAACTAAAGAGTTTAAGCTGCAATGAGTTTTTGTGCATTCTTCTGTAAATTCTTTAAAGATTTTACAAAGGTACACAACAGTCTAAGACAGGATCAAAGAAACAGAAAAATCTCATTCCTTTTGCTTCCTTTTACATAAATAGTATAAAATGGCAAGTATTCTTGCTGATGTTCTTCATTTATATGCACATACACACACACACACACACACACACACACACACACAGTAGGTCTGCAACCTTCTTGGGCTAGTCAAATGGGACAATTACAATTGGTAGAGAGACTTAAAATTCAGATCCCAGCATTCCTGAATAGTGCTCTTTCTACCACCAGAAGTTGAAAACTGTTTTTACTAAAATGGTGCTGCATCCTTTAGCTTCAAAAGTGCCCACATCCTGTATCCTTTCCATTTGTAATTCACTTGTTATCCTTATATGTGGCTTCTTTTACTGAAAGGTCTACTTAGATGATGTAAAAATCATGTTGTCACACCCTTCCAACATCTCCAGTTCTTTTATAGATATCTTACTTCCTTAATGTGTGGAAATTAAACTTTACCACAGCTTTAACTCTACTCTCTTCTTCAAATATTTACCTAGTAACCCATGGCTTTTGATGTATAATTAGTGATATTATGTCTTCATTCATTTCAAACCTCCAAAAGGTCTGAGGTAACTGGGCATTATATATTTAAACTTTTATAAGAGTCTTATTACCCATTTATTTTGCTGCCCTCTCCAGTTACTGAGTAGAACTTTTTTTGCAGACTCCTTGAACCCAAACTCTAGTATGTGCCCTGAACAGATGGTTCCTGGGGCCTGAATAGAGCATGTTCAGCCTATTCATTAATGCTTTCCATACCTGTTCCTGACTTCTGCTGCCCTCTAGCAGCCATTAGCAGAATGGCAAAATTTGAAACTATAAAGATTTTTACTGAATTCATTACTGGATGGGTTGTTTGGGCTTCATGCAACCACAATACTCCCTTCCCAAAGGAAAGAACCATGACATAAAATCAGTGCCACTTCATGTGACTTCCCAAGGTCCGAATCAGAGTCCAGTTTTAAAGTGAGAGCTATAGTGGGGCTAATACTAATATCTACACATAAAATTGTTTGTGCCTTAATTTATTTGCCCAACGTTGATTACCATTAATGGTTTTTGCCAGCCTCCCATATTTTATTTGAAATCCTGAGATAGAAACACTTCAAAAGGAAGAAGTGACAAAAACCCTCTAACAATCAAAGATTACAAAAATAAATTATGGCATGTTCTATAACTATGTTTTGTGCCTTGTAAAAATTATGTTTTCAAAAAGTTTCCAAAATTACAAGAAAATATTTATTATGTAATATTCAGTGCAATGAGGAAGGGAGGGAAGGAGGGTCTAAAATGTTAACAGAAGTTGTTATTTGTGTTATCAAATAGATATGTCTCAGTAAACAATCAGAAAAGCTCCCTCTATGGATGATAAACTGTGGACTGCTCATGTCCAAATAAATGACTGAGACTCCAAAAAGAAATCTTATAGCCAATTCGGGTCACTATAGTGAGGACTGTGGGAGCATCACAGTCAAGGATAATGGGTTGGAATAGTGTGGAGGTGACAAAATGTTGCAAGGGCATGACAAGCTAGAGGATTGGTTACATGAAAAACTAGAGCATTGGTGACTCTAGAACAGAAACTGACAAAAAAATAGATGAGCTCAGGACCACAATAGAAACCATGAAGGCCCAGCATAAGAAAGAAATGGAAACAATAAATGCCCAACATAGGAAAGAAATGGAATCCATAAAACAGATTCAAACAGATATCCAGGAGATTAAACACTCCATTGAAAGTATACCCAACAGAATAAAAGAATGTGAAGATAGACTCTCAGGTATAGAAGATTGCAGTCAATGACCATGAAAAGAGAGGTCTCTTAAAAACAGTAGGGGATCATGAGAAATCGATCCAGCAACTCCTAGACAATGCAAAGAAGAATAACATAAGACTGATAGGAATCCATGAAGTAGCAGGAGAAAATACAAATGACTTTAAAAAGCTGTTCACAGAATTAATGACAGAAAACTTCCCAAACAGAGGGGAAGAATTTGACATTCAGATAACTGAGGCATATAGGACCCCAACTAGCCATGATCAAAAAAAAATCTACACCTAGACACATAATAATCAAGATCCCAGAAACCCAACAGAAGAACAAAATACTACAAGCAGTAAGAGAAAAGAAACAAATCACATGCAAAGGAAAGCCCATCAGAATCACAGCAGACTTTTCAACACAAACCCTTAGGGCAAGGAGAGCCTGGAGTGAGATATTTCAAGTACTAAAAGAGAACAACCTCCAACCTAGACTGATGTATCCTGCAAAACTCTCTTTCAAAATGGAGGGGGAAATAAGATACTTCCAAGACAAAGAACACCTGAGAAACTACATGAATACCAAACCAGCACTACAAGCAATTCTAAACAAGATCCTAGAAAAAGACAGTGAAGGCAACAACACCATGAGGCCCAACAGAACAAATCAAATAGGCAAGGCAAGAAACTAAAAGGAGATGGTGAAAAAGTAAAAAGAGTCCACAAAAGGCCAATAACAGAACAATAATAAGTCAGTACATATCAGTTATAACCATCAATGTCAATGGCCTAAACTCACCAATCAAGAGAAATAGACTGGCAGAATGGAATAAGAGGCAAAATCCAACAATATGTTGTATACAAGAAACACACCTAGTGCAAAAAGAAGCCCATAGACTGAAAGTGAAAGGATGGAAAACAATTATCCATGTGACAGGAAACCAGAAAAAAGGCAGGGGTAACAATCTTATTTGCAGATAAAGTAAATTTCAAACCAAAACTGATTCTAGTATTATAGATGTAGGACAGTACTGTATCATACCTCTGTGAATGTAAAATATCTTGTACCTGCTTTATGATATGTAGTAGTGACCATGCTTTATCAGAGCTATGTTTAATGATGTTACTCTGGAATGTTCTCTTTCTAGATGATGATTAAGATGATAATAAAAAAATGGTGCCAGGTACCACAACAGCAACAGAACTTTGCTGTTTTCTGGGTATTATTCTTTGCTTTTTTCTTTTTTTTTGTTTTTGTTTTTGTTTTTTTTTAATGGAGTGTGCTGAATGTGTATAATTTTGTTCCGATGACTGCAGAACCTGGAAAAGCTGTTGCTGCTATTGATGCATAACATACTCCTATTATTGGTCTTTTTATATAAATATAAATATATATAATTTGAATTTTGGGAAATTTTAACTATGATGTCCACCTTGGAAAGTTATGCCATGTTACCATGTTGAGTTGGCATTGTACAGAAATTAACAGCCATATTGGTCTAGAAATGTTAATTTGTTTTTCCATTTGTACAGGGGTAATGCACTGTATTAAATATGTAAGGTCATATCTACATGGGTTTGATTACAGAAACTAATAAAGTATTCTCTAAATAATGGAAAAAAAGAATAATATAAGACTACAAGAGCAAGATGCAATTTAAATATGTTCAAGGACCATTTTCATCTTCAGAATTAAGGATTATTTTAATTTTACATCATTGCCTTTTCTCTTTTACTTTCCCTTTTAATTTTATTTTAGGATTCCTTATTTTTAATGTTCATACAGAGATTTCTTTAACTGAAATACTGAATAATTTCTCTGGTGTGAAAAACTATAATAGTACACAAGATCCTAATGAGATAATGTGAAGTAGGAAATAAAGTTCTAAAGGTGTAGGGAAAGTGGGAAGGGTGGGGGAAAGGTAATAAGGGAGAGGAAAAATATGAGAAAATGAAAAAATGGAAATAAAGTGTTTGTAAATGGGGAGGGGAGGAGGGGATGAATGGAGGGCAGGCACAAAGGGAAAAAATGAGAATCAAGACCTGTCATGTAGAGGTACAGGATCCCAATAATGAATGTAACTGTACCGTATACCTTGATTGTACCAATAAACTCAATTTAAAAAAAAAGAAACTGTACTCTCATAAAGTGAAGAACATAGAAGAAATGGACAGATTTCTAGATACAGATGAATTCCAAAGTTGAACAAGGAAGATTAAAAAATTCCAATCACCCCAATTATAACCAGTAAAATTGAAAACATAATTAAAAATTTACCAACGAAGAAAATCTCAGGTCCTAGTGGCTTCACTACTGAATTCTATAAGACATTTGGAGAAGAACTATTGCCACTACTCTTTAAGCTTTTCAATAAAATTGAAAGAAAAGCAATACTTCCAAATTCATTCCTGGAAGAGAGTATTACTTTGATTTCAAATCCAGGGAAAGAACCAATCAAACGAGAGAACTACAGGCCATTCTCCCTAATGAACATAGATGCAAAAGATCCTGGAAATCAATAAGATCCTGGAAAACAGAAAGGATCATTAAGAAGATCATACTCCCTGATGAAGTTGGATTTATCCCAGGAATGCAAAGATGGTTTAACATACATAAATCTATAAATGTAATACACTATATTAACAGAGTCAAGGAGATAAACCATATGATCATCTCAGTAGATGCAGAAAAAGCATTCAACAAAATGCAACATCCATTCATGATAAAAGAACTCTGCAGAAAATTTCAATAGATGGTCTTCATCTCAATTTGAAAAAGGCTATCTATAAAAAACTGACAGACAACAGTATACTATCTGGTCAAAAACCGAAAACCATCACTCTAAAATCAGGAACAAGACAAGGATGTCCACTGTCATCACTCCTCTTCAATATAGTTTTGGAAACATTAGCCCCAGCAAATAGACAAGAGGAAAAAAAAAAGCAATAGAGATAAGAAAGGAAGAAGTGAAACTGTCAGCATTTTCTAATGATATGATACTCTACATAAAAGACCCAAAAAACTCTGCCAAAAGACTTCTGGGCTTAATTAACAGATTCATCAGAGTAGCTGGATACAAGGTCAACACTCAAAAATCAATAGGCTTCTTGTAAACAAATAACAGAATTACTGAGAGAAATTAGGGAAACAATCCCTTTCACAATAGCATCCAAAAAATGAAATATCTAGGAATCAATCTAATGAAGGAGACAGAAGATCTCTACAGTGAAAATTACATCACTCCAAAAAAAAAATTGAAGAGGATATAAGAAAATAGAATGACATCCCTTGCTCCTGGGTAGGAAGCTCCAACATGGTGAAAATGTCCATGCTTCCAAAAATGCTATACAGATTCAATATAATCCCAATTGAAATTCCAACAACATATTTCATAGAACTAGAAAAAAAATCCAAAAATTCATTTGGAATCAGAAGATACCTAGAATAGCAAAAGCCATTCTAGGCAACAGAGACAGGGAGTATCACAATCACCAACTTGAAACTATACCACAAAGCCACTGTGATTAAAACAGCATGGTCCTGGCAAAGAAACAGATCTGCGGATCAGTAGAATAGATTAGAAGATACAGAAACAACTCCACATATACTCAGCTACCTCATCTTTGACAAAGGAGCCAACCATCCTCAGTGGAGAAAAGATAGCCTCTTCAGTGTATTTTGTTGGAAAAGCTAGATTTCAACTTGCCAAAGGTTAAAACTAGACCCCTATCTTTCACCATGCACTAAATGAAAATCCCAGTGGGTTAAAGATATAAATATCAAAACAGAAACACTAAACTTGTTGAAATATAAGTTAGAAGTCTTGAAGACTTCCGCATAGCAAAAGACTTTATGAGCAAATCCTCAGTAGCACATGAACTAGCACAAAGAATCAACAATTGGGATCTCACCTTTTTTTAATATTTAACCTCAATTTATTTTAAAAAGAAATAAAAGAGGATATTAAATTATTTAACACAGTTTGAGAAACAGTACATGAAATCATAAAAAACTTTAGGAATATGAAGCATTGTGGAATATGGGTACACAGAGCAAATTTATTAAGGTAGAAGTAGCAGATGAATTCATATACTGAACCTATGAATAAAGTTAAGAAGCTTTTTCAAGAAACTCTTTAGTAAAATTTTCTAGACAAGGTTTGTTTTCCCAAAGTAATTTGCATTTTTTATAATAAAGAGAGCTATATCTGCTATGATAAAGGAAGTATTTAAAATATTTTTGGATGAAAGGATGTCTTACATATTTCCTTCTTTTCATAAATTGCATAATCATTTGAAAATTTTTACTAAATCAAAATTTATTCTTCATAAATTTCAGTAAAGCTAAATGTATTTTCCTACTTGAAATTGTTACTCTTTGCAACCAAGACCTGTTATGTAAAGGTACAAGATCCCAATAACGAATGCAACTGTATTGTATGCCTAAAATGTACCAATAAACTCAATGAGGGAAAAAAAGTGCATTTTCTAAGCTACAGAAAAGTGTAACAATTTTATATTTAGGGAAAATTATTTGCAAAGGAATCTCACCTTTTTAAAAAGCTTCTGCACTGCCAGAGAAACCACCAACAGAGCTAAGAGACAACCTACAATGTGGGGGGAAAATTTTACCAGCTATTCCTCAGACAAAGGTCTACTGTCTGTAATATATAAAGAACTCAAAAAATCAGATCCCTCAAGATATAAAGACCTGATTCAAAAATGGGCATCTGAAATGAACAGACACTTCTCAAACAAACAAGTAAAAGTGGCAAATAAACATATGAAAAAATGTTCAACATCACTGGCCATTCACAAGATGCAGAAGAAAACAACACTGAGATTATAACTCACCCCAGAAAGAGGGACTGCTATCAAGAAATCAACCAGTAACAAATGCTGGCAGGGTTATGAGGAGAAAGGAACCCTTCTCCATTGTTGATGTGAGTGAAGACTGGTGCAACCACTGTGGAAATCAATAAGGAGATACCAAAAAAACTAGGATTAGAAATCCCATTTTACCCAGCCATCCCTCTGCTGGGTATTTTTCCAAAAGAATAGTACCACAGAGATATATGTGCACCCATATTTATAGCAGCACAGTTTGTAATTGCTAAAACTTGGAAACAGCCCAATTATCCATCAACTGAAGACTGGATAAAAAAAATGTGTTTTACTTTTTTAATAAAATGGAGTAGTACTCAGCCATAAAGAATGGGAAACTAGAGACATTTATAGCTAGGTGGATACACATTGAAGCCATACTCTTTGAAATTAATAAGTTACACATGTGTAAATACCAAATAATTTCTCTGGTGTGATAAACTAAAAGTGTAAGTAAGAATCAAAATGTATAATTAATATTGTGTGATAGGAAGAAAAGCTCTAAAGTGGTACAGGAAATGGGAAGAATAGGGGAAACTAAAGGGAATAGAAAAAATGTGAGAAAAGGAAAAAATGGAAACAAACTCATTGTGAATAGGGAATAGTGGAGGGGGTGAAGGAAGGTCAGGGGAATAGGGAAAAAATAAGAACCAAAATGCATCATGTAAAGGTACAAGATCCTAATGCCAAGTGTAACTGTACTGTATTAAAAAGTACCAATAAGCTTAATGAAAAAATTAAAATAAAAAATATAACCTTTTGTATAAGCAGGCTGATTAAGTAGGTTAAAATATTTATATAAACAATACTGTTACTATCATAGAGTGGAAATTGTGTTGTCAATTATCACAAATTTATTTAAGGTTTCCTCTATATGGTGAATTTAGTAAAGTTTGTACCAGTTTACCGGGTATAAGACAAATAAAATGGGCTGCAGGCTGTGAACGTTTTCAGCATACTTACTAAATATCCTCTTCTTTCCCTCATTTCATTTCATGAATCTCATTCTCTTAGTAAATTCCACTCAAATTTTTATTCTCCCTCATTATAACAAATTTTTTACTCCCTCCCCTCATACATGCACAAGAATGCATTGTGTCCAATTTGCTACCTCGGGAGAAGCAGATGCTGACAGTCAGGGCAAGTACTGCTGCCTTGGAATTAGCAGTTACTGAACACAATCATTTTTAGAATGGATTATTGGCAAAGGATATATCTGAAAGTGTGTTTCTGTTGGAGCTTCCAAGTGCCTTTCATTAGGTTCACCTTGTATTTTTTCAGTTGACTCACTGCAAGTTTCCCAATGTTTTCCAGTGGTAACTTTACACTCACCCCTAAAAGAGATTTGAAGTCCCAAAAACCACATTTCCAAGATTTCCTCTTCATGTTTTATTTATTTAACAATTTAATATCCGCTTATTCAATATCTGTTATATGTCAGGTATTGTAAGGAATTACAACAATGAACACAAATTACCAAAAAGAGAAGGGGTAACAGGAAAGGGAGGAGAAGAACAAGAAAAGGAAATGTCTGATCTTATTAAGCTTGTGTTTCAATATTTTTAAAGTATTTGTTTTCCATAGTGAATTTGGATTAGATATTTCTGATAAAAGCTATTTCATTAAGCAATATCAGAACAAAAATTCTACTCACAGCATGTTCCTCTTGCTCTTTACTATTCTTTCTAGCTCATTCTTCAAGTCTTCTTTTCAAAAAGAAACTTAACCTTATTTCCATCAAGACCTATCTCCTATTATGAACATCTGCTGACCTCTGTGAGTCCTCTTAATGTCTTGGAGACTTGAGCTGTTGACCCACACTCAGCACTGTCTCCAACACTACCTATGTCATTGATGCTTTTGGTACCCATATAAGTGATTCTTCTAATATTCTGTGCTCCCGGTTATTTGATCACCTCTCTTCCAATGGTCTTGTCCTCCATACTACCTCATCCAGTCACATATCATAGTCATATAGTTATTCTTCTTAACTGCAACCACCCAGAATTTCCATTTCAGACATTTCACTCACTAACCTGACTTTTTAATCTCTCCAGCCTATTCCTTCCAATTTCTTGCTTTCTAATGATTCTGAGATCCCAAAAGGATGTAGTATATGCTCTTGATCCTACCATTTTCACTGTTTCTTCTCCAACTCAAATCTTCATTTTCTGACTTGCCTTGATTAAGTGCATTATTATATCCTTGTATACATCTTTTAATATGTTGTCAACATCCTTGCTTCTCTCTCATTTTTTACACTATCTTCCCTATTCTATGCCTGCATCCATTCCACTGAAAATAAAGGCACCCACATATCCTATTACCATTACAATTGGTTTATTGCTTTGAATTTATAACCACTAACCTCAAGAAGGTGTTTAAATATTCAGCAGTTACACTCAGTCCTTGTAGTCTATTCTACTTTCTTCTGTCCTAGACCAATATTTCATGTTTTCTTGCTTCTCAACCTTCTAACTCCATCTCCACCAGTCTCCATGAGTCCCAGATAATGACAGTGCTCCCTTCTTTTGGGGGGAAATATGGAAGTAAAGCAAAAGGGAAAAAAAACTATAAATTCTTATCATGACATATGACTCCCTGCCTGATTATGTGTGCATATGTTCTATCATCTTTATTGCTATGAGTGCATTTTCTTGTTCCTAATAAGATTCTTTCCATGTGTTGACCAAATTCTATTCCTGTCACCTACTAAATAATATGATTCCTACTATTTAGCCATTTCCCCCCTACTTGATTTTTTCACCAGCACAAAAATATACTTTAATATTTATGATCTTAGCAAACTACACTCTTTTCACCCCATTTTATGCCAGCTATTTTTCAACTTCACAATGCTTTTTACCTCAGAACTCTAGCAAATCTCAGTACCCTGCTTTTTCCTAGTTCTGTTCGTCTCCTTGTCTTCTCCACCCAGTCCAGTCGAGCTTTTGTCCCCACCACTCTGCTGAGACAGCTCATTTCACCAATGCCTTTCACACTGTTATAGCTCAGTTCTTACTTTACTTGAGCAGAAGCATTTCCCTTCTCCTTGAACATTTTGTTCAGCTGGCGTCCACAGCACTGCCCTGTACTTCCTCTACCCACCTAGTCACACTCTGGACATCTTTTGTGCTGCTTTTCCCTCACGCTTACAAGCTAAATGTTCCCATGCCCCAGAGTTCACATCTCTTCTCTTCTACCCTCTTCCCATGCTTCTTCGTCTACATGTGGTTTTAAATACTATCTGTTTGATGAAATTTCCCTAAGCTTACCCCAAACCCAAATATCTCCCCCAAACTCCAGGCACATATATATAACTTCCCATTAAATATGCCCGTGATTTCCAGTAGATTCTCAGAGTTAACATGGTTAATATAAAACTCAATATTTCCATTCAAACGTACTCTTCCCCCAGGCTGTCCTATTACAATGAAATCGTACTAGTTGACAAAACTGCGAAGCTATCATTGGCTCCTTGGTTTTTATGTTTTACATCTAACATAACACATCACAAAATTCCATTTTGTATGCATGTGTGTGTGAGAGCCAAAAGTTTTATTCATTCATTTCCTGCATTTGAATTATCCTTTGATGACATCCTTGGCCTCAGAGTCTTCGCCATAGTCCTTAACCACCACACAACTGCAACCAACCACTTTCCGGGGTTTTCCCTCACAGTCAGTTTTACAGAAGCCTACCCTAGGCTCTTGTTGCCATCAACCTTAATTAGGTTGATTTGGTGCTCAGCGCAAAGGGCCTCCACTAGTTTTATGTACATAGACTCGTCACAGTTGGATGCACTCACACAAAGATGGGCTTGGCGCTTGTCTAAGGCTTTTGCAGCTTCGCGAATTCCATGTGCTAGGCCGTCATGGATGAGGGTGGTCTTCAACACCTCTTGTAAAGCAGTGTTGATGTCCATTGCACCTCCAAGAGTAATGCCTTTCTTGGCCATGGCAGCGGGTTACAAGTGAAGCCATATCTTGAACACACCGAGCCTCTGCCTTCGCTCAACTCAGCAGCGGCAGAGAAAAAGCAATTCCATCTCCTTTATCTTCAAACTGCACTTAAAATCTGACTAATTCTCACCACTTCCACAGCTACCAGTCTAATTTCTCTTCTGATTACCTCAATAATATCTTGACCATTCGTGCTTTTCAGTTTTCCTCTCCCCTATCCTCCGTCATCACACAAATTCATGATTTACTCTCAACTTGGGAACCAACTATTTCATTAATATTGCAACTCCATATTCTTCCTGTCTTCCTAAATAATTTAGTACAAAAGCCCAGCAAAATAATCAATCATGCAAGGTCGGTGTGGTGACAAACCTGTGCATAGTGTCAGAGTTTGTGAAGGAAGCCGGGGACATCAGCACAAGGGGCACTGAGAAAGGGTGTGTCAAACAAGATAAGCAAGTGGAGAGAGAAAAGAGCTCAGCCCTGAGGAGGAAGGGGACTGATAACAGAACCAGAACACTTACTCCATTCAGAGAGGATTTATCTAGTATCCAAATATGTTAAGGGTGATGTCAGCCAAGTTTCTCTCTGTGGGAAAGGGTTACAAATACAGAAAGAGAGAGAAGTAGAAAGATCCCCATAGTATTGGTCTGGAATCCTACAGCACAGCTTTTAACTCATGCTTTCAGTATATATAGATACAAAAATGAAATTGTATATAAAGCATGTATTTTGATATCTATAACTCCAGCTCTGTCCACAAAGAAGAGATGGGAAGGGAAGAAAGGGTAATGGGAAAAAAAAGAATCAAGATATCATGTACAGGTACAAATTCCCTACGATTAATGTTATCGTTATGTATATCCAAAAATATATCGATAAAATTAATTGAAAAAAAGAATAAATGAGAGCAGAATGTCACTAGCAGCAAGCATACATCGAACTCAGAACATGGTCTTCAAATGCCAAATACCATCTTTTATTTAAGTGACCCAAGAGAAATGGCTGATTCCAAGACCAGGGAAGAAAGAGTGCATGACAGTGTTCCACAAGGAAGTGAAATGTCCAAAGATCAGGACTTTGTCACAAGGATACAACCGTCAGTCTGAAAATGCCCCGCTGACAAATCCAAGGAAATGTGGGCATCAAATTTAATAATACTAGAAAAGTTGGCCTACTGAACAAGATAAAACTCATAATTTCATCCTGCTATGAATTTTAAAGTAATGAGAGAGAAGGCATTTTTCTCTGTAGTAAGTACAGTGATGAATAATACAGATAGGTGATGGGCCATAGTAGTAATAGTCAACCAAGAAATATCCATGGATGCTAAAACTAATACATAAAAGTTGATTGCCATAGGATAGTTACACACTCTCAAAACACCTCCCCACTGAATGATTCTCTTATTACAAAGGAGAAAAAAAGAGTACCTTTACAAAAGAGATGCTTGATAGATACCTTCATTATGAAGTGACCTAAGTTAACATTACCAGTTATGAGACAAACTGAAGTCACCTACAGCTTGATGCAATAGGAATCCTTGGCCAAAATGTAAAACTCTCACCTAATGCTGAGAATCACCACACAAACTCATTAAGAGGGAATACTACAAGATACTTGGATGGTGATCAAAATTGTCCATATGAAGTCAAAGAAACATTGAAAAGTTTATTTTAATTGAGTAACACTAAGCCATAACTCATTTCTCTGGAATGTAGTTTAAATTAATGGGAGAATATTATCAGAGACAAAGGAGTATTCAACATGAAAGTATGAATCTTTTTGGTGTTTTTTGTTTGGTTGGTTTTTGTGGGGTTTGGTTAGGTTTGGTTTGGTTTGGTTTTTTGAGATAGGATTTCACTACGTAATCCAGGCTGGAATTGAACTTGAGGCCATCCTCCTGCCTCAGCCTCCCAAATGCTGGGATTTACAGGAATGTGCTACCACATTTCTATGGTTGAAAAGATAGGAGTTCCTTCAAACTCCACCAGTTATCAGCATGATAATCTTGGACAAGTGTTTAACCTTTCTAAGTCTCTGTTTCTTTATTCTAAAACTGAAATGAAAATGATAGTGCCTATTTTCTCTCATTCTCTCTCTCTCTCTCTCTCTCTCTCTCTCTCTCTCTTTCTTGGTATCAGGGATAGAACTCAAGTCCTTGTGCTTGCGAGGCAGATGGAAGAACCACTGAGCTCAATCCCCAGCCCCTTTACTTTATAAGATAATTATAAATACAAAAAATAAAGAAAGCACAGGCCCAGCAAAAGTGGTGATGAGCGTATAAATGTTAGCTTTTATTTTGGGGTATGTAATACACAAATCCATATATAAAATGTAAATGTGCATTAAGCTTAATTGAAAGAAAATATAAACTTGTGGATTTTTCATCTGGGTTTCATTCTGGTGTATGGAGGCTCACTTTCTGGAACTCATTTTGATATATATAAATATAAAATATATAAATATATATAAACTCATTTTAATAAATATTTATTATTTTAATATGTTATTATATTAAATATATTATTGAAAATTGATACCACAGTGTGACATAAATGTAAATATGTGGCTTTGTCTTGCATGGTTAATATTTATAGGAAAGTCAAGTTGTATAGAGAATTTATATTATTTCAGTCTGAAATTGGTTTGTATAATATGACATTTTATTTTTGTTTGCACATATTTTGTCTCTCACTGATTAAATAATTTCCCAAATCAGCTTGAATTTGTCATCTCTGTTTGTAGCTGACAGTAACAAACAAATTGCTTTGGACTAATTTACATAGTAAGCATCATGAAATCTTCTCTACAAAGAATCGAATATAAATATTAGTTCAATAAATGCTAAAGAATTTAGTAGTGTAAATTACTTACATGATCATATACATTTGAATTTAAATCCTGTTAAATGTTAAGATAATAAAAACAGAGTAGCTGTTACATGGGCTTCTCTTTTGTTCTTTTCAGTTCAAATGATGATAACTTATCCTTAGTCTCATTGAATCTACTTCAGGAAAATTAGCTCCAAATGTTACTAAATCACTTCCTTCTAAATTTAGGAGGCAAATTATTTCCAATTGTCAGGTAAAGTCTTAAATTTCAGAACACTTCACTTATGCCAAACTCGTTGGAAGCAGGAAAGCTTCATTGGCTGAAGAGGTAAAGATAACATCTTAGAAGCTACATCCCAAAGGTTCAATTCAGTGCTATTTTGACTGTGCCTAAATTATCTGCTATGTTTTTTAAATGTCAGATACACTTGCAGTAATGATGAGACCAACTTATTAATATATTCAGAATTTCCAAAAGAAAATTTCCAAAAGCTGCTAAATCAAAACTTATTTTGTCAGTAAGGGTAGGTTGTCCTGCAGTAGTAGCATTCTGTCACTGCATTTTATTGCTTGTCATCTGAGGGTATGGTCTCACAGAGCCCCAGGCAGAACAAAGGGTCATCTTAACTTCTGAGCCAAGAAGAAAGGAGAGTATTGAGTTACACATTATTTCTTGAGATTTTACCCAGAAATGACATATTACTATTCATAATTTATTAACTAAAGCAAAACATGTAGTACCATCTATTATCAAAGTTACAAGAAAATATGTAGGACTAGGGATGTAGCTCAGTGGCACCGTGCCTGCCTGGCATGTGCAAGGTTCTGAGTTCTATCTCCAATACTAGAAAATAAAAAATAACTGTGATCCTATCATGATCCCATCACATATCAAAAGAAGTGATGAGTTCAATCCCTCGTACCAAAAAAAAGTGAACTAAAAGATATTTAGTTAATACAGCAATAATTGTTTGTTAACAGCAATAATGACTACCAAAATATGCCCTACACATCCCCAAATATTCTGCTTATTTTTCTTTCACAAGCAAACATACTACCTTACCACAAAGAAAGTCCAAAAGTTCTCTGGATGATATCTAGGGGTCTAGAAAGTAAAAGTCAAATTGAGTCCCACAAAACCAATCAATAGCAATGAAGTAAGGCAGGATTACTCACATAAATGCATTCAGAAAGTGAAAAATGGGAGGAACATTGTAGAAGACTCTGGTCCCTAAAAGTTAAGAGATCTTCAGAGCAGATTGCAAAGATCTTGTATATGAGGTTTTAAAAATTGTTAATTAGACTTTGATTTTACTTCCTAAAAATAACACACTTCACAATCCCTGGCTCCACCCACTGGGGTATCCTTCCTTTCCCATAGTTTCTTCAGGCATACATAAAGTTAGCATCCAGGATGCATACCTTCCTTAGAATCTGAGTTGCTTTCTTCTGAGCATAGATGGCATTAGTTTAAGACTCCAATGGTATAAATGATTTTTAACTTCAGGCCAATGGTTTATCAGTACCTACCTCATTCGTACAAATATTATAATTGTTATGTACTAGATTGCAGTTATTCCCATATGGCAACAGCCATAAGCATATTTCATTTCTAGACACATTTTGATCTATGTATTTGTTTCTTTGGTCCTTTTTCTTGACACCATGCCACACCCTTGTACAATATACTCATGTATTCTATAAGCCTATCAAAACTAGAGGATACTTTAATCTCTTTTTGCTGAGTCATGTTGTTCAATTTAAAGGATTTACTGAACTTTCCTTTAAGGCATTCATAAGTTTTAGCAATGGCTACAATGAACAAACACTTGGTTTGATATTTATCATATGGCTGAATTGTAATGGTTTTTTTCATTTTGTATCTATTTTTTGCCATTGTGAAACAGTCACCTTGTCCAATACTGCAAGTTTCTGAATTTCTAGACTTACTCTATTTCCTTTAATCCTTGCCTGTAAGCAGACCAATCTTCCCTGAGATTATCTCTATCTTTAATACCTTTGTCAACTGAAATCAATAGGACCTGTCTTACATTTCTAACACTTTGCTTAAAACTTCTTCCATAAGAGTTACAAATCTATGTGATTCATGATTCTCTTTCAAAATCATTGTGTGCAAGATTTTTCCCAAGAGTTTTACCACCATACATAGAGCGTTATTCTTCCAATCCCAACAAGCATTTTTCCCAAGGTATCTTCAAATTCTTAAACCAATGCCACAGTTTAGATTTGTATGTTGTGACAACCCTACTTTGGATATCAATTTTCTATGATATATTTGATTATGCTTTGGTAACCAATTTGGTAATAGTTGAATATGCAGTGTCTTATACCACAGAGGCCTATTTCTCTATCCAGCAAAATGTATACTCTGAGTAAACTTGAGTGGAGAGAAGGGGTGTCTCTCGCCTATACCATCCCAACTCAGAAATCCTGGTTACAGAAAGTCCATTTTTATCAAATCCCAAGATACGAAGAAGCAAAAATGGTAAAAAGTGTGCTGGTTCTTACAACTTTTATCTAGTAGTGACTACTGTCACGTCTGTTCATATATCATGGTCTGATGCAAGTCATTACAAGGTACAAGAAATCCTACCTGCATCTAGAAATATTCAGTGATTAGAATTAATTACTATCTCACCTGTGAAACTGAATTCAATATAAAAGGATATGAGGGTTACATAGTTTGAATTTCTACTATTTCACTATCACCCAGGGCTATTTTGTTTTATAAAAGGATTCTCCTCCATTATTTTGTATGCCTCCTTTTTAAAACTTCTGCACTCCACAAACATTTATAAAATAAAAACAAACTTTTGTTAATCTATAATTGTGTTTTTTACATTTTACACTTATGATTCCAACATCCCCTAAAAAATTATGGGATAATTTAAAAAATCCTAAAAATGAAGAACAAAGTAGAAAAATAACACATCCCAATCTCCAAATAATTACAAAGCCATGGAAGTCAACACAGTCTGGTACTGGAACAAAGCCATATAGATCAGTGGAATAAAAATAAGGCTAACTGATTTTTCCACAATGGTTCTAAAACAATTCAGTGTGTTGGGGGAGTCTTAATAAATGCTGCTGGGATAACTAGATAGCCACATGGCTGTACCCTTTGCATTATGAGGTCTTACAATTTGTGTGCTGCCCTGACAACTTTAAACCTAACCAGATCCCAAAGTCCTACCCTTGGGATCTCTTGCTCTAGCTAATGTATGCTCTCTCTCACAGCAAATAAAACTTCCCACCTAGCTAGTTCCCCCATCCACTGGGCCAGCTGTATCCCCACAAGTCCTCAACCCAATGTTAGTCCATGAAATTCAAATAAACCAATCAAATACTGTCACAGGAATCAGTGGTTCCCCCCGTTTTTGTCATTATGAAAAGATGACACACCCATGCTTGTTCTCTTACCAAGTGCTACCATATGTGGCCCTGTGTGACATGCTATGTCCTCCTCTAGGTTTCTACACATGAATTATTAACAAATTTCTATTTTATTTCACCCATGTGGTGTGAAGCATCGTGTATTTAGGGTAGGGGAAAGGCAATTAGGGGAAAAGAAAAAAATATGAGAAAATGGAAATAAAGTGTTTGTAAATGAGGAGGGTAGAAGGGGTGAAGGGAGGGCAGGGACAAGGGGAAAAAATGAGAACCAAGACCTGTCATGTAAAGGATCAAGATCCCAATGATGAATGGAAATGTACTATATACCTAAAATGTACCAATAAACTCAATGAGAGAACAAACAGTATCATGTATTTAGCCATCTCATAGTATTTTGGGAATTCCTCCTTCATCAGCAGAATGAAAAGGAAACAATTAAAATACTTTTACTTTGGAGCAAGCACAAAATAAACCAAAAACCTAAATGTAGGATATAAAACTATAAAACTGGATAAAACATAGAGTGCATTTTTCTGACTTTTGATTTTCTGACACCGATATCATGATCAATGAAAGAGGAAAATAGACAAATTTACAATCCTTTTGGATTCCATCAAATTTACAGTCCTTTTGTACTTCCAATGACATCATCAAGAAATTGAAATGCCAACTCATACAATGGGAGAAAATATTTGTGAATCATACATCTGGTAATGGGCTTGTATTTAAAATATATAAAGATAGCGCTGGGGGTTTAGCTTAGTGGTTCTGCTGTCTGCCTCATGAGCACAAGGACCAGAGTTCAATCCCTGGTACCAAAAAAAAAAAAGTACATAAAATATATAAAGAATTCTTATAACTTAATAATTTAAAAAACCCAATTTAAAACGAGTAAAGATCTGAAGAGGCATTTCTACAAGGAAAATATGGAAATGGCCAATAGGCCTATGAAAAGATGCTTAGTCGACAGGGAGATACAAATCAAAACCATAAATGAAGCCCCACTTCACAGCCACTGGGATAGCTAAATGCAAAAAGTCAGATAATTAAGTACTAAAAAAGATTTGGAAAAGTCAGAAAGCAATTGTCCCTCAAGATACAGCACTCCCTAAGAATTCTAAAAATCCATGAATTCTCAAGTATCTTATATAAAGTGGTGAATCATTTGCACATAATCATGCATGTCCTCCTCTATGCATTAAATCATCTGTAGATTACTTATAGTACCTACCACAATGTAAATAATGTATATTAGATGTTATTTTGTATTGTACTATTTAGGAAATAATGACAAAAACTTTTCACATATTCAACACAGACATTATCTCCTTTCCATTTCTTTTTATGAAATGACAGATATCCCAGGTCGTGGTTTTTTTTTATCTGATTTATTCTTTGGGGGGGGGGGTGAGTACCAAGGATCGAACTCAGGTACTTGTGCTTACACGGCAGGTGCAGAGCCACTGAGCTAAATCACCAGCCCATCCTTCCAAATATTTTTGATCAGAAGTTGACTGGATTCACAAATATAGAATCTACAGACACAAAGGGCCAAATGTGCTTATGCATTGGTAGTGCAACCACAGTACAATTTTCGAACACATGGAAATTAAAAATTAGCTGCTTGAAAAGATCAGTGGGTCACAGAAGAAATTACTTCCTACAATCAAGCATTAATACCAGCACAACATAGCAGAACTTGTAAGGCACAATGAAAGTAGCCTTTTTTATCTCATTAAGTTTATTGGTACTTTTTAGATATACAGTACAGTTACATTCATCATTGGGATCTTGTACCTTGACATGTCAGGTCTTGGTTCTCATTTTTTCCCATACACCTGCCCTCCCTTCACCCCCTCCACCCTTCTCTATTTACAAAAACTTTGTTTCCATTTTTATGTTTTCTCATATATTTTCTTTTCCCTTATTTCCTTTCCCCTGCCCTTCCCACTTCCCCTACACCTTTAGCCCTTTTCTTCCTATTTTACATTGTCAATTATACCATCTGGATCTTACTTACACTTTTAGTTTTTCACACCAAAGAAACTATTCAGTATTTACATGTGTGACTTATTTATTTCACTTGAGTATGGCCTCAACCTTAAAAAGGAAGTTTGTAGCAGTCAATTCCCATATCAGAAAAGCAGAACAAGTGCAAATAAATAACCTTGGGTTACCTTACGATGCACCTCAAGATCCTAGAAAACCAGAACAATCCAAACACAAAGTTAGTATGAGAAGGGAAATCACAAAGGTCACAGCAGAAATTATTGAAGTTGAGAATAAAAAAATACAAAGAATTAATGAATTAAAAGTTGATTCTTTGAAAGATTAACATACTCACGATGCGACTGTACTTTGTATGCCTCGCTGCTGGGCAGCTCAATTTTAATTCCATTGACTGATGTTAAATATTTAAACACTGGTGGTTCAAGCCACCCAATGGGAGCTACCATGCATGTACCACCAGTGGTTCCAGCCAGTGTGAATGTGTTAAACAAAATAGACAAACCTTCAGCCAATTTTACCAAAATAATAAAAGACCCAAATCCACCAATCAGAAACAAAAAGGGCAAAGTCATAACAGATTCTGCAAAAATCTGTAGGAACAATAGTAACTATTTTAGAAGCCTATACTTTAATAAAATAGAAACTTCAGAAGCAATGAATAAATTCCTAGATACATATGAACAACCAAAGCTGAATCAAGAAGATATAAAAATCTTGACTACTCCAGTATCAGTCAATGAAATTGAAGAAGTAATATAAAAAGTACCAACTAAGAAGTCCAAGTAATATCAGACTCACTGCCCAATTCTACGAGAACTTTGAAAAAGATCTAACGTCAATACTCCTGAAACTTTAATGAAATCAAAATGGAAGCAATACTCCCAAAATCATTCCTGGAATGAGGACCCAACTGAAAAATAGAACTACAGGCCAATCTTTTTAATGAGCGTAGATGCAAAAATCACTAATTATATTGTAGCAAGCAGAATGCAGCAAATCACCATAAAGATCATATATCATGACCAGGTAGGAGATGGTTCAACATACACAAATCAACAAATGCAATGCATCACATAAATGGACACAAGGACCAAAATCGCATGATCATCTCAAAAGACACAGAAAAAAGCATTTGACAAAAAAAAATGCCTGCAAAAAAATTAAAAAGTGTCTGCAACAAAGGGAACCACCCACAGAGGTTGGAACCACCCATAAAGACAACATACAGATTGTGAAAAAAATTTTGCCAGCTATTACTTGGACAAAGTACTAATATCTAGACATATGAAAAACATAAAAAATGATCCCCCAAATCCAAAGATCCAATTGAAAGATGAATATCTGAAATGAATAGACACCTCTCAGATGAAGAAGTACAAACAGGCAATAAATACTTGGAAAAATATTCAACATCACGAGCCCTTTGAAAAATGTAAATTAAAACAATACTATTCCATCTCACTCCAGTAACAATGGTGATCATCAAGAAATCAACCAAAAATAAACACAGCCAAGGCTGAGGGGCATGGAAAGAATGCTTCTTCAATGTTGATGGGAAAGTAAACTGATAACAACCACTGTGGAAATTAGTACAGAGATTCCTCAAAAATTCCATTTGATTTAGCTATTCCTCTTCCAAGTATCTTCCTAAAATAGTTAAAGGCATCATACGACAGTGATGTATGCATACATGTTTATAGTAGTGCAATTCATAATAGTTAAATCTTGAAAGTAGACTTTATATCCATGAACCGATGAATGGATAAAGAAAATGTGGTATTTATATTCAATGGAGTGTTACTCTGCTGTAAAGAAGGATAAATTTGAGACTTTTGTAGGAAACTATATGCATCTTGAGACCATAATGTTAAGTGAAGTAAGTCAGACACACAAGTTTAAATGTCACAGTTTCTCTTATATGAAAAATTCAATATATGAATAAAGTGCAAAATAAAACACAGATAATAGCATAAAAGATAAAAGTTATTGTAATCCAGGATGAACAATGTATCTTAAAGTGTACCTTGATCGTATCTTATGTATTTTATATATTTTGCATCTTATACGTTTTTTATATTTTTTGTATGATAGTCTGGCTGTTAATCTATATGAGTAATTAACTTTATAAACACTTATAAGTAAATGAATCTGATGATGGAAAAAATAGGGGAGTTGGAAGGAGTGAGGGTGAAAAGAAACTAGAATATGTTATGTACATGTACGAATTATCTACAATGAATATAATCACTGTGTACTGAAAACGTACTAATGAAAGTTGTTAAAAATCTGCCTAAAAATACAGTGACTACTACTAAGAAGAGTATTGCAGTAGACTCAAGAGGACTGATCCAAATGCATAGATGATTGATCTATAACCGATTAAGAAAAGTCAGTGAATTTAGCTTTACGAAAATTATGTTCACCTGTAAAATATTTCTTGGTGCCAATAAACAAAAACGACAGAGCTGGAGCCAGTCATACTGGTGCAAGCACCTAATCTCAGCACCATAGGGAGGCGAGGTAGAAGAATTACAAGTCTAAGCCCACCCTGAGAAATTTAGTTATTTAGCAAGACCTTGTCTCAAAATAAGTAATCAAAAATAAAAAGTGGGCCGGGGATTTAGCTCAGCGGTTCGGTGGCCTGCCTTGCAAGCAGAAGGACCCGAGTTCAATCCCCGGTACCAAAAAATAAATTAATTAATTTAAAAAATAAAAAGGGATGGGGATATAGTTCAGTATGAAGGTCAAACAGCCTGGAGTCAGCCTCCAGTTCCAAAGGGGAAGAAATAGAGCTCAATTAGCCACTATCCAACATAAATATGGCATTAAGATATTTCTCGGGATTTAGCTCAGCGGTTCGGTGCCCTGCCTTGCAAGCACAAGGACCCAAGTTCAATCCCCGGTACCAAAAAAAAAAAGATATTTCTGACCATGCACTAAACTGAAATAAAAATGGATTAAAGATCTGAATATTAAACAGAAACACTAAACCCGCTGGAAGAGAGGTTAGGTAAAATTCTTGGCATGGGAAATGATTTCATGAATAAAACCTCAGTTTCCCATGAACTAGCACAAACAATCAACAAGTAGGATGTCTTATTAAAAAGCTTCTGCACAGCAAGAGAAATGACCAACAGTGTAAAGAGACCACCCACAATGTGGGAAAATTTTTTCACCAGCTCTACCACAGACAAAGGTCTACTATCTAGAATATACAAAGAAATTTAAAAAATCAGACTTCCCAAATTTAAAGAACCAGTCCAAAAATGGCCATCTAATACAACAGACATTTCTCAGAAATAGAAATAGCAAATAAACATATGAATAAATATTCAGCATCACTGGTCATTCAAGAGATGCAAATGAAAATAACACTGAGATTCCACCTCACTTCAGAAAGAATGGCTGCTATTATGAAATCAACCAATAAAAAATGCTGGTGGGCTGTGGGTAAAAAGGAACCCAGCTCCACTGCTGGTGGGGGTATAGTAGATTGGGGCAACCACAGTGGAAATCAGTATTGGGAAACCTCAAAGAGCTAGGATTGGCAATCCCATTTGACCCAGCTATTCCCCTGCTGAGCATCTTCCCAAAAGAATTAAAAGAATCAAACCACAGTGATATATGCTCACCCATGTTCACAGGGTCACAGTTTGTAATAGCTAAAACTTAGAAACAGCCCAATTGCCCATCAACTGGAGACTGGATAAAGAAGATGTGTTTTTTTGTTTTGTTTTATTTTGTTCATTGTGTGTATCACACCTGCATTTCTAGTGCAATGAGTTCAATCCCCAGTACTGAAAAAAAAAAAAAAGAAAATGTGTTTTTTTAATAAAATGGAGTACTACTTAGCCATAAAAATGAGAAATTCGAGACATTGGTAGCTAAATGGATTCACATTAAAGTGACACTCTTATGTGAAATCAATAGGGTACAAATGTAAATACTGAAGTTTCTCTGGTGTGAGAAACTGAAAGTGTAAATAAGGACTAAAAGGTATAATAGATAATATGATATAGGAAGAAAAGGGGAAGACAGCCCATTTTCTGGTCCCCATTCTGTCTGTCTTAGACAGAAGCTTCCTCTCAATAAAATTTTCCTACTCTTAAAAAAAGGGGTTGTTTTTGTGTCTTCCAATCTGTTCCACTGCCCATTTGCACATCATTCGGAGATTGGATAAAGAAGATGTGGTTTTTCTATAACATGGAATACTACTCAGCCATAAAGAATGAGAAATCAGACTCATTCATAGGAAAATGGATACATATTGAGGATATACTCCTAAGTGAAATAAATAAGTCACACATGTGTAAGTACTGAATAGTTTCTCTGGTGTGAATAAACTGTAATAGTACATGAGATTCTAATGAGATAACTGACATTGTGAAATGGGAAGAAAAGGGCTAAAGGTGTAGAGAAAGTGGGAAGGGTAGGGGAAAGGTAATAAAGGAAAAAATATGAGAAAATGAAAAAATGGAAATAAAGTGTTTGTAAATGGGGAGGGGAGCAGGGGGTGAAGGGAGGGCAGGGACAAGGGAAAAAAATGAGAACCAAGACCTGTCATGTAGAGGTACAAGATCCCAATAATGAATGTAACTGTACTGTATACCTAAAATGTAGCAATAAACTCAATAAAAGGGGGGTGCTGCTTCACAAGCACAAGGTCCTGAGTTTATGCCTGAAGAAGTCGGGCAGGCACAGCTGGAGGCTCCATCTCCAAAATCTCCATTATAGATCCTAATTTGCCTCTTCAGTTGGTCACCAAGCCAGCCACGGATGATGCCTCTAATGATACAAGTGCATTTAAATACTTGGTCTAGTAGAAGAGTACCTGTACCACAGGCACGCGGCCCTGTGCTCCGTCCTCAGCTTAATCAATCAACCAACCAATGGCCTGGAAAAGTTTAATTGGATGTGAAATTTCTTTGAATTATCTAAAAAAATTAAAATGCCACATTTGTCATTAAGAAAAGGAAAAGCTGTTTCCAAAAACTCTTTGTTTTCAATTTCCATTAAGTGAATTATCCTAAAGTCTTCTTTCTGATTTTTATTACATACTTGTATGAATATATTTCTCATTAATAACTACTGGGTAGCTGGGACAACAGGCACACGCCACCACATCTGGCATATATATTAAATTTCTATTTATAATTGTATATAATATCATAGTATTTACTATCGATTACATTCCTTGTAGTATACATAACTAAAACACTAAAATAATTTAAAGTTTTTTCCACCAAATCCAATATGGATACTTCCAAATAATGCAGAAGTTGGCATTTCTATGCCATCTTCCTGCCATGACATAAAAAGTTAGGAAAATGATGGTCTGAATTCAATGATCAACCATTTCAAGGAAGCACTGTGCAATAATAGCTGTTCTTTACCTCCACCCCATTGCCACAGACATCCTTGTTTTTGTCTAACATTCTGCTACCCACTCCCGTTTACCAACTGAGGAACTGGTATTTATAACAACTCCCACTCCCTAACTCCCATATAGCATTTGAGAATATAATTAATCTGCAAAAAAGAAATTCAAGTTTTAATTCTTATCACCTGAAATCATCAAGTGATGTGCCCCCTTTTCATAAGAAGAGCAAAACTATCCATTATAGACTCACTTGTGTCTCTCTCTAAATTCACATGCTGAAGTCCTACCCCTCGATATCACTATGTTAGAAGATTAAGCCTTTGGGTAGGTAACTAAGGTTAATAAAGTCGTAAAAGTTGAGGCCTAGTTTGATAAGGTTGATGTCCTTATAAGAAAAGGAATAGACACAGAGGATCTCTCCACACACCTGGAAATGTCACGTGAGGATACAGGGAGAAGGTAACAGTCTACATGCTACAAGCTACAAGCTAGAAGAAAGACCTTACCAGAAACATAGTATGTCAACATCTTGACCTTGGACTTCTGGCCTCCAGGGCTGAGAGCAAAAAAGAAAAATAAGAAAAGGGAAAAGTCAAAAGAAAAGAGTAGGGAAGAGATTTGTGTTGAAAACAGCCAGTCTATGTATTCTGCCGTGGCAGCTGAAGCTGGTGAATCCACCGTTTAGAAGAGTCGGCTCCCTTGCTACATATTTTGTTGTAACTTCTCTTCTTTACTTACCTCCTAGGAAAACAAAGGCCTATTATCTTCAAAATAATCCTTCCCTGCACAACTTTCCATCAAAGTCATTTCTGTTTTCCCCGTTACTCTCCTTCTTTTCCCTTCCCTCTGTTGCCAATTCACTCTAGGAAGAGAACTGCTAATGAGAAGGTTGCTTGGAGGACGGGAAATCAAAGTGAAAACAGATGAGTGGGCTTGAGAAGATTTTTGTTCAGACAGACAAGAATGAAGTCTTGAACTTTTTCCTGGCTTTTCAACCATGAGCTCTGTGGTGATGGAAAGAGCTCTTCCCTGCAGATTCATTGTCACCTCCCTTTGATCCTGCTGGATTAACAGCACTGGATTCCTGGACTTGGGCTCCCTCTTCTACACTCTACGCTCACTATCAGCCTCTGTTAATTAATTTTCATCCAGAGATAAGTAATACAATTATGAACTGGTAAATTTTCCATTTAATATAGTATATTGACTTGAAATTTAATTATGTTACAACTGTTTACTTTTTAATATGATTAGTTTATGCCTGGAGACTTTATCTTGGCTCACTGTCTCCGTTTTCTCATTTTCCACTCATTCCCCAACCCACTCCACAGAAACTGCTGTTGTCATAATCTGCATGTTGCAAACTTTGGCTGCTATTTTTTTGTTTTCTCTTATTGAACTTTGTAGCAGCAGTAGCACAAGTATCCATCACCTCTGTACCTTCTTGAAATGGTTCCCTCACTTGGTATCCATTACACTATACTCCTTGTCACCCTGATGGCCCTTTTCAGTCACCTCTTCTGTTCCTTCTTTTATAAAATCTCTAAATGTTGGAGCACTTGCAAATATATACAGGACATTCTTTCCTTCTATGTCTACATTGTCCCCCTAGATGATCATAACCAATCCTCTGCCTTTAATTTCCATTAATATGTTGACATCTCATAAATATATTTCTGCAGCCCATCTTTACTCCCCGGTGACAGACCCACAAACCAAGCTTGTCTGATACATACACTTATATGTCTAACAAGTACATCAAACTACCTATCCAAGCAGAATTGTTGATTTTTCCCACCAATTTTGTTTCTTTCCAACTCTTCCATAGGTGAGTAATGTGGCACAGCTTCTCTTTCACTTTCTCAAGTCGGAAACTAAAGTCATCCTTAACCTTCCCTTCTTTTTCTTTGCCCCCTCCAGCCATCAAGTCCTCTTGCTTCTAGCTCCACGTGATACCTAAAATCAACCCTATCTTCATCACTTTCTCATTGTTTGAACTCATTAACCGACACCAACAAATTAAAGGAGGAGAGATTTAATTTCATTCACCTTTTTTTAGAGGTTTCGGGCTATAGTCTGCTGGTTCCAAGGAGGAAGTGGCACAGAAGAGTCTGTCACAGAGAAAAGCTGCCTACGTAGTGGTGGCTGGGGAGCAGAAAGCAAAGTGAGCAGCCAGTAAGGAAGATACACCCTTCCGGGTCAACTCCCCAGGAACTCGCCTCTTCCAAATAGACCCCACCTCCTAACAGCAAGGCAGCTACAGCACGCCTCAGAATCAAACCACCTTCTAAACACAGAAAGCTTTGGAGCCCGTTTTAGATCTAAACTGTAACATTCCACCCCTGGTCCCCAAAAGACTCATGTCCATCTCTTTATACAAAATGCATTTAGGTAATGTCTAAGAGTCATCAGAGTTTTCACGGTTCCAGCACTGCTGAAAAATCCAATGACTAAAAAATATTTCTACTGTCAGACTATGTTGAAACTCCTCACCTGACCTGGCTTCCGCATTCTCTTCCTTACTTATTTTGTATGAATTTCCTCACCACTACACTCTAGCTATATGGGTTTCATTCGGCTCCTCTTCCAAGCTGTGATCTCTTTGCACTGGCTCATACCTGTGACTATAAAGCTATTCCTCCAGTCCTTACCTTGGCCAGCTCATTCCCATCCATTTGGTTTCAGCTAATAGGACCTCTTCACTGAAATCTTCCCTTAAGATTCCTCACATCAAACTTTCCTCATGTTTCAAAATCTTCTTATCTCCGTTTTTCCATCTAAGTTATATTTTCTACCTTACTATCCTATTTATTGCTTTCATGGTATTTATCACAACCTATAACTAACATTTACCTATTTATCAGCCTTCTCCAAAAAGAGCATCTATATCATGTCATCACTCTATAATCCCAAATCCCCATCATGGTGCTCATCAATTGATAAATATTTAAATGAACAGATGAATAAATGATATTCTAAGACCACACTGTATTAACTGATAGAGCTGGATATTTTTTAAACTCACTCTCAATTCACTGAGTTCAGAGAGATTTCTAAAGGTGGATAACTTGCATTAATTGCCTTTATGTTCTCTAAAATTTCACACTCAAAGAGTAATTGATCTTATGTACTTCTATATATACATATAGATATAGATATAGATATTCTGCACATAGACATATACACACAAATATATATATTTAATATATATATCAAAAAGACATTTATTGCTAAATGCATTACAGTCTAGAAGTAGATTCTGTTATCCTTTGAATCTGGTGTATTGTCTTTATGTTTTTCTAACCATCAGCTTTTATCAGTGGTAGGTGTCATTGCTGGAAAGATCCTCTGAAAACCACATTTTCTTCTCACAGATGCAGTGAATTTGTGGGAGTGATCAATCATCTGTATTTTCCCAGGTTTGAGGTAAGTTCCTGGGACCTAACTTTTAGTTTTAACCACATATCAGTAATAGCAAACTTTTTTTTGTTATGCCATGGAAAAATAACTGATAGTCTTGCCACCTAGAGTAACTTAAATGGAAACTGATACACCTACAAATCATGTGGACCAAAGGAAAAAGTTTGAAAAGAAGTTTGTAGAATGTTTTGGTTACTGTTATTCAGTGAGGTATTACAGGAAAACAAGATGCCCTTGAAAATAAGTGGTGGTAACAAGCAAGAATATGATTTAGGTAGAATGCATGTACTTGTAGGGTTAGAAGTGTGTAGTACCCTTAAAATAGGTAGTAAATGATAACACAAAAAAAATCTCTGGGCAAGAAAGAATTATTAAAACATGGGTTTCTGTCAGGGTTTAAAGCTAAGGTTGGTAAATAAATCGTGGTGGTACCCAGTATATTCTCTCAATTAGTCACAGATGACCCAGGGAAGTTCTGTGTGGTGGTGTATGACTGTAATTCCAGCACTTAGGAGGCTGAGGCAGGAGGATTGCCATGAGTTTGAGGCTAGGCTGGGCTACATTGTGAGTTCAAGGCCAGCCTGAACTACATATAGAGATCTTGTCTCAAAAAAAAATAATAATAATAATAAGCGAGGGGGTTAAGGGAGGGCAGGGGAATGGGGAAAAAATAAGAACCAAGATACATCATGTAAAGGTACAAGATCCTAATGATGATGTAACTTTGTTGTATACCTAAAATTTACCAATAAACATAATGGGGAGAAAAAGCAATTGCTCAATAAAAAAAATGACCCAAGGAAAATAAATGAAAGATATGCTTTTTCCTCTGAAATGAGAAGCCCAAGGTACATCCCCCTAATTAACCAGGTAAAAATCAAAATGGCAACTGTGAGAGATGATACAACCTATAGTAGGAAGGGTTACATTTCTTCTCTGGTGTTTTGGTACAGTGATGGAGTATGTGCACTGGGGACAGGGATTTAGTTCCGTGGTTCTGCTGCCTGCCTAACAAGCACTTGGTCCCGAGTTTGATCCCCGGTACCACAACACTGAAGTTACCCTGCCTGATTTTAAATTTCAGTTTATCAATTTATCTCCTATGTAGCCAAATGTAATTCATTTAACCTCAACAACTCCGTTTCCTTAAACTGTCAAAGTATGGATAAAAGTAATCCAAAGACAATGAAAACGGCACCAGGTAAAGTTACGCCACTCTCATCAGGTTGCAGATTAGTACCATAACATTTTTTGCAGTGACATTAGATCTCAAAAGTATTGACACTTCTTCATGGGCTACTCCAAACAACATAGCTACAAGTAGACAGGATATATCTTGCCAGAAAAGAGTCCCTGTTTGGTGGGAACACAGTACAACTGGAAGCTGTGTAGATTCGGATTCAATACCTGTTCTTACAAGTTAATACTATGACTTTGACACTTTTATCCAACGTCCTTTAATAATGTTTTCCTACACAGAAGTGAGAAAATGATAGCTAAACAGGACTAATGCTTGAATAAAAAAAGAGATAGCACACATTAATGCCCTTATAAATTTAAATACAGGTCCCTTGTATCCCTTCCCTACCCATTATAGAAACAAGAACAAAATTAAGCCTCTAATTGCTTAATCTTCATTTTTTATCTCTAGTTGTCTGATTGTTTGATATTTCCCCAAGTTCTCTGCTTTCTAAGCCTTTTTTCCCTCGCATTATGTCATAATGTTTGTGCTTTTAAGAAGCAACACAAGTTAACCAAATACTCCTCTGTTTTCTTACTGGTGAACTAATTCCCACTGAATGCTACAAATAAATTTCACTTTATTTTTGCACTTGTTGTGCTCTGAGATCATGTCTACATATTGATGTACCAGTAAATATACTCATTTTCTTCTCCTGCCAACATTTATTTCAACTCAAAATAATATTTCAATGAAATTTGAGTTTGAAACTAATACTGAAGTTGTTTTTTTTGTATAAATACCAGCCAATAGTATGACATAGAGCATTAAGTTCTTACTCTTCCATGATATAACTTCTTGTCCATTACAGTCTTTGTTTGATTTGTCTACAGTAAGAAAACTAAAAGAAGACATTTCATGCTCACCATCACTTTGCTTCAATAAGAAAAATAAGTCTGTAAATATTTTCATGCATTAAGCACTGTGGGAATATTGTTATTTTTTAAAAGAGGGTATGCTATCATATTATAGTAATAGACTATAAATACCTCTAGACATTATTGTTTAAAATAATCCATATTGCCTGTAATCCCAGCACTCAGGAGGCTGAGGCAGGAGGATCGCTGTGAGTTCGAGACCAGCCTGGGCTACACAGTGAGCTCCAGGTCAGTCTCAACTATACAGTGAGACCCTGTCTCAAAAACAACCAAAAAAATTTTTAAAAAATAATTCATATTAATGGCTGCCATCTAAAAACATCATATAAGGTATCTACATGGTAAACTGTCAGTAATTAGGTTTTCTTTAACAGCCATTCCATTGCTATTTTATATATGATCCCTTAGGTGCTTGTAAGAGAAACTTCGTGTTATTTTCATTTTAATAACCTATAAGTACTTGAATTTCCACCTATAAACATGCATTCAAAATGCAGCTATCATCTACAAATTAAATTACACTGCACTGAGAAAATGTCTATCCATCAAAAACCTCTGCAATTGCATTCTATTTAAAATATTCAATCAAAGAATACTTACAGGTCTATTACATGCCAGACTCTCTCAGAGCCTGGAGATATAGTGATAAATAAAACAGACTTAGACAGTTTTTATGAATAAATCAAAGATCTAAGTGGTGTACTCAATGTTTGTAATGGAGAAGTACAATTTGTGCACAAGTTTTAGCCAGCATAAATAATAAATCTATGGCAACACGCTTCAGGAAGTGCCCTTCTGCTAGGTGTGGTGACACACACCTATAATCTCAGCGCTCAGGTGGCTGAGGAAGGAGGATTGCCATGCGTTCAAGGCCAGCCTGGCCTACATGGAGAGACCCTGTCCCAAAAAACAAAAATCAAACCAAACAAAAATTTAAAACAAAACAAAAACAAAAAGGAAGTATTCCTTATAAGTTGTGTGTCTTGGGGACTTTAAACAAGAAACACAACACACTACCCAGTTCATATATTCCCCTCTGCCCATCCCTCTACCCTTTTACAGCATTTATTGAATTTCTAGATTTAAAGTGGCACCCATCTTTTTCTCTCCTCCCAAACCTCCCAAGGCGTGTGTTCTATCAGAATATTGTTTCTAACTCTAATAACCTGACACTTCAGTTGAACTGTAATATGTCCCTATGCTTACTGAGCTGCACCTTTTTGATAGATTTTTTTCTGAAATTATATATAGTAAGATAGCTGGGCATGGCAGCACACCTCCAGCCCTTGGGAGGCTGAGATAAGAGGATTCATCTGTAGCTCAAGGCCAACCTAGGCTACATAGTGCGTTCAAGGCCAGTCTGAACTATGTAGCAAGATTCTGCTTCAAAAAATAAAACTATATATAATATCTATTGTATATATATATATATTGATTGAATTATATCTTTAATGTTGAATATATCGCAAATTTAACAGAATGACATAAAATTACCATCTTTAGAACTGGTTTAAATAAATTTCAAGACTGACTTCTATGAAGATGGCAGAGTGGTAAACAGCAGAGAAACAGCCTCTCTGAGATTTGGTGTCCACACAGTGGAACACAGCAACTTGAGGGAAAGAAGGAGGGAAGTGGGTCCCCAGAAAAGGATCTAAAGTGAGAAATGAAGCCCACAGGGAAAGCGAAGAGAGAGGCTTCATTGCAGAAGAAGGAGGTAGCAAGTGGCGCTTTTTCCCTGATTACAGATATAGCTGCTTAGCTAATACTGATCCAACAGGGAAGTGGAGAATGTAGCAGGGACAGAGGGATGACATCATTAACCTTGGCTTATCTATGACTTCTTAAACAAAAACCTTTTGGGGAAAGGATGGATCCAGGTGGTGTTCTGGAGACTCACCCAGGTGTCTACTGCATATCTAGGCTTAATGGGGTCATACCAGTTACAGTAAAATCTCCCTTATTAGCTTTCCCCTTATTATCTTTTCCCTTATTACCCTTCCCACTTTCCCTACACCTTTAGCCTCTTTCTTCCTATTTCACATTGTGCATTACATCATTAGGATCTTATGTACTATTATAGTTTATTCACACCACAGAAACTATTCGGTATTTACACATGTGTAACATTTGTTATTGTTTGATTTCTTGATAGCAGCCATTCTTTGTAGGTGAGGTGGAATCTCAGTGTTGTTTTCATCTGCATCTCTCAAAGGACCATCCTCAGTGGAGGAAAGACAGCTTCTTTAATAAATGGTATTGGAAAAACTGTATCTCAACCTGCCAAAGATTAAAACTGGACCCTTATCTTTCACAATGCACTAACTTAAAATCCAAGTGGATTAAAGATCTAAATATTAAAACAGAAACACTAAACTTGCTGGAAGGTAAGTGAGGCAGAACTCTGGAAGACATTGGCATAGGAGAAGATTTTATGAACAAATCCTCAGTAGCACGGGAACTAGCAGAAAGAATCAACAACTGGGATCTCATCGTATTAAAAAGCTTCTGCACTGCAAAAGAAACCATCAACCAAACTAAGAGACAACCTACAATATGGGGAAAATTTTTTACCAGCTGCTTCTCAGACAAAGGACTATTATATCGAATATATAAAGAACTCAAAACAATCAGCACCCCCAAATATAGAGACCTGATTCATAATGGGCATCTGAAATGAACAGACATTTCTCAGACAAAGAAGTAAAAACAGCAAGTAAATATATGAAAAAATGTTCCACCATGAGTTTAGAAAGATAGTTATGTGAAGTACAGCAATCTGAGTTGGAAGTTTATTTCCTTTTAGGGCTTGGAATACTTCATTTTTGTTGTGTTGATAAGTCTGCCATGGTTCTGATGGGCTTTCCTATCTTGTTTCTTATGTCTAACAGCTTTAATATTCTCTTCTTGAATTGGATTTCTAGAATATTGAATATTATATGTCTTAGTGTAGGGTTTTTTTATTTTTATCATGGCTAATTGGAGTTCTATAGGCCTTACTTATCAGTATGTCAAATTATTTTACCCTGTTTGGGAAGTTTTATGCTACTACTTCTAGAAATGTGTTTTTTATGTCATTTGTGCTATCTCCTGATTTTTTGTTGACTCTGATAATCTTGTTATTCTTTTTGGCATCATATGGCAGCTGCTGGACTAATTCTTGTGGTCTTTTGCTATTTTAAAGAAATCTTTCTTAAGATTTCTCTGCAACCCTGTCTTCTATATCTGGTATTCTGTCCTCACAGAATATCACAGTATTGGTTCAGACTGCTACATAGACATTCAAGGGAATTTTTAATCTCTTGGAGATTTGTTTGAATTAGTTCCAGGGATTCCATTTCTTTCCTATGCTGGGTGTTCATGGTTTCCATCATTTTCCTAAACTCCTCTATTTTTTAAAATTTGTATCTGTTCTAGAGTCACTAATCATGTCTTTCATTATAGTCACCATCTCTGTGGTTATCTGAGAAATTACTTCTGATTTTTATTTATTTATTTATTTATTTATTTATTTATTTATTTGGTACCAAATATCAAACTCAGGACTTTGCACTTGCGAGGTAGGTGGTAGAACCATTAAGCTAAATCCCCAGCACTGATTTGATTTTTTCTAAAACTCATTCATATGTTTTTTTACTTCTACTGTTAATACTTCGGAGAGTCCAGATGAGTGGATTTTGAATTCTTCCACCCCATTTTTCCCTTTGGTGAACTGGAAGTTTGATGTTGCATCTTGTTTAAGTATCTTCTCATTTTCTATTTTGTTTTTTGGTTTAATTCCCAGATTGATACTTGTAAATTGCTTATGTCAAGCAGCTTTATTGCTAACGTTTGACCCCTTAGGAAATAACTACATCTGAGGGTGCTTTCCAGTTGTATCTGGCTTTGAATTTTGAGTCTGTTGCAAGATCCTACCTCTTCAATTATTTGGGGATGAAAAGTTGCTACTACTTACTTGGCCCAACAAATGGTTCTTCGGCACTGGCTTGCAGTATTTTTTAAGACCCTTATGTAATCTCATTCTTGGTATACCAGGAAGAATAACTGATGAACACAATTATGTCACCTTGGCAAAAGTAGTACAATCAGCAATGACAACTACATCAAATGCAGCCTAGAAAATGCCACCTTTGACCATATGAACTACGCTTGTGGTTATATAACAAAATCTAAAACGAACCAGAAAATTCTTGTAGTAAATAAGCTCTCCATATGGTGATTTTACTCTCAGAGGAAAAAATTTAAAAGAGATTGGAGGGGATAAAATTGAGCAAAAAAGAAGAAGAGGGAGAGATTAGAAACAAGGTTTGTGGGCCAGGGATTTAGCCCAGCAGTGCTATGTCTGACTCACAAGCACAAGGTGCTGAGTTCGATCCCTGGTTAAAAAAAAAAAAAAAGAATGAATGAAAGAAAGAAGCAAGGCCCATGGACAAGGAAGATTATGCAAACTTTGGGAAACTGGTGAAGAAGACACGTAGGAAAGAGAGAAGGAAGAAATAAAGACAAGAATAAAACAGAACAACAATATAAAACTAGAAACCATGTTCACACTCATATAAAAACAAGAACAATCAAGAAAAACAAAACAAAAAAATCAGAAGAGAGAAAAAAGAAAAGAAGAAAAAATACAACCACTTCAAATCATGTCTCTGGTAGACAAGGCTATCACTGGTAGACAGCATGGACAGAGAGAGTCCAGATTCGAGCTGATTAATCCCAGCAAGCCAGCTGTAACTTTATGTCAGGGCAGTGGATAATCCCAGGAAGCCTGCACCTTCAATTTCACTGATGTTTAGGCCAGTTTCTGGCTATAAGGCTGGAACAGGATTTGTTGAGCCTGCAACTCTCTGCATGCCTCCTGCCATCCTTCCTTGGCTCCCTGACCTCCTGCCAACATGAATTTGGTAGCTTCACTGACACTGGGAACCACTAGATGGAACTAGTGTATAATTGTTCTGAGTTCTGAGGTCAGTTGGCTTCTCTCTGAGATGGCTTCCAGCCAAATGCCTTCTCCTAGGAGACATGTGAACCCATATAACTTACTCACCAGCCACTGCCCTCCGGTGTGTCCACTGCTCCATTCCACTGGTGGGTTTCTCTATGGAGGCCTCTGGGGTCAACACTAGTCACCATGCATCTGCAGATTTGAGCTTCCCCTCCCACACAGTGATTCTAGGCTCAAGGAGAAAACACCACCTGTATACCTCCTTCTTCTTTGTTAAAATCTCTTTTCACTCTCTCTTTGGGCTTCATTTCTCACTTCATATTTTTCTTGGGTCCTGAGGTCCCACTTCTCTTCTTATTCTCTTCCTCATGTTGCTATATTCCAGTGTCTGGACACCTAGTCTCAGAGAGGCTCTTTGTCTGTTGCTCACCCCACCATCTTCTCAGAAGTCCTCAAATTTAGTGATTTAAATCAACACAAATAATTATATTACAGTTCTGTAGTTTTTAAATGGGTCTTTCATCTCACCCAGCTGAATTTCTTTCTCGTAGTTCCAGGAAAAGTCATTTCAAAGGCTTTCAGAGTTTCTGGAGGCAACCCACAGTTTGTCTAATGATCTCCTACCTTCAACTTTAAATCCAGCAACACTGTTTTTCTTTGACCACTCTTCCATAGTTACATCTACCTCTAACTTTCTTTTCAGCTCACTCTTCCACTTTCAAAGATGTTTCTGATTATGTTGGGCTAACCTAGGTAATCCAGGATAATCTCTATTTTCACATCATCTGATGAGTAATATTAATTTTATCTGGAAATGTATTTCTTTTTTGCTGTATAATCTAATATATTCTCAAGTTTCCAGGATTAGAATGGAGATATTTTGGGAAGAAAAAAACTAATCATAGTGCAAATATTAAACATCACAGAAATTTGCAAATCAGATTTTCTCCCTGGATGAACTGGTTGTGAAACACAAATACACCACTGCCTACAAATAATCATGAAAACATCAGAAATATCTCTTGCGTGTATTGTAGCATTAAGGAAAATTAACAAAATTCTTTTAACAAAGTTGATTTGTAATGTAATATATTTAAATATAATATATATGTAGTATGTAACAGGGAACCATAACAAACTCTTTGGCCACTGTAAAACAAGTAAATTTTCGATGTATCTTCACTTAGGATGGAGGTCTGAATCTTGAAGAGCATTGATTTCTTTCTCTTTCTGGTTAGCAACAAATGGGGAAAAAAAGAAAAGATTATTGTAGCATATACAAGCTGCTATCTTTTAGGATTAAAAACTAACAGCAAAGAAAGAGACCTGAGATAAATTTTTTTCTACATGCTATCTGCTGTTCACATAGTATCAAAGAATCCTTTCAGTATCTGACATTGGTTAATTCAGTGTCACTTCAACCTAAGAAAGATGACCTGAACATCAAGATTTTAATTCACTGAGTCATAATGCAAATCAAAGAGGGTGAAACATTATTACACATTATGTGGGCCAACACTGCTTCAGCAAACTTAATTAGGGATATCTAGAACAGAATCAACAGGAAATATTGTGTAATTATGCAAAAATTAAACAGGTTTGTAGGATCTTAGGTAGGAGAGTCCACAATGCCTGCCCATGTGCTGGAAAGCCAGAGGATCCAGTAGTTGCTCGGCCAAAAAAAAAAAAAATGGGACTTACAGGGTAAGAGGGATCAAGCATGCAGCACCATTCCAAGGTTGAAAGCCTGGAAGCTCACTGGAAAGTTGCTGATGTGCATCTGTGTTGGAAGGCTGAAGAAACTGAAGCCTAGGGACCAATATCCAAAGGCAATGGCAGCAACAAGCACCTGATCAGCAAGACTAGAGGCAAAATGGGCACATGTCTTTCCTGTTGCATTCCATCCAAGATATAAGCCTATCCGTGATGATACCCATGACCAGGGTGGGTCTTCCTCCCTTAATTTACAAACCTACCTGCCAATAATCTATATACATACACAAAACTTCACTCTACTAATCTGCTAGGGATTTCTTAACCCATTAAACTGACATATCATAATCAATGATCACACAGACCTAAGGAGAAATGTAAATCACAGCACTTCTTTGATTTAGTGCTCTAATGAAAAGGCAGTCACCTTATCCATATGCTGAAATCAGTATTTGTAGTAAAAGATCACTTAACCTGATTATTGATAGTTGAATACCTTTTACCAAAATTGTCCTCTTGTTTCCTATAAGTTTTTTTATAGAACTTTTAAAAGTTTTTCATTAAAGCTTCTGAAGGAAGTGAAGAAATGCATGCCAGGGTTTAAAATTATAACAGCCAACATTTGAGTAATGCTTATACTAGTTCCCTTACATACATAACTTTATTTAATTATTAGTATAATTTTAAATGAGATGATCTTGAGGATTTAAGGTATAAATTTTGGAGTCAAATTGCTTGGATTCAAGTCCTTGCTCTATCATTTCCTGGTTATGTTTGACTTTGAGCATAATTTTATGCCTCACTTTTCTTATTTAAGAAAACAAGTTAAGAAATTAGAAAAGTGCAGTAATACATGTGAAGGACTTAGTTCAAAATCCTACTCAAAAAATCCTATTAGTAGTAGTAGTAGTCTTGATAGGAGTGTCCCTCTTGTAAACTTCTCTTTTTCCCTGTAACTTTTATACTGCATAACTAAGGAAAGTAGCGATTTCCTCCAAAGATAAATTCTACTAGCCATCCTAGAAGGGGAAAATGGCTATATTAAATATTAAAATGTATGTTAAAGGGCCAGGGATTTAGCTCAGTGGTTCTGCCGCCCGCCTTGCAAGCACAAGGACCTGAATTCGATCCCTGGTATCAATAAAAAAAAAATGTATGTTAAAATACATATTACACATGTGTATATAATATGTATAATTATTTGCCTTGGCTTAAATTTCTTTTTTTCAGCTTTAATAGAGTTTATTGGTACCTTTTAGGGATACAGTACAGTCACATTCATTGTTGGGATCTTGTACCTCTACATGACACTCTGGTTCTCATTTTTTCCCCTTGTCCCTGCCCTCCCTTTACCCCTCTTCCCCTCCCCATCTACAACCACTTTATTTCCATCTTTTCATTATCTCACATTTTTTTCTTTTCCCTTTTTACCCTTCCCCTGACCATCACACCTTCCCTACACCTTTAGCTCCTTTATTCCCATTTCTCAATGTCAGTAATCTTATTAGGATCTTCTGTATTATTGCAGATTATTTACACCAGAGAAACTATTTGGTATTTACACATGTGTGCCTTATTTATTTCACTTAGGAGTATATCTTCAATATGTATCCATTTTCCTACAAATGAATCTATTTTCTCATTCTTTATGGCTGAGTAATATTCCATTTTATAGAAAAACCACATCTTCTTTATCCAGTTTCCAACTGATGGGCAAATGGGATGCTTCCAAGTTTTAGCTATTACACACTGTGCCGCTATAAATGTGGGTGTGCATACTTCTCTGTGATATGATTCTTTTAGTTCTTTTGGAAAGATACCAAGCAGAGGGATGGCTGGGTCAAATGGAATCTCTAGTCCCAGCTCTTTAAGGTATCTCCATAATGATTTCCATAGTGATTGCACCAGTCTGCACTCCCACCAACAAAGGAGAAGGGTTCCTTTCTCCCCAGAACCCCGCCAACATTTGTTACTGTGTGATTTCTTGATAGCAGCCATTCTTTGTGGTGTGAAGTGGAATCTCAGTGTTGTTTTCATCTGCATCTCTCGAATGATCAGTGATGTGGAACATTTTTCATATATTTACTTTCTGCTTTTACTTCTTTGTCTGAGAAATGCCTGTTCATTTCGGATGCCCATTTTTGAATGGGGTCTTTATATTTTGGGGGCTGATTGTTTTGAGTTCTTTACTTACTCTTGATAATAGTCCTTTGTCTGAGGAAGTCTGTTTTGCTCAACAGCAATTGCTATTTGTTAAAACAATAAGGTTCCTGAATGGTACACTTCAGAATTTTTGACAAGATTATAGACTAATAACATACCTTTCAAAACACACACAAAAAAACTTGTATACATAAAAAATACTTTCTATGAATTATTTTGTCTTGAGTATCCATTAGTTTCATACTTGAAGAGGAAAAAATAGGAACAAAAAAAAGGAAGATTGTGGCAGTGACAACTACGGTATTTTAGATACTAAGACTTTTTCATATACAATACAATAAGACTCCACTAAAAAATGTATACACACCTCAGGAAAAGAAAAACTTGTATAAATATTTTAATATTATATTTGTTGAGATATTGTGAGAGTAATACACATTACCTTTGGTTTCTGCAATTACAAGAGGTACTCAAAATGGTGACCATTAGCTTCCAGATATTCATTAGTTGCTGCACATGAATTTTCAATTTCTTCTTTAAGAGCCAACAGTGTGGGCTGGGGATTTAGCTCAGTAGTTCTGCTGCCTGCCTCAAAAGCGCAAGGTCCCAAGTTCTATCCCCAGTACCAAAGGGGGGAAAAAAAAAAGGAAAAAGAGCCAACAGTGTAGTGGATTTTCCACAACAGAGAATATCCTCTAGGGGTCCCCAGTATGAGGATAACACCATCTGTTGAAAAAACATGATACCATTTTTCTTTTCCATTTTTTGGTCTTTTTTGTTTTATTTGTGCCTACATTTGTTTTCTCTATTTTTATTCATCTTGAATGAAATGCTGTGAAATTAAAAAAAAAAAAAGTTAACATCCAGGCTAGAATCTCTTAGTGTAAACATAATGCTCTGCTTGCGGGGGAAGAACTCTAAAAATTAAAATGGTTGCCTTGCAATGCAAGGTCCTGAGTTTGATCTCCAGTACCAGAAAAAGTAAAAGAAAAAGAAACAAAAAATTAGAATGCTAAATAGGGAGGGGTGGAGGGGTGGAAGTGGGGGAAGGGGAATTGGGAATGGGGAAAAAGGAAGAAACCAAGATCCTAAGTACAAATTCCCATGTGATTATAATATATACCTAAATGTACCAATAAACTTAATTTAAAAATGGGAATAGAGATGGTGGTGAGAGAACAGCTGAGGTCTCGGTAGAAGACCTTTCACCACCTCTAATTAAGGTTCTCTTCACCTACTAAAAAATCAGTTGTAGCCAGTTGAGACTAGCTACTTCATTCTAAATATTCAGTCAATTGATCCTTTATTTAACAAATATTACTAGTATCACTAATGCACTAGATACCATTTTAGATGTCAAAGCACCCCAATATAAAAAAGACAAAAAACAGACAGGAGATATTTCAAACAAAATAAACTAATTACATAACATTATGTAATTTGTTTCACTGAAGTGAAAATAAAGGAGAAGGAAATTAAAGTGACATAGGGTGTGAAAATTTTGACAAGAAAGGCCTAGATGAAAAGGTGACACTGGAGCAAAAAAGTGAGAGTAAGCTATGACAGTATTTTGGAAGGAGAATCTCAAGCAGAAGGAAGGGCAAATGCCTCTGATGGGGGAACGTGTTTCTGGGAGGAAGATCCAGGTTGTTTACTAGGTGGAAATGTGTGAGCAATGTGGAGAGAAGAAAAAAGTGGAGTTGGGTCACCGGTGTAGAGTGAGGAGAGCAGCTTTTGTAAGGCCATGCTGGATTTTTAAAGAACTTTTATTTCCTGAGTAAAATGGGAAAATATAAAGGAAGGTCAAGCTCTGATTTATGTATTAAATCTCAGGCTATGTTAAGATCATATGCAAGGAGACCAGACAATAGGCTACTTTAATAACCCTGGCTAGATGATACTGGTATAATACCAAGGTGATAGTGTAAGAACTATTTTGTATGTATTAGAATGCTATAGTTTAAGGATGCCCCACAAGGTTTGTGTTGGAAAAGTAATCTCAATGCAGCAGTGTTGATAAGCAGGACCTTTAAGAGATGATTAGGTCATGAGGCCTCTGCAATTTGTGAACAGATTAGTAACCAAGGGAATGGGTTCATTATCTCAAGAGCAGGTTTCTTTAGCCCTCTTTTGACTTCTGCCCTTCCACTATGGGATGACACAAAAGAAAGCTCCCATCAGATGCCAGGCCCTCAATCTTGGACTTTTCAAAACCATAAATTTCCAAAATATGATAAATTTCTATTCAGTATAAATTAGTCTGCCGTGTGTTATTACAGAGGAACAAAACAGACTAAGGAATGGGGGGAAAGGATTTATAGATACATTGAATATGTAGTGTTAAAAATGTTAGCCAACATTAGGAGGTTTTTAGCCTGAATCATTGCAAAGAAGGGGTTCCTATTAACAGTTATGACTGAAGCATGTTTATGGGTATGGGAATTGATGGACACAATTCATAACTGGCTATGTTAAAGTTAAGATATATTAGATAATAGATGCATTAAAGGTGACATGGCAGCCGGGGATTTAGCCCAGCGGTTCGGTGGCCTGCCTTGCAAACTCAAGGACCCGAGTTCAATCCCCGGTACCAAAAAAAAAAAAAAAAAGTGACATGGGTAAAGAGGTACAGATTTATTCTTCTATTTATATTAAAGATACCTGTTTGATAAAATATTTTGGTCATCTAATGCATGGATGAGGTTTGTAGATAGTGAAAAGGTCCAAGAGTTTTGCCTTTTGGTGGGGTACTCCAGCATGAAGCAGACAATGATACAAAGGGGACCAAGAAAAAACTAAATAAAAAAGCAATGGCTTACAGCAGAAATTAAAGAAGACATTAGACAGTTTTTATAATTTAATAAGGCCAGTACAACATACAGAAATCTATGGGATACAGTGAAAGCAGTTCTACGTGGGAAATGTAGAGTGAACTCTAATAAACAACTAATGGTGAATCTTAAGCTCCTAGAAAAAGAAGAGAAAGAGAAACCCAAAGCTCACACAAGGGAGGAAATTATAACATCAGAGCAGAAATCAATGAAATACAAACTAAGAATGATACCAAAAAAACAATGAATCAAAGAGTTGGTTTTTTGAAAGAATAAATAAAATTGATAAACCCTAGCCAACCTTATCCAAAACAGGAAAGAAAAGGCTCAGATCCATGCAAGTAGGAATAAAAATGGTGAAGTCACAGATTCAGCAGAAATCCAGAGAATCATCAGTACTACTTCAAGAATCTGTACTCTAATAAAATGAAGAACATAGAAGAAATGGACAGATTTCTAGATACATATGAATTCCAAAGTTGAACAAAGAAGAATAAAAAAATTCCAATCACCCCAATTACAATCAGTAAAATTGAAAACATTATTAAAAATTTACCAACGAAGAAAAGCTCATGTCCTCATGGCATCACTACTGAATTCTACAAGACATTTAGAGAAGAACTATTGTCGCTACTCTTTAAACTTTTCAATAAAATTGAAAGAAAAGCAATACTTTCAAATTCATTCGTGGAAACAAGTAATACTTTGATTCCAAAACCAGGGAAAGGCCCAATCAAGAAAGAGAACTACAGGCCAGTCTCCCTAATGAACATAGATGCAAAAATCCTCAATGAGATACTGGCAAAGAGAATACAGAGGGTCATCAAGAAGATTCTATACCCTGACCAAGTCAGATTTATCCCAAGGATGCAAGCATGTTTTAACATATGTAAATCAATGAATGTAAGACACTATATTAACAGAGCCAAGGACAAAAACCATATGATAGTTGCAGAAAAAGCATTTGACAAAAATTCAACACCCATTCATGATAAAAGAACTCTGCAGAAAATTGCAATAGATGGTCTTTATCTCAACTTGGTAAAGGCTACCTAAGAAAAACCAACAGTCAACAGTATGCAATCTGGTTGAAAACTGAAAACCTTCACTCTAAAATCAGGAACAAGACAAGGATATCCACTGTCATCACTCCTGTTCAATATACTTTTGGAAACATTAGCCCTAGCAAATAGACAAGAGGAAAAAAAAATAAAAGCAATAGAGATAGGAAAGGAAGAAGTGAAACTGTCATATTTCCTAATGATATGATACTCCACATGGAAGACCCAAAAAACTCTGTGCAAACTTCTAGGCTTAATTAACAAATTCACCAAAGTAGCTGGATACAAGGTCAACACTCAAAAATTAATAGGCTTCTTGGACACAAATAACAGAATTACTGAGAGAAATTAGGGAAACAATCCCTTTCATAATGGCATCCTTAAAAAAATGAAATATCTAGAAATCAATCTAATGAATAAGACAAAAGACCTCTACACTGAAAACTACAGCACTCTGAAAAAAGAGATTGAAGAAGATATAAGAAAATGGAAAAACATCCCTTGTTCTTGGGTAGCAAGGCTCAATATAGTGGAAATGGCCATACTTCCAAAACTGCTATACAGACTTGATGCAATCCCGATTGTAATCCCAACAGTATATTTCATAGAACTAGAGAAAGCAATTCAAAAATTCATTTGGAATCAAAGAGACATAGAATACAAAAGCAATTTTAGGCAACAGAGACATGGCAGGGGGTATCACAATCCCCAACTTGAAACTGTACTACAAAGCCACTGGGATGAAAACAGCATGGTCCCTGGCAAAGAAACAGATTTGAGTATCATTGGAATAGATTAGAAGATGCAGAGACATCTCCTGACATACTCAACTACCTCATGTTTGACAAAAGAACAAAACACCCCTTCTGGAGGAAAAATAGCCTCTTTAATAAATGGTGTTGAGGGCCAGGGATTTAGCTCAGTGGTTCTGCCACCTGCCTTGCAACCACAAGGTCCCGAGTTCAATCCCCGGTATCAAAAGAATAATAATAATAAAAATAAATAAATGGTGTTGGAAAAACTGAATTTCAACTTGTCAAAGATTAAAACTATCACCATTCATTTAACTAAACTCCAAGTGGATTAAAGATCTAAATATTAAAATAGAAACACTAAACTTGTTGGAAGATAAGTTAGGTAGAACTCTTGAAGACATTGGCATAGGAAAATACTTCATGAAAATATCCTCAGTAGCACTGAGGAACTACCACAAAGAATCAACAATTGGATCTCACCTTTTTTAAAAGTTTCTGCATTGCCAGAGAAATCAGAGATAAGAGACAAACCACAAGGTGGGAAAAAAAAATGTTATCAGCTGTTCCTCAGACAAAGGTCTAGTCTCTAGAATAAATGAACTAAAAAAAAAAAAAAAAACAGACCCCCTAAATAGAAAGATCTAATTCAAAAATGGGCATCTGAAATGAACAGAAATTTCTTGGACAAATAATTAAAAGCAGCAAATAACAAATGAAAAAATATTCAACATCACTGGTCATTCCAGAGTTGCAGGTGAAAACAACACTGAGATTCTACCTCACCCCAGTTAGAATGGCTGCTATCGTGAAATAAACCAATAACAAAAGCTGTGGAGGATTGTGAGGAGATGGGAACCCTTTTGTTGGTAGGAGTGCAGACTGGTGCAACCACTGTGGAAATCAATATGGAGATACCTCAAAAAACTAGGATTTGAAGTCCCATTTGACCCAGCTAATTCTTCTGCTGGGTATCTTCCCAAAAGAGTTAAAAGAATCATACCACAGTGATATATGCCCACCCAAGTTTATAGCAGCACAGGTTGTAATAGATAAAACTTGGAAACAGCCCAATTACCCATCAGCTGGGAACTGGATAAAGATGTGTGTTTTTTTAATAAAATCAAGTACTACTCTCTAGAAAGAGAAATTAGAGGGATTTATAGCTAAAAGGATGCACACCAAGGCTATACTCTTAAGTAAAATTAATAAGTCACATGTGTAAATACTGAATAGTTGGTGTGAAAAAGTAAAACTGTAAATAAGGGTTAAAATATATAATTGCTACTGTGTAACAGGAATAAAAGTCTGTAAGAGTGGAGGAAGTGGGAGGGATAGGGGAAAGGTAAAAATAGAAAAGAAAAATATGAGAAAAGGAAAAAATGGAAACAAAGTCTTTTTGTGGAGGGGGGAAAGGAGGGCTGGGAAATGGGGAAAATAAGAACCTAATAAGTCATGTATACGTACAAGATCCCAATGATGAATGTAACTGTATTGTATACCTAATATGTATCAATAAATTTAATAAAGATAAGATTTAAACATTCACTGCACTTTTATCATTAAAAAAAAAGAAAAGTGAATGCCATAGAAGGAAAATCAATACTATGTTGGTCTACAGATCAAGGGACAAATGTTTTGTAAGAAGAAACTGTCAACTTGACTTGAATTTAGAAATATGAAGGTCTTAACACAACTTTTTTTTGTTTTGTTTTGGTTTTGGTTTTGGTACCAGGGATGGAACTCAGGTTCTTGCGCTTGCAAGGCAGGCGGTGGCACCACTGAGTTAAATCTCCGGCCCAACAGAACTATTTTTAATGAAATTACAGGGGTAAAATCTAATCAGAGTGGCTTAATAAATTTGAAAGAAGTGAAATTCAGTATAATTTTTGCTTTGCTTTTTAAAATACATACTTGGAAGTGTTTGTAGATTCTGAAAACTTTTAGCTTTTCAACAATATATAAACATTAATCCAACACGTCTGTATTTAAATGCAACTTTGCCAGGGGATTTCACTAATATAAAGAAACAAAGCAGTCTATGTTATGATTAAATATGAAACACATTAAAAGAACAACTCCAAAAAAGTTCATTTTAAAGGGGGTTGGCAGCATAATCATCTGATGCATTCCTAAATTAGAATTTACTATTGCCATTGCTGTTCTTTAAATAGCAATAGTGTAGTTCCTGTAAAGAATACCATATACCAATCCAAGAAAAGATACTGAATACAAAACCATGTTCTGTGCATGTACCAAAACCCTGTGAGGGGTGTGATCATTATGTACTACAAATATGTACTAATAAAAATTGAAAAGGGGAAAAAATGAGAATCAAGACTTGCCATGTAAAGGTACATGATCCCAGCAATGAATGTAACTGTACTGTATCCCTAAAATGTACCAATAAACTCAATAAAATTTAAAAAAAAATTGAAAAAATATTTGACATTAAAAATGATATTACCAATAACATATGTTGTATTTATTTGAAGCTGCTTAATGTTTTTTTGACTGCTTTATTAACTAAGCCAACCACGTTTATTTTTACAATTTTAAACGTTGAGGTTAGTAATTTATAACAATGTGTCTAGAGTAGTTGTCAAGAGAGGTGGGAACATGGGCTGGGCATGGTGGATCGTGCCTGTAATCCCAGTATTTGGGAGGCTGAGGCAGGAGTATCTCCATATTGAAGGCTACATAGTGATTTCAAGGCTGGCCTGAACTACATAATGAGACCCTGTCTCAAAAAAGCTGTGGGAGGTGAGGTGGGAACAGAAAATTTTGCCTACTAGGGGACTTTTGGTAATTTCCAGAACCACTTTTTTCCTCACAACCTGAAGAGGAAGAAACATTACTGACCTTTAGTGGTAGAGGGCAGAGTCACTACTAAATATACTAAAATGCACAGGACACTCAATTAGAATGAAGAATTGGTTGAAAAAGTCCATATCGTCAATGCTATGCGATCCTGCACTAGAGAGTGAAATTATGCAAGTGATATGGGAGCTCAAAGGAGGAAGTCAAGTAAGTGAAATGTACTGTACACACTCTGCATCCAGACTACCTGGGCTCAATATCCACCATTTGATCACAATGATTTCTACTGATTTAATGTTTCCTTCATTGTGCATGTACACAGGTCTTTAGATGTGAAGGTAACAGATGTAATGCAAATGCTTAATCCACTTGCTGACATGTTGTGATTATTGCCCTATAAACAAAATATTGAGAGCCAGTGTGGTTGCACCAACACCGTACTTAGCCACAGACCAGCGTGTCCTTGGGCTAGGGAATGGGATGTCTGGCTTCTGAGCTGAAGCTCTCCGTGGTGACAACAAAAGAGCGATTTAAAAACGGGTGACGTTGAGAAAGGCAACTGTGAAGGAGAGAGGCAAGCAGAAGACCGGCCCAAATCTCCATGGTCCATTCGGGCCAAAGACAGGTCAGGCGGCTGGATTCTTTTACACGGATGCCAACAAGAACAAAGTCATCACCTGGGAAGAGGATACGTTGATGGGAGTACTTGGAGAATTCCAAGAAGTACATCCCTGGAACAAAAATGATCTTCGCTGACATTAAGGAGAAAGGGCAGACTTAATAGCTTACTTCAAAAAAGCTAAGAGTCACTGCCTTAATTACAGAACAGAAATGTCTCATAGCTTCATGTGTACCATAATTTAATAGATCTCATACACCAGAATTCAGATCATGAGTGGCTAACAGAATATTTTTGTTGAACAGTCCTGATTTAAGTAAAATTGGCTTATAGGTAAATGGATATGTTTCAAGTTTTGATACTAATTCCAGTTCAGTAGATACTGTTTTCCTTTTCTAAATATATGGTTGGACTTGACTAGTAATGTTTGACTTTTCACAAAGATGGAGAATGTTTTCTCAAAAGCTAATCGACGTTGGCTTTATATTTGATTTATATAACTGGTCGTGTGAATATGTTTAAAAACCAGGGAAATCCTTTACTGTCTCAGAACCAAGCAAGACTCTTGTTTCAATTTATTAACCTGTTAAAGGCAGTGGTTGACAAGGAAAGAACATCTATATTTTTTATTTTGACTACGCCAATTTAATTATCTAAAAATGGCTGCCTTTTACTTACTGAAAAGCATTAGTGTGGTGTAATACCAAATAAAGCATATTTAATACTTCACAGATTTTATAGTTGATGTCTAAGTTCAGATCCTTTTAAAAGCATGATACAATACCAAGTTAATTTTATTTTTGAATTCTTTAAGTTGGACTGTTAATTCAGAATAGTATTTAAACAGCTATTTAAAAACAAAATATAAACTACTATTTTATATGTCATTGGTAGTGGTGCTTTTTTTTGTCAGCTCATTAGGACTAAAGTGGGGAAGGTACATCAGCACAAAATTTGTATGTGACCATAATTAAAAACAAAATCAGATGGAAAAAATATTTAATTACATATCTTCATTAAAATCAAAATTAAGTTCCTTAAGTTTCTATGTGATAACTTTTAAATACACATTTACGTGAAAACTCAATATAGGAGTTAAGTCTTGATTAGCAAGAACCAAATGTATTGCTTACTGGATCATTTCACTTGGCCAAAAGGTCTCAGCTGTGTTACAAGTACCTTAAAAATACTCATTTAGTATTTTTCCAGCCAAACTTCAGCTCCATAACCCAGAGAACTGTCCTTCATTTCCTTTACTTTAAAATTGCTATGAATGTACTTCCTGGACATTGAAAACTTGCCAAGACACAGCAGCAGAAATTCAAGATTGCTGAGCCACTAGTAGTGTGTAGATTAACTAATGGTCAACTTGTAATGTCCAGCCGAACTGAATCAGTGTGGTCTGGGATTGAAAGATCCACCTGAGGATTGTTAACCAATAGCTGTAAGACTGGAGATCTTGGCCTGTTGATTTTCTAGAAGCTTGCTGAGGATGGTTTTCCTGATACAAACTAGGCTGTGCTCATCAGAGGAGCTCGGGGCCTTGCTGTTGCTGGAAATGGCTGCTGTATCCATCAGGGGAGCTCTGATCTTCACTGTGAACATCACTTGCTGGCTCCAAAGTGGATCCCTCAGCTGGGTGGCACAAAACCTTCATCTCACCAGCGTAGGTTTTCTGGCTTCCACCACTGGCCTTTGGCCTTCCTGGTGCAGATCCTCAATGTGGACAAGCACGAGACACTGCCTTGGGCTGTAGGCCACTGGCTGGACTTGTGGATAACACTGCCTTGGACTAAGCCTTTAGCTGGACTTGTGTGGAACACTGCTAGGATCCAGGCCCTCAGCTGGATTCTTTGAGCCTCTAGAGTTTAGTTAATCTCTCTTGCACTCCTTTGCATTTGACTTTTTGGGTAATTTATCATAAGCCTATAAATTATGAATAATTGTGTAATGTATTCCCTTGCCAAAACACTGACAAAAGTGTTAGTAATAATGGGCTCAGATTTCAACTATAATCTAGTATCATCAACTAATAACCTTGAAACACTTCAGCAAAGGGAATGGCAAGGTAAGAACTATTGTCAGTAAATGCACATAATTTGATATCAGCCAATAAGAGAAAATCAAGGTTTCCATTTTACCAATGTCACAGAGGCATGAGTATTCTTCCTATTGCCCTTTTGTGTAATTTTGAGTTCCATTTGTTAAGTACATACTAGTGAAGTTACCAATGGCTTATTCACAAAAGCTTATTATAGCACCTTTTACTGTCAATTATACAAACACAAGAAATCCCCCCAAAAAATCACCACCCCAAATCTTTAAATTCTATTAATTTATTTCCTATGCCCTAAAAGTTGAGTGCGGATTTTTGGCATTAAACAGTGACACACAAGTTTCAGAGGTTTATTAATCTGTGTAATAAACTCCAATAAATCAACATGATTTCATGCATTTAGAGGAGGAGTACTTCCTGGTTAAGTGGAAAATTGTGCGGATAGCTTCTCAAAGACCTTCATTTCAAGCAGCTTTATAGTGAAACATTTCACTTAGAAGTCTGGACCTTCTTTCTTCAGTTTGCTGTAATCTACATTCACTGAGTAGAACTTGGAAAAGAAAAATGGTATTTTAGATATTGTATCAAATAGAGATGGCAGAGTAGTTTTAGAATTAGTTTTATTCAGTTTTCTATAATAACAATTATAAAAAATGAATTTTTATTATGAATATTTAACTATAAAAATCATTTCAAAAAGTATTATACCCAAAATTCCAGTCCTGTAATGAGAAATTTTTTAAGGCAAAAACACTGAATCTGTCAGAATAGTATTAGTCTCTTAGTTAAAAATCTATAAAAAAAAAATTCTATTTCAATATAAATAAGAATTCCTCCCGATATATGCTTCTATTTCTGACATATCCAATTCTACAAGTTTTTACTTTATTTTCAGTAAAAACATAGGAGAATCTCCAACAGAATAGAGGAATATTGGGAACTGCCATCCTTACTTGCTTAAAGTGTTATAATTTTGATGGACAAGATCCTGTAACCAAGAGAGGCTAGTGATAAAGGCAAGTATTTTATGTGTGGCTTATGTAATTTTGCAGAAACAAATTGGCTTTACTCTCAACAACTTTTCTGTTTCTCTCGGAGGTTTCCTTAGCTGCCCAAACCGGATTGTATCAATATCCAACTGCTACTCAATAAATTCTAGGGTAGCTTTTAAATAATACAGCATTTTTGCATTTTTAAAGTTTCCTTAATTATATCCAATTAATTTTTAAAATAAACTGTACTGTGGTTGCTTTAAAAAAACAAACAACAACAAAAAAACACAACCTGTCTCTAACTCCCAGTATCTTTTTTTAAAAAGATGATTCATACTTGAAATGGGCCCAGAATTTCTACTAGGGGAAAAAAAAAATCAAGATCTACACATAAGGCCATATAAGGCTATAATTTTGAATTGTTCAATCTTGTGCCAAAGAACACTGAAGTTGTTCTATAAGACATTATTTATCTTCAAAATAACCAAAATTTCATTTTCTTCACATATTTTATTAAATAATCAGTGCAGGACTAAAGTAGAGCACCTGCCTAGCATATGCAAGGCCCTGGGTCTTATCATCAGCACTGTGAATAAAAAAAGTTCATAAATCTATATCCACTGTTTCTTTAAACATCTTTTACTGACCTTTTAAAAAAGAAAAAATCTTATCACCAAGTTATCCTTGAAATGTATACACAAAGACATGGGGTTTTACATACAAAAAGTGACGATTAAATCATAAAAGTTTGCTTAGGTCTGGAAATTTTAAGAAGCAATTAAGCTAGACAATGATACTTCAAAAAAGAAACTATGCTCTCTCCCAACATGTTAAAAAGATTTGCATCTGGCTATACATTAAGAAAAAAAACATTTGTAGAACTCTCCTAACAGATGCCAGGAAGTGGCCTAGATGCTTTATGTATATCTTAGTCACCCGAACTTTTCTCATTTTTTTTTTTGTACCAGGAATCGAACTTGGGTCCTTGTGCTCAAGGTAGATAGATGCTTTATGTATATCTTAGTCACCCGAACTTTTCTCATTTTTTTTTTGTACCAGGAATCGAACTTGGGTCCTTGTGCTTGCAAGGTAGACTCTGGAACCACTGAACTAAATCCCCAGCACTTCTCATTCTTACTTTATAAACAATAAAATAGAAAATCAAGTCATGTGACTGAACAAAAAGCACTGATGCAGGCTGATTTGCTTCAAACTCAAATTTCTCTTTAGAAGTACTATAATTTTCAAATCTGCTTTACTTTTCTACTCCCATCTCCCCTATGATGGCGATTTGAGAGTATCTGAAACAACTATCTCTGTCTTAGGTTGAGACATTTACTGAATAAGTGCCTCTAGGCTTATATCATACTATAGTCCTAACCTGCTGTTTGTGTTAGCTTTTGCAACTTGGCAACAAATAATACTTTGCTGTGAACTGATTATTTATGTCTTCCTGAAATTCATGTTGAAATCCTATTTCCCAACATCACATTTGGAAAGTGGGCCCCAGAGAGGTAATTAGGTCATTAATGTCTCATGAGGGTGGAGTCTTCACAATAGGATTGTTGCCTTTGTAAGGAAGAAGCATGAGAAAGCTCTTCCTTCCTCTCTACAACCTGGAGACAAAAGACATTCAGCAAGAATTGGCTGGCATCTTCATCCTGACTTCCCAGTCTCCAGAACTGAGAGAAACAAATTTCCCCTGTTTAAGCTACTGAGTCTATATATCTAGTTATAACCATCTCATATCTTAGTTTTTTACCAAAGTTAAGCTTTCTTTTCCATTCACATTATTACTGTATGCCATTCATCAACTGATTGCTTCATGTTCTCTTCATTCCAATCCTAGGCTGATAAGTATCCCTTACCTACAAATTCTGGTCTCCGGAGAGATGGGAAAGAACAGAGAAACCACACAGTGACTCCAAACTTGCAAATGTTATTTTTGTCATTGGGCCAGAAAAACAAATTCTCTTAGATGACGATGGATGACTGAGACATTAATTCAGCCTACTTCATTGTTTCCCGTTTAGACGCGCTTAAGCAAGCTTCGCTCGCTCCAGGTTCACCCTTCTGTAGATTTATTTCCTTCTCATTTCTATTATATAACATTATTGTTCATCTTTCCACCCTCTAATATCAGTATGATAGCCACTCACAGCTTAATCTATGTCACAGCCATTAGATTTTTATTGCAACAACGTCCCATTCTCAGTTCACACAGTCTCAACTGGCATTATTATCATATTCGATAGCACTGGTAACTGGCTTAATCATTTAGCAAGCTTTCCAAACTACACATACACAGAAGCTCCATATGCTCTTCAATAGAAAGACCACAACCTATTTGTTTTCTTTTTTAATGTTTCTTAAGTGGAGAAACATTTTTCTCAGGTATGAACCACACCTAAATTCGTAGGACAGAAAAATAAATCACAAAGACATTTTATCATTTTTGAAAACAAAATGTTAACACAAACAGATGGCTTGTTTCAGCTTGGTCAATACATTTTTATGTGCTTCTCAGGGGGGACCTGAGTTAAAAGCCAAATTATACCTAGATTAGCAGAAAGCTTGAATTCAGCTAAGGATCACCCTAAAAGTTGCTGTCATTAGTACAGAAAGTTCCTGACTTAGAAACATTTGTGTTGCAAACTTTCACAGATACATTTGGTCTTTTATGCTTTACATTGTATATTTTGTCAAAATTGTGTAAGACTGAAGAACAAATTCAACTTACAAACATTCTTAAGTCAGGGACTTACAGTAATAGCATTGACCTCAATCAAGGAATCAGGGTCTCCTAAGGAGTCCAGGACACACCTTGGTCAGAGTACTTCTTTTTAAGGGTCCTAAAGCAAACTGCCACCTACACTTTTGATGAAGTAGATTTAGATTAGTGAAGTAGAAATTACAAGGGTGAGTCAGACATGGAATAATTGTATGGTATCCAAATTATACCCACATGCAGGATTACTAAAAAGGTTTGTATGCAAAATGTTTTTAGGTTGAGGAAGTCAGTAAGTAGTTCCAGTACATGAAATCATTCTTACAAAGACTAGTTACAAAGACCACTCTTGAGGAAAGATGTCAAAATATTTAGAAGGTTCATGGTAAAATCTGTTTCAACTCACTAATTTCTTCCCATTAATTGTCATCTAAAGTATTTAATTATACCACTAAGAAAGAACAACCAAAATATCCAATAGCTTAGTGTTACTCAAAATGTAGTCCATGAATCAGCAGCATCTGAAACTTTGTATGAAATGCAAATTCTCAGTCAGTACATCCACGAGTGTAATTAGAATCTTTGGGAGTAGAATTAAACATGTGTTTTCAGAAGCTCTATGTACAAAAAGTTTGAGAACAATTAAGTAGACTACTTAAGAACTAATACAATGAGAAATGAAAACTGTCCTATCTCTTTTAGCCTCTCAATAAAATCTGACACTAAGATTATTGAGACATAATCTTAGTTTCACAACCTGAGCCTAAAGACTTGAAATGGCATACTGTTTTAATACAGTAGGCCATTTTAATTTCACAGAACAATCTAAGAGCTCTTCAAAGTTCTTAATAATAGAATTTTACTTGTAAAATTTCAAGAGAAACTATACCATGACCAAATTTATTACAATATACACTCCAGCAATTTAGATTTTGTACCTCACCTTGTATTGCTCATTGGGACCTAGTTTGTTCCACGGTTCTGGGTTATTCTTCCTGTCCCAACTAAAAGAAATAAAACATTGTAATTGTTATAATGAGAAAATGCTACTAAAATACTATTTTGTATTTCTCAAGAAGCTAATATTTTAAATTGGTCAACGTCTTTTTCTATTAAGGGAAGTACATTACAGAATTAAAACACAATCTATAATATGCAACCCCATGTAATAAATTTTTTAAAAGTAGAACACAGCCTCTTGGGGAAGTTACTCTTGTCCTTACCTTCACAGAATCTATACACGGTTTTTACTAAGTTCAACACAGAAGTGAGATACATGGGTGTATATATGCATTGAATGCTGAATCAATCCTTGCCTATTATTTTTCAATTGCAGAAAAACTACCTATTGTAGAAATCAGGCAAAAATATTCTTATATTCTAAGAACCATGATTGTCTGGCAAGCGCAATGTCCTGAGTTCGATCCCCAGTACCAAAAAGGACAAAAAAAAAAAGACAATTATCTCAATTCTATAAACATTTTAAGATTGGTATTGACAAATCTACTGTACCAGTAAGAAAATGAAACTCAGAGAAATTAGATAATTTCATGAACCAGGAAAAGTAAATGACAACAGAATAGGGATCTGAACTTAATGGCTACAAAAGTCAAGTTTTCTGTTATACTGTACTAGATGTTACCACCACTACAAAAATTTTGGCTCCTAAACTAGCTTGACAAACCAGTAAAGTTTTATACATCTGTAAGTGCTTACCTGACATCTGGATTGAACAATGCCAGACGTGTTAAATACAGTGCTGCTCCAGTACCTCCTGCTCCAATAAATATGAAAAGGGGGATCAACTAAACCAAACACAAAATAGACAAGAATTACGTTGGTTCTAGTGAAACACAAAAGACAAGAATTAAGCCAGGGATGATGATCCATGCCTGTAATCACAGCACTCTGAGAGGCCAAGTTGTGAGGATCATGAGTTCAAGCCCAGTCCTAGCAATTTAAGTGACTTTACCAAGATGCTGCCCCCGCCCCCCAAAAAACCCAACTACAGCTAGAGATGTTGCGCAGTGTTGAGGACCTAAGTTCAATCTCTAGTACCACCAAAAAATAAAACAATATACAAAATAATAACTATCTTCAAATTTCTTGACCAAATAGAAGCTATAGTAGTTTCTACACATTAATTTTCAAGTCTCAAAACTGATATTTTGCAAGCTTGTCTTAAAATTTAAAGAAAAGTACCTTAGATGGAGTTATGATTACTTATAACTGATGGCATAAAAGAAATAAAATGACATGAGTCATGAGGAGCTAACATAGTGGCCCACTTTTATTTTTGCTTTTATCCTTTCCTCTCTTTGTTCTGCCCAAATTCATTCTGCAGGGCTATTTCTTCCCTCACCCCTTTTACCCCTCACTTTTCAAATAAACTTTTAGCACCTTAAAAAAAAAGATTACATTTAAAAAAGATTACTTATAACTGTTCTAAAACAATGGAATTTGCAAATGATGTTAAAATGATTCTGATTTAAGTGTATTTCTTCATGTAAAGCAAATTATATGTAAATGTTTAAATTTTTTAAAAATTTATACATCATTCCCATTAAATTTTATAGCTTCCTCTTTGTCCAAGCTGAGGAGAAAAAGGTCTTTATAAATTATCTGTGTGCCTCCGAATAGTATATGAAAACCATAATCTCTGTGAAATAAGGAATCTGAATAAACACAAACACATCTATTATAAATATATGTTTTAGGAACAAACCGAAAACTTCCTATTACCAATTCTCAGTGTGTATTTAGGGAACTCCGTATGTACTTACGTTTACGACAAAGATTAATGCTATTTTGTGAAATTTTAGGTCCACAAAACGTTGCTGTACTGGGGGAAAATAAGATGTCAAAAAAATCCACTTAAATGAAATGCATTTGTCTTTTATTTTTTGTTTTTTGAGACAGGGTCTCGCTATGTAGTCCAGACTGGCCTTGAGCTCATTATGTACCCCAGGCTGGCCTTGAACTCCGGGTGATCCTGCTGCTCCAGCCTCCCTAAGGGCTGGGATTACAGGCGTGAGGTACCCCTCCCGGCAATGCAATTTATTTCTGCGCTACCAAATCTCCAAAATACCAAGGAGTCCAGCCAAAGTGAGGGTTCCAAGATCAAGGACATTTAAGTCCCAGAAGGCCTGGTGGTGCACTGCGGTGAACGTAAGATCCTCCAAAGGCAGCATGACAAACGGGGACTTTCCTGGAATCTAACCTATACAACCATTCTTCTTGGACAGACCAAATGCAAGACAGCACCGGCCGCCAGACTATTCCAATTGTTGCCATGTCGTTTATCTTCTTAGCAAGTGCCCTCACCTTCCTTCTGCTAGCCAAAACCCTACAATGCCTATCTTAGGTTACCGCCCAAGGTCCTGGGGTAACCAGGACAAGGCAAAGCGAGAAAGGGCGCCGCGCCACGGGGCAATAAGGCTCTCTGAAAGGTCAGAGGTGCAGAGGCAGCCGCAACCCCACTCAAGACGGGCAAGGAAAGAATTCTGGGAAAGGAGTTAGGAACTTACGCTAGGATGCTTCTTGGCCTGACCGATGATCTGGCGGAGCATGTTAGCAGCAGAGGTCTACAGCCCAAAACGTAGAAAACCCAATCTGCCGGGTCAAGACTAAGGAGTCTCCCTACCCAGGTTGCGCGGACTTCCAAAGTCACCCAGGACCTCCTACCTGAAGGACCCCTGGCGGGGGAGGGGAGGCAGGAGGGCCTGGATGCGGCTGTCCTGAACACTGCCTGCACTGATTCGGCTTCGCACACCGCCGCCCTAACCTGGCCGGACCATCACCATTTCCTTCCATGACAAAATGAAACAGCCTTCACGCTTGTATCATGTTTATTCCTGACGAGTAAATTCCCCCCGCCACTAGCCCTCTTCTATGGACCAGACAGGCACTTTTCCGGTGCTGTTTTCAGGAGCATGTGTGTTTATTTTTTTTTCAAGTTCATGCTTGTATTTAATTTGTTTCCTGTCAGCATCCCTATCAGTAGGAGATTATCATGCCTAAGAAGTATCATCTTGCTTTATAGAGTATAAATTGGAAGAGAAACTTCTTATTCTGAGAAACACAGAATCTTTTATACTCAATACAAAGAACCTTTAAAAGCAAGAGCTGTGACTTCCTCTCTCTAGAACTGGTTAACCTGTTGGGATATTTGGCAGATGAATTCTATGCCACGTTCACATCTTTACTAAACCAAGAAACAGCAGCTGCTCTCC
>NW_022900916.1:54207075-54232298 GCF_012274545.1 Fukomys damarensis | reverse complement strand
CAGCGGGTGCTGAAGGCCCCTGAGGGAGCAGCGCAGCGTCTCGGGCTGCTGAACGCCAGGCGCCTGGAGAGCAGGTCGGGTCTCCAGCCGCTGGGGTCAGCGGCTGCGGCTTGAGAGGACGGCAGCTGCTTTCTGTCTAGACTGTCCCTTACGGGCAAAGGTTAAAAACTATATTAAATGACTTAAAGATGACAACAGTCTCAGATCTAGTCCTTCTGTTGAGGATACAAGCTCTCCCCAGAACCCTGCGACAGTAGCCACTCATACAAAGGCTTTATGCTGAGACCTTTGGGGACTTCACTGAAGATGCTGTGGCTTTCCATGATTGTTTTGTCTATGAAGAAGGAGAAGAAATAAGCGTCAAAGGAGGGGGAGCTGTTGATGGACCATTGGAATAGATCATGCGAGAGAGAATAGCTTGGACTTATGTAGCATGTAATGACCTGGAGGAAAAATGATTCCAGAGATACTTAGGAGGTGGTACCAAAGGATTGTTACTTGACTGATTATAGGCCAATGACAGGAAGGATTAAGAATAGTTTTAGAGGTTCAGTTTTGGCCAACTGTGGTTATTAAGAAACTATAGAGCATGATGTATAAATACCTTTGTAAACTCCCAAGTAAATTCTGTGGGGCAGAAGAGCTGTCTAGAAGAATACATTCAGGCCTCAGTTTATTGGTGAGAAATGAACTGTATGGCTGTATGAGGTTTCTTAGGAAGGGAGGGTCGAGTGAGGACAGAAAAAGAGGACACGGAGCTGAGAAATTCCAACATGTAATACTTAGGAGAAGAGATATGACCAGCATGTTGGAAAAAAAATAGACAATGATTAGATGGTATGTCATGAAACTTATAGAGACTGGTGCCTTCATTCATCCATCAAATCTACTAGGGATACAGCAAATCTACTAGGGAAAATTACTCTGTCCTATTTTAATTTAACATGCTGATTGAAGATAAGCAATAAATAAAATAAGTATAGATAGTAATGCGCCAATAAAATAGAATGAGAGAAAAATTTGACATGGAGGAGTAGAAGACAGAAAGTTCCTTTAGATGCCTCTGAAGTTATTTGAGCTGAAAAGTAAATGGACAGAAGAGAGTAACTTGGTAAAGATCTAGGGAAAAACATTCTAATTGGCAAGAGAAATGGCTTTGATGTTTTTAAAAAAAACAAAACAAAAGGTTGGGGGAGTGCTGAAAGGAAGCTAATGTGGATGACCCATAACAAAGAAAGAGAGAAAAATGACAGACAGGTAGCAACGATTTTTCTGACAATTGTATTCTGTGGTAAAATGTATGGCTATTATTAGGCAGATTGGTAGACATTAGTAAGCCTGAGGTACAATAAAGGGGAGCAGGACAGGAAGAAGTTCAAAATAGCATGTTTTCCCAGTTATAGTTAAGTAAAGGAACAAAAACTTTGATATCTAATACACGTATAACCATTTGTTAGGTCTCAGACCTAAAGCGATCCCACAAAGCGCACTGACATTGTGAAGTTGTATACTGTGTATGTTCATTCTCGGACCTGAACACTTGACTATTTCCAAAACAAAGCATGACCTATGTCTAATGGTATCAGAAAGGGTTCTCCCTCCTTGGGCTAAAACTTGATTTAGATTCTTCCATGATTAGGGCCCCGTAGGGAAAACTGACCTCCAGAAAGAAGTAAGGAAGAGATTTTTTTGAGATATCAACTATAATCTAAAATTTCCCCCTAAAGCCTCATGTGCTCATAGGTGAGGCTTTGGGGAGGTAACTGGATCATGGAGGTGTGATTCTGAATAGTGGATCAGTCCACTGATGAATTTATAGCTGGCTTCTTGTTAGGCACTAGAATTTGGTTGGAAGAAGTGGGTCATTGTGGGCATGGCCTGGAAGGGCTTATCTCTTCTCTACTGATCTATTTTCTCTCTGTTTCATGTCTGCCTCGGGCCGAGCAACCCTTCTCAGCCATACCCCCCACCCTGCCTTGGAGCCTGCCAACTATGCGCTGAAATCTCTGCAGTCTGTGAGTCAAAATAAAGTTTTCCTTCTTTAAGTTGTAAGTGTTGGTTATTGTGTCTCCACAGTGAGAAACTAACTAAGACATCAATATTCCAAAGTAAGCTCTAAGGGAAATATCAATAAACATATGGGCCAGGTGTGGTGGCACATTCCTGTAATCCCAGCACTGGGGAGGCTGAGACAGGAGGATTGCTGCAAGTTCAATATCAGACTGGCTGCACAGTGAGTTCAAGGACAGTCTGAACTACATAGTGAGACCCTGTCTCAAAAAGAAATCATATGCATCATGTAAATACTGATAATCATTATAGTTCCCTGAACCCCAGGAATAACTTGTGTGTGCATAAAAATGTATCCAAATTCACATTCAGTGCAGATGTCTTTGTAGCACACTGCCCACCTTCTTGCTTGAAGACATAACTATATATGTGTGGGTGTATGTGTATGTATATATTTATATATGTATATATATTTATATTTATCTATACTTCTATATGACTACCTATATGTCTTTTTTCATTATGGGTGGAGGTGATGGCCAGAGGTATGTCTGAGTTGGATATGCACAAGGAAGGGACTCCCAGAATGTACAGTTAGAAATTAAAAGACACCCTACAGGGCCATGAGTCCAAGTAGGATCAAAGCACATTGCCTTAAGGCATGAATTCTCTGGCCTTCTCCTCCCCATACTCCAATCTGTTACTTACTTTGGCCATAAAGTCAGTCATGTAAAATCACCCTGATCTTACCCTGTCCTGATACAGGAAATAACACAGAGGTGAAATATGAAATATTTCCCTCAATTAATTTTGGCTTGAAATCCACTTTGTCTGCAAATACAATAGCTACCCCTACTTTTTTCCATGTTCCTCTGATGTGAAGTATTGTTTTCCATCCTTTTACTTTTGCTCTATGAATTTTATTTTGATTTAAATGTGTTTCATGTATATAGCATATTGTTGGGTGTTGTTTCTTTATTCATTCTGCCAGTCAGTTTCTTTTGATTGGTGAATTAAAACCATTAACATTGATGGTAATAACTGATATGTATTGACTTATCCCTGTCTTGTTATTTTCCTGTTGTTGGATCTCTTCTTCTATTTAATTTCTTGCCTTGCCTGGTAGATTTATTTTGTTGGGGTTCATGAAGTTGTAATCCATGTTGTCTCTTTCTAGAACATCCTTCAGAACACTTTGGACATTTTGTCGTCAAAGTATCTTATTTATCAATTTTGAAATAGTCTTGAGTACATCAATCTGGGTTGGAGGTTGTTTTCTTTTTTATTATTATTATTAAGTTTATTTGTACATTTTAGGTATACAATACAGTTCAGTTCATCATTGGGATCTTGTACCTTTACATGACATATCTTGGTTCTTATTTTTTCCTCCCTTCACTCCCTCTACCCTTCCATGGTTGTTTTCTTTTAGAGCTTGAAATACTTCACTCCAAGCTCTCCTTGACTGAGGGTTTGTGTTGAGAAGTCTGCTGTGATTCTGATGGGCTTTCGTTTATAGTAGGTAGAACTCTCAAACACACTGGTATAGACAAAGACTTTATGAACAAAACCCTGAACACATGGGAAATATTAAGAATCAATAGCTGGGATCTCATCTTATTAAAGCTTTTTGCACAGCAAGAGAAACCTACAACAGAGTGAAGAGACAATACACAAGGTGAAAAGTTTTTTGCCAGCTGTTCCTTAGACAAATGAATAATATTTAGAACACATAAAAAAACTAAAAAAAAAACCCTCCCAAATTTAAAGACCCAATCAAAAAACGGACATCAGAAATGAATAGCTATTTCTTAGATTAAGAAGTAGAAACAGTAAGTAAATATATGTAAAAATGTTCAACATCACTGATCATTGAAGAGCTGCAAATGAAAACATGCTGAGATTTTATCTCAATCCAGAAAGAATGGCTGCTATCAAGAAATCAACCAATAACAAGTGAGGGCAAAGCTGAGGGGGAAAAGGAACCTTGCTGCACTCTTAGTGGGAGTGTAAATGGATGCAATCAGTGTGGAGATTCCAGAAAAAACTAATACTTTTCTTGGTATCTTCTTGAAAAAATTAAAAACATCATGGCACAGTGGTAAATGCACATCTATGTTTATAGTGGCACAGTTTGTAATAGCTAAATATTGGAGACAGCCCAAATGCCCATCACCTGATGAATGGGTAAAGAAGATGTGAGGTTTTTTATACAATGCTATAAAGAAGGCTGAGCTTGAGAAATCTCTAGCTAAATGGATGACCTTGAGACTACACTCTTAAGTGAAATAAATTAGACACACGTTTAAATACTACATTATTTGTCTGGTGTGAGGAACTCAAAGTGGAAATAAGGACAAAAATATATAATAGATAACGTGAAATGGGAAGAAATGTTCAAATAATAAGGGAAACAAAGGCAGAAGAGGTAAGAAGGGACAAGAAAAAATTGAAGGAAAAAAACGGAAACAAAACCTTTGTAAATAAGAAGGCGAGAGAGGGAGCAAGGGGAGGGAGGGGGAACGAGAATAAAGATACACCATGCACAGGTATAAATTCTCCATACTGAATGTAACCATTATTTATATCTAAAATGTGCCGAAATATGTTTTGCTTGAATGTTTTCCCAGAATGAAACTTGTTCATATCTAAGTCTGGGACTTACTGCATTTTAATTACATGAAATAGACATTAAAAACAGAGGACTTCTAGGGCTGGGGATTTAGCTCAGTGGTTCCGCTGCCTGCTTTAATTATTAATTACATGAAATAGACATTAAAAACAGAGGACTTCTAGGGCTGGGGATTTAGCTCAGTGGTTCCGCTGCCTGCCTTGCAAGCACAAGGACCTGAGTTCGATTCCCGAACCAAAAGAAAAAAACAAAAAACAACAACAAAAAAATAAGAGAACTTCTAGCAATACTACTGAAAGTGACAAGAACAATGGGTAAGTGCAAGGGGAAGGACTGGGAGAGGGAACTAATATCATTATGTCTTTTACTGTAATAATTTTAAAACCATTTTTGATCTAATGTATTAATCAATTAACAAGTACTGTTGCATAAATTTAATTTCACTAAAAATTAACCAACACATCAAATCATAAAAGTTCAAATTTTGCACATTGAACTTTGGAAAAAGAGTATGTGACCTATATTTAGAGCAGGGTTGAGTAGAACAGAAGTGACGATCTAGAAAAGCCATAGTATTCAAGAGGAATACTTTATCTTGGATGATATTGATAAGCCACACAGTTTTTTAGAACTATTTACCTTACAATTTACATTTCATTAGGACAGCTAATATATTTTTATTTTAAATTTTTAAAGAATTAAAGGAATAGGAAATCCAGAAGGCAAAAATCTCAAAGTAGGATGGTGAAAGCTCTCTCCAATTCACTTAGTAAAATCTGATGCCCTGCAGTTGTTGTATATATAGATATACATATGGATATATGGATACATATATGGATATACATAAATATATGGATAATACAAAGGGAACATAATAGACAAGCAAAATTCAATTAGCTTCAGAAGTAAGAATGGAATGTGTGACTGATTGTATTGTGTACAAATACCTTCTGCCTCTCCCTAGAAGGAAATTTCATTTACTTAATTCATTAATATCAGGCTTTATAGGATGACTTGCTTTATTAGTTATTGAGATATGAGAAATAATGTGCCTTACACAAACAGGAATTTAAAGAGTTTACATGTGTTATCTTCTTGCTTTTCCCTCTGCTACAAGATCAAGAAGTAGTTTAGATAGAAGCTGCTTGATCAACTTGAGTGCTATGGTAGAACAACTTGAAGCAGCCATTGCTAACCTGAAGTGGTCATGTGCTGAGAAGGAGAAATAAATCTTTATTGCTGCAATTCGTCAATAGTGGTCTGTGAATGTGGCATAGTATAATTCAGAGGAAGTCATGGTATGGCCTTTGGTGCATATAATTGACTGCAATCACATAGAAGAGAAATTTATCACATAGTCCTAAAGAGATTGTGATTATTTGTTATGAGAAATGACACGTGAGCTTCTGCACCTTCTCAAAGTAACATGCAGATAGAGAGAAATGATCATCTCTCAAGGTAGTGCTATTCTCTAATGTCCTCCTTAGATGAATTTAAGACAAAACCTTCCAGAAGGTGAGGCAAGAACCACAAAAAACAGTGGAGTAGAAGTAATCTTCAGATAGAAAAATTAGGGGCTACCTAAGAACTATTCTCTATCCACTGTCAGCAGGAGCATGTACCCAGTGAAACTTAAGATCTATTGTATATCTCCTATCCTCTCTCTTTGTGAATAAGATCATTCATAGTAGTTTTCCAGTCCTGGTTCTGCTGTTGTATTTTTTACGTTTTTAGGCGGATAACCTGTCTTTGTTACTGCATAGATCTCCAAATGAAGAGGAGACATGCAGAACATAGAGCTTTATTCATAAATCATGGACTTTGAGTTGAAAATAATGACATGTAGGGCTTTTAGGATCTCTCTTGTAGTGAGTGTATTTTGAGAGAGGACAAGAGAGAGGTGTGAATTACTCTGATCAGGTTTAAACTGTGTGGATTTTTGTTGTTACTATTGTTGTTCATAGATATTTAAGTTTTTGCAGGGGAGAGATTACTTTTATTTCCTTGTTATGGTTGGGTAGATGACTTGATTTATACAATGGAGAATATGAAAGTAAATATATGGATAATAAAGAGAGAATTAAGACTGTGGGGTATATGAAGAATTTAAAGAAGATTGTGACCTTGTGTTGCCCTGTGCAGAATGATGAGGCCTAAAGAAAGCTTGAATCCCATATGAATGGAACATCCCGAACTGAGTAGAGTATAATGAAAGCTCACAGTGTATGAGTATAGTGTATGAAAAACAATGAATTCAGTGTGATGGGGGCATGGAGCAAAAATGTGAGAAATAAAACTGAAATATTAAAACAGATTTTTGAGAATTTGAGGGCTGGAATTTTATAAATTAGGTAAGACTTATAGAAATTTTTATATCTAAACACACAATACAATGACTGCAGGGCGTCAGATTTTACTAAGTGAATTGGAGAGAGCTTTTACCATCCTACTTTGAGATTTTGCCTTGTGGATTTCCTATTCCTTTGTTTAATTCTGTAAAAATTTAAAATAAAAATATATTGGCTGCCCAAATGAAATGTACATTGTAAGGTAAATAGATCTTTAAAAACCTATGTGGCTTATCAATATCATCCAAGATAAAGTATTCCTCGTGCATAGTTTCCCTTAAGTCTCAGGCAAAGAAAATTCTGGGAGTGTTAATAATGTGTGACAGTAAAGAAATAGCTTCTTTTGACAGAAATAATTTAGTAAGCAAGCCATAGAGTACAATTATACTAAGGTAAATTGAAAAGAAAATTATTTTTTATTCTGTTTGCATTTCGTCTTTAAATTATTTTTATTAGATAAATTGACAACTAGAGCTGTTTTTCTGATAGCACAAATGCAAATTATATCTTCAATTGTTAATTATGATTCTGCAGCTACCCTTAATCTAAAAACAAACATGTTCTTCTACTGGTATGATTATTTAGCATAAACTGTGATTAATTATGAAATTTATATTAGAAAAATGAAAACATTATTGGTCTATGAAAGTTTACTTCCGCTGTTATAAATCTCGAAGCTTCACTGTCATCAGTTTACATTAAATATGTGAAGCACCTTTTGTACAAAATTTAATAAATACTAAAGAGTACAGAACCTGTTATAATTTTAAATAGTAGCAGTTGTTATTGTCACTGAAACCTGGTTAAATAATTTCTAGGAAAAATGTGTTTGTAGTTTTTGGAATATTATGCCAAAACCTAGATTTTTGGAGTACATTGTAGTCTTTTTAGATTATGTGTTCTACCATTCTATGTTACCACTCATTAGCTCCCTTCAATTTTTATCTTTCCATAAATCCCTTAGTTCATTCAATCATATCTTCTTTCATTTATTCACTCATTAAACATATGTTGAGTCCTACTAAGCAGTGTTCATTTTGTTAAATGCTTAGGATAAGAAGATTAGCACACTGGTAGTTTCCTTCAAAACTTGGTAGTGTAGTGAGGCTGGAATTTATATAATTATAAAGCTTTCATTTGCTGCGATAGACACTGTTATGTGGTTTAAATTTGTATTAATAAAGATACTAAGCTCAAGAATATGATCTTACTTTTGAAAATTTTGAGTCTAGGCCAAGGACACCTATCAAATACACTCAGGTAGAAACACTTAAAGCGAGGAGAAACATCCCTTTAAGGCTCAAGAATCTTGGAGTTATGGCACAGTTTGAAAACAAAGACCTACACATAAGGTATTCACCATGTAAACTGATGAACCTACCTATCAAAAATGTAAAAAGGAAAGTATAGGAGGACAACAGAGTTAATGCTGAAAATGTAGAGAACATTAAAAAATGAGAGAGTGCTCAGAAGGGAGAAATCAGTAAAGAAAAGTTAAATCTGAAAGATAGGGTAATTAATCAGGCAGAGCTCAACCAGAGAAAAGCTAGATCTATAGCTGCACAATAGGGAATTTATTATATAGAATTGATGTATTACAATTTGTGGGAGTAGTGTTTCCTAGGAAGGAAGAAAAGAAGGAAGGAAAGGAGGGAGGGAGGGAGAGGAGGTGGGGAATAAATGGAAAACTCTTCCTGAAGCTGTATGTTCAGGTTCAGAAGGGTGGAGGCCTTATTGCAGGAGTATGGACTATGGTCATCACGCCCGTGCAACTTACTTATATCTTTAGCACCTGAACAAACCCACCTGGCTTCTCCTATTTCTACTTGGAGATAGAATGCTATTGTTCACATACAACCTTGTTGCTTTTACACAGATCATGATGAATAACGCAGGTAGCATGGTAACACAGTTCAAGTACCAACAGATAAGGAATTATTCATCTTAGTTGAATATCAATTTGCAAGACAGTCTACACCTGTTACCGAGCCTGCTTTTGTTTTGTGTTTCACCCAAATCTAGCAGCGTTTCATGTTGTTTGGTAATTGGGTCAGAACAGCATGATCAAGTGAGGTAAATGCCTTCTAAATCCAAAGAAACCCTTATGGTACTAGGTCTCGTCACAGGAGAAGATAGATTCAGTAATATGTCCTTCAGTTTGAAAGGAATATACTGACATTTCCAAATCATTAGAACCTTAGAAACTTCACAGAACTGTCAGAATCATGATTTTTGTGGGTCAGATTTACTTTCTATCAGCTGGGCCATATATGTCTTATCAATATTTTTAGAGTAGTTGTTACTTTTCTGGTACCAGGTCTGGTATGAGGTCCAGTTAATATGCTATTATCAATGTGACTGACAAGCATTATTCCCTGTGGAATAAGGAAGTGGTTAAGGCCCTTTCAAGGGTGCTGCACAATTAATGTAGCCCTGAGATGAGACAAGCAAGGTCTTAATTATATTCTTCATCCCCATCACAACATTCTATGATAGCAAATATTTGGTCAAAGACAGCATCTGTAGGCACTTAATTGCATATATCTATAGGCAATAATTGAACTCTTTTACCATGTGTCACACCAGGAAATTACCCCAATTCCTTTGATGAATGGATGGAAACAGTCATAAATGCCTCTCAGTTTAATTAGAGAATTTATGCTTCATAACTCAGGAGCATCACAGAGAACCATCCTTAAAGAACTGTTCTTTCTAATAGATAGTTCAGTATCAGTCAGAATTTGATCAGGCAAACAAAATACCTAGAAATGATTTACTTTTTACAGCAAATATGACCTTGTATATTTGTGAAACAGTTTATATATTATTTATTATATGATTATATATTATATATTATTTATATATTATATATTATTTGAACAGTTATATACGGTACCTTAACAGATATTCCTTTTGTGTGTTTATCATTTTTCTTTTAATATTTTTATTGTGGTAGATACACCATTATGTAAAATTTATCATTGTATGCATCATTAAGTGTACATTCAGGGGTAGTAAATATGTTAAATACATTCACTGCAATGTGTAACCATCATCACCATTCAGGTCCAAAACTTTTGATCTTGCCAATCTGAAACTGAATGAATTAAGCAATAAATCCCCATTTCTCTCTCACTCTTGATGAAGACATGTCTTCAGGTTTTACCCATGTTGCATTATACATAAGAATTTCCTTCCTTTAAAAGGCTGAACAATATTCTGTTGTATGTATACGTCATATTTTCTTTGTCTCTTTTTCCATTAGTGAACATTGATTTTGCTTCCACTTTTTGGCTCTTGTGAGTAATTCCACTGTGAATGGAATTTCCTTTTAACATAGGGAGGAGAGAGTAATGTGGGCACCTGGCTTTGCCGTGAACTTTAGCACCAGGCCTGTCCCAAAAAAGCTGTGTACCAGGCTACATGTACATGCCCAGGCTATAGAGCAGCCATTGGTGCCCCAAACTGGAGGCTAGCCCATGTGGACCAAGGCTTCAGGATCATGCTGGTGAGCACAGGCTTCTGGCCTGCCCACTCATGACCCAGGCATCTGGCCAGCTTGACGAAGGATGCTAGCAGCAACTCTATGCCTGGATCCTACTAGATGGTCCATCTGCAATCTCTGGACAGGCTGAATGGTGAAGGGCTTTCCTGGGTGAATCTAGTATATAAAGGCTGGAAGAGGTTCCTACTTCTTCAAGTAGACAACACAAGGCTACAAGGATCATATATAATCAATGAAACATGATACCACAAAAGCTGTAAAATAAAGCATGAATGGATAATTCAAATTCATATAATCAGAACAGAGATTGGTGATTTCAAAGTGCTGAGAGGTAGGGAAAATGGGGAGATGTTGGTCAAAGGGTATAGAGTTCCAGTTATGAAAGTTGAATAAATTCTGGGGATTTATTGCACCATATAGTGGCTACAGTTGATGATACTGATTTTTTTGAGGGATTTTTGTTTTGTTTTGTTTTTTGTTTTTTTTGGTGCTTGGGATCGAACTCAGGACCCTGCACTTCACAGGTAAGGATGGCTCCACTGAGCTACATCTCTGACCTTATAATACTAAATTTTATGTTGGAAATTTGCTAAAAGATTAGGTCTTATGTTTTCTCACTACAAAAAATAGAGAGGTTATATGAGAAAATGAATACATTAATTAGCCCAATTATGGAAATCATTTCACAGTTTTTTTGTTTTTGTTTTTGTTTTTGAGACAGGGTCTCACTGTGTAGTTGAGACTGACCTGGAACTCACTATGTATCCCAGGCTGGTCTTGAACTCACAGTGATCCTCCTGCCTCAGCCTGCGAGTGCTGGGATTATAGGCATGTGCCCCCACGCCTGGCTCATAGTATTTTCATATATCTCTTTAAATATATACAATTTTTACTTGTGCGTTACACCTTAACAAATACGCAAATAAAAATGAGTGTAGATTTTTCAAAAAAGAAAATCATTAGACTATAAATGTGAAGGTTTATCTGTAGATTCTCTATTCTATTCCACAGATCTATTTATCTTCCTTTATGCTAGACACTGTTTTAATTGCTCAATAATGTTTTGATATCAGACAATGGGAGTTTTCCAACTTTGTTGTTTTTCAAAACTGTTTTGGTTTGATTCCTGGTAATGGGGGATGGATCACTCTGGGTGACCAGAATCCTTTGTGTTTCCATGTATATTTAAAGATGGATTTTTTTTTTATATCTCAAAAAGTTTTTGAGAAGGATTACACTGAATCTGTAGATTATTTTGGGTACTGCTAACATCTTAACAGCATTAAATCTTCTAATACGTGAACACAATATTTTTTCATTTATTTATATCTTCATATCTTTCAGTAATTTTTTTCTTTGATGTATATTTTGTTTGTTTGGTTTTGTATTTAAGACAGAGTATCAATATGTAGTTCAGGCAGACCTTGAACTTAGTATGTGGCCCATACTGGCCTTGAACTCACTATGTAGCCCATACTGGTCTTGAATTCATTCTGATACTCCTGCTTCAGCTTCTCAACGGCTGAGACTACAGATGGGCAACACCAAACCTAGCTCTTTCAGCAAAATTTTGTAGTATTTATTTTACAAATCATTGACCTCCTTGGCTAATTATCTAGGATTTTATTCATTTTGATGCTATTAAAGATGGCATTAGTTTCTTAATTTCTTTCCAGTTTGTTCACTGTTATTATGTAGAAATGCACCTAATTTTTGTATGCTGACTTGGTACAGTATACTGTTACTTTGTTGAATCTTATTTCTAACTTTTAAAATTATTTTTTAATGACTTCCAACTTGGGTACATTTTATTTCTTTTTCTGACCTAACTCATCTGGATAGAACTTCCAATACTATGTTGCAGAGAAATGGCAAGAATGGGTACCCTTAGCTTTTTCTTGCTCTTAGAGGAAACATTAGTTTTTGCAATGAAGTATGATGCTCACTGTGGATTTTTCTCATAAGCTTTTGTTATATTGAGGCAGTCCCCCTCCCCCATTTTGTTGAGTGAGTGTGTGTGTGTGTGTGTGTGTGTGTGTGTGTGTGTGTGTGTTACTAGAGATTAAACCAAGGGGCCTTCACACTGAATTATACTACAAGCACTTTTTTATTTTTAATTTTGATATGCTGATTTACTCACAGGTTATCATACCAGAGAAACAATTTGCTATTTATACATGTGTGTCCAATTTATTTCATTTAAGTGTATGGTCTCAAGGTGCGTCTATTTAGCTAGAAATGTCTCAAGCTTATCCTACTTTTTGGCAGAGAAATACTCCAGTGTATAAAAAAAAAAAAGCCGCATCTTCTTTAACAATTTATTAGTTGAAGGGCATTTGGGCTGTTTTCAGGATTTAGCTATTATAAATTGTGCCACTATATATATGGGTGTGCATATTTTGCTGTGGTATGGTAGTTTTAATTCTTTCAGGAAGATACCAAGAAGGAGGATAGCAGGGTCAAATGAAACTTCTAGTCCTGGTTTTTAAAGGAATCTCCACACTGATTTCCACAGTGCTTGCATTGGTCTATATTCCCACCAACAGTGGAGAAAGGTTAATTTTTAACTTGTACCCTTGTCGGCCTTTGATATTGATTGATTTCTTGATAATAGTCATTCCTTCTGAAGTGAGATAGAATCTTGGCATTGTTTTAATTTGCATCTCTTGAATGACCAATGATGTTGAACCCTTTTTCATATATTAATTTGCCATTTGTACTTCATCTGAGAATTTTCTATTCATTTTATTTTATTTATCTTTTTGGTACCGGGGATTGAACTCGGGTCCTTGCACTTGCAAGGCAGGCCACCGAACCGCTGAGCTAAATCCGCGGCAGTGTCTATTCATTTTAGATGCTCATTTTTGGATTAGGTCTTTAAATGTGTGGGGATTGGTATTTCTCTGTTCTTTATATATTTCAGATATTAACCCTTTGTCTGAGGAACAACTGGCACAAATTTTTTCCCACCCTGTGCATTGTCTCTTAGCTCTGTTGGTGTTTTCTTTTGCTGTTCAAAAGCTTTTTAATAATATGATATTCCATTTGTTAATTCTTTGTAATAGTTCCCATGCAATTGGTTTTTTTTTCATAAAGTCTTTGCCTACACCATTGCCTTCAAGAGTTCTACCTATTCTCTCTTCTAGCCAATTTAGTATTTCTGTTTTAATATTTAGATCTTTGATCCATTTTGATTTTAGTTCAGTGCATGGTGAGAAATATGCATCCGGTTTTAGTCTTTGGCATATGGAAAGCCAGTTTCCCCAGCACCATTTACTGAAGAGACTGAAAGGTATTTTTCTTACAGAGACGTGTTTGGCTCTTTCATCAAACATTGGGTGGCTGAGTGTGTTTGGAGTTCTTTTGGCATTTTCTGATCCATTCTATTGATCTTTGGGTTCTTTTTTTTTCTTGAACCATGCTGTTTTTATCACAGTAGCTCTGTAGTATAATTTCAAGTCAGGGATTGTGATGCCTCCCTGCATTGTCTTTGTTGCAGAGTATTGTTGTTGTTATTCTAGGTCTCTTTGGTACCTAATGAATTTTAGAAATATTTGTTTTAGCTTTGTGAGATTTGCTATTGGTGTTTTGATTGGGATTCTGTTAAATCTGTACAACAATTTTGGGAGTATGGCCATTTTCACTGTATTGATTAGTTCTATGAAAGAACAAGGGATATCTTAGCATTTTTCTGATCTTCTTTTTGATTTCCTTTTTTCACAGTACTGTAGTTTTCAATGAAAAAATCTTTTACTACTTTTGTTAGACCAATTTCTGAGTATTTCATTTTTAAAATGTCATTATGAAAGGCATGATATCTGTAAATTCTCTCTCAGTGAGTTTGTTATTTGTGCACAGGAATGTCATTGATTTTTGAGTGTTGACTGCACATCCACCTATGTGACTCAATTTGCTTATTAAAACTACAAGTCATTTGGGGGAGTTTTTGGTCTTCTATGTAGAGTAACATGTTATCCAAAAATAATGATAATTTAACTTCTTCCTTTCCTATCCTTATTTCTTTCTCTCATGTAATTGCTCTGGCTAAATAATGTTTCCAGAAGTATACTGAGTAAGAGTGGTAACAGTAGACATCTTTGTCTTGTTACTGATTTTTGAGTGAAAGCTTTCAGTTTTTTAAAATTTTTGCCAAATATTTAAAAATAAAGTATTTACAAATAAAACTATTGACTATCAATTCAATTTTATGTGAAAATAAGACAACATTTTATATTACGTATATAAGAGAATAAAAATAGTCAATATTATCTTCAAAGGAGTTATCAAAGTATAAGACAAAGGCATAAAGTCTCTTTTACAAAAAATGAAACAAGCAGAATAGTGCAAAAGTTCCTTTTTAATGAATTCACAGAAATTAGGAATATAAATGAAATGAATCAGCATATCAACAATCAGGCAATCTTTTTTAAATGCCCTGAATTGTCTTTTTTCTTCACCACGTATAAAGACTGAAACCAAACTCTTAACCCATTACTTCAAAGGGTTAAAGGACTTTGTTTTATTTTATTGGTACATTTTAGGTATACAATATAATGACATTAATTATTGGAAATTTGTACCTTTATATAATATATCTTGGTTCTTATTTTTCCCCATCCCCCTACCCTCCCTTCAAACCTTCTACCCCCTCGTGTTTACAAAGACTTCTTTTCCATTTTTTCATTTTCTCATATTAATTCCATTTCCTATTTCCTTTCCCCTACTCCTCCCTCTTCCCCTTCCACTTTGCCCCCTTTCTTCCTATTTCGCATTATTTATTATACCTTTTAGTCTTTATTTACACTTTCAGTTTTTCACACCAGAGAAACTATATGGTATTTACATGTTTGTCCTAATGATTTCACTTAAGAGTATGGCCTCAATGTGCATCCGCATAGCCATAAATATCTCTAATTTCTCATTCTTTATGGCTGAATGGTACTCCATTTAATTAAAAACAATTTTCATTATCTAGTCTCTAGTTGATGGGAAATTGGGCTGATTCCAAGCTTTAGCTATTACAAATTGTGCTGCTATGAACATGAGTGCATATATATCACCGTGGTATGATTCTTTTAATTCTTTTGGGAATATACCCAGCAGGGGAATAGCTGGGTCAAATGGGATTGCCAATCCTAGTTATTTGAGGTGTCTCCATACTGATTTTCACAGTGGTTGCCCCAGTCTACACTCCCACCAGCAGTGGAGCATGGTCCATTTTTTTCCTACAGCTCCACCAGCACTTGATACAGGCTGATTTCATGATAGCAGCCATTTTTACTGGGTTGAGGTGAAATCTCAGTGTTTTTTTCATTTGCATTTCTTGAATGGACAGTTATGTTGAACATTTTTTCATATATTTATTTACTATTGCTACTTTTTCTGAGAAATGTCTGTTCATTTTAGATGGCTATGTTTGGATTGGGTCTTTAAATTTGGGAGGTCTGATTTTTTAAAAGTTCTTTATATATTCTAGACAGTGGACCTTTGTCTGAGGAACAGCTGGTAAAAAATTTTTCCTACATTGTGGGTTGTCTTTTTACATTTTTGGTGGTTTCTTTTGCTGTGCAGAAACTTTTTAATAAGATGAGATTCCACTTGTTGATTTTTGTGCTACTTCATGTGTCCTATGCCAGTGTCTTCAAGAGTTCTACCTATCCTCTCTTCCAGCCAGTTTAATGTTTGTGTTTTAATGTTTAGATCTTTAATCCATTTCGATTTTAGTTTAGTGCATGGTGAGAGATATAGGTCTAGTTTTAATCTTTCGCAAGTTGAAACCAAATCTTTCCAGCACCATTTATTAAAGAGGCTGTCTTTCCTCCCGTGAGGTTGTTTGGCTCCTTTGTCAATGATGAGATGGCTCAGTGTGTTTGGAATTGTTTCTGCATCTTTTAGTCTGTTCTACTGGTCCTCAGGTCTGTCTCTTTACATTGTGTCTGTCTCTTTGGTATTGTGTAACATGTTGTACACAGTAGCTTTGTAGTATAGTTTCAAGTTGGGGATTGTGATACCCCCACCTTGTGTTTATTGCCTAGAATTGCTTTTGCTATTCTTGGTCTCTTCTTGTCCCAAATGAATTTTTGGATTGTTTTTTGAAGGCCTGTGAAGTTTGTTTCTGGAATTTCAATTGGGATTGCATTGAATCTATACAGCAGTTTTGAAAGTATGGCCATTTTCACTATATTGATTCTTCCTACCCAGGAGCAAGTTATGTCTTTGCATTTTCTGATATCCTCTTTGATCTCTTTTTTCAGAGTGAAAGCTTTCTGGTTTTCAACATTTATGATGGTCAGTGTTGGTATGTTATGCTATTGGCTATTGGCTTGTCACAGATGGCTTTTATCAGATTGAGATAATGACCATTTATTTCAAGTTTCTGTAAGGTTTTTATAATGAATGGGTGTTGGAGTTTGTCAAATGTTTTTTATTTATCTTTTGAGATGACCATGTGAGTTTTATTCCTGTCTTTGTTAATATGGTGCATATGCTGAACCATTCTTGGAATGAATCCTACTTGGTCATGGTGTTTAACCTTCTTAATGATTTTTTGAATTCTGTTGAGAAATATCTTATTGAGGATTTCTGAGTCTATATTCCTTAGGGAGAATGGCCTGTACTTCTCTTTCTTGGTTGGATTCTTCTCTGGTTTTGATTATCAGGGAATGCTTGCTTACAGGAATGACTTTGGGTGTATTGAATCCTTTTATATGTCATTAAAGTGTTTGAGGAGTAATAGCATTAGATCTTCTCTAAATTTCTTATAGGATTCAGAATTCAGTCTATCAAGATGTAAGTTTTTATTTGTTATTAAATTTTTAATCACATCTTCAAATTCATTGACTGATACTGGTTTATTTAGAATTCTTATATCTTCTTGATTCAGCTTTGATAATTCATATGTATCCAGGAATCTGTCCACTTCTTCTGTGTTTCCCATCTTATTAGAATACTGGTTGTTGAAGTAGGTATTGATGATCTTCCAGATTTCTGCAAGATTTTTTGTGATTTTGCCCTTTTTATTCCTAATTGTGTGGATTTGAGTCTCTTCTTTTTTTCATAAGATTGACTAAGGGTTTTTCACTTTTATTTAATCTTTCAAAGAACCAACTTTTTGATTCACTGATTGTTTGTATTGTTCTCTTAGTCACCATTGCATTAATTTCTCCTCTGATCTTTATAATTTCCTCCATCATATGAGCTTTGGGCTTGACTTTTTTTTCTATGAGTTTGTGGTTTAACATGAGGTTGTTTATTTCAGGATGCTATGTTTTCCTGGTATGCCTATTCATCACTATAAATTTTCCTTATAGGACTGCTTTTATTGCATCATAAAGGTTCTGTTATGTTATATTGGCATTTTCATTTAATTGTAGAACTGTCTTAATTTGTTCTTTAATTTCATCTGTAACACATGTTTTTTTTCAGAATGTTCTATTTAGGGCCAGGGATTTAGCTCAGCGGTTCGGTGGCCTGCCTTGCAAGCGCAAGGACCCAAGTTCAATCCCCGGTATCAAAAAAAAAAAAGGAAGAATGTTCTATTTAATTTCTATGTTTTTATGGAATTTTTGTGGTTTCTTTTGCTATTCAGTTCCAAATTCACTGCGCTATTGAGATACAGTTCAATATAGCATATTGAGCTAGAGTCATATAAGAAAATCCAACATAAACCAGGAACTTGTATGCAGTCAGTTTCCTTTCAGTAGAGTGATTTTACCTTGTGGCAGGGAGTTAAGAGCGATAAGGACAAAACAGAGATAAATGAAGAGAAATAAGTAGAAGGAAAATTGAAGTGTAAAGGGTGATCACCCAAGCTTTGGGAAACTGGAGAAGAGGATAGGAGAGAAAGAATGAAGGAGAAGGGATAAGAATATTGAAGTGAATCAAAACTTTAGAGACTGTTCACCACCATGGAAATATAAAAAAACAATACAGTTGAATATGTAAATCAATAAACGTAATACACTATAATAACAAAGTCAAGGACAAATACCATATGATCCTCTCAATAGATGAAGAAAAAGCATTTGACAAAATTCAACACATAATCATGATAAAAACCCTACAAAAAATTGGAATAGATGGTCTCTATCTCAACTTGATAAAAGCTATCTATGAAAAACCAACAGCCAACAACATAGTATATGGTCTGAAACTGAAAACCTTCACACTAAAATCAGGAACAAGACAAGGATTTCCACTATCACCACTCCTGTTCAATATAGTTTTGGAAACATTAGCCCCAGCAATTAGACAAGAGAAACATATGAAAGCAATAAAGATAGGAAAGGAAGATGTGAAACCATCATTATTTTCTGACAATATGATATTCTACACAGAAGACCGAAAAACCTCTGCCAAAAAACTTCTAGACTTGATTGACAGATTCAGTAGAGTAGCTAGATACAAGGTAAACCCTCAAAAAACAATAACCTTCTTGGACACAAATAACAGAATCACTGAGAGAAATTATGGAAACAATCTCTTTCACAATCGAATCAACAACAACAAAAAAAGAAATATCTAGGAATCAATCTAATGAAGGAGACAGAAGACTTCTACATCAAGAACTATAGCACTCTGAGAAAAGAGATTGAAGAGTATATAAGAAAGTGGAAAATATCCCTTGCTCTTAGGTAGGAAGAACCAACATAGTGAAAATGGCCGTACTTCCAAAACTGCTATACAGATTCAATGCAATCCCTATTGAAATCCCAACAGTATAATTCTCAGAACTAGAAAAAAACAATCCAAAAATTGATTTGGAACAAGAAGAGACCTAGAATAGCAAGAGCCATTCTAGGCAACAAAGACATGGCAGTGGGTATCACAATCCACAACTTGAAACTATACCACAGTCACTGTGATAAAAACAGCATGGTACTGGCAAAAAAAAACAGACATGAGGATCAGAGGAACAGATTAAAAGATGCAGAAACAACTACAGACATATTCAGCTACCTCATCTTTGACAAAGGAGCCAACCATCCTCAGTGGAGGAAAGATAGCCTCTTTAATAAATGGTGTTAGAAAAACTGGATTTCCAGTTGCCAAAGGCTAAAACTAGACCTAAATCTCTCATCATGCACTAAATTAAAATCCAAGTGGATTAATGATCTAAATATCAAAACAGAAACACTAAAATTGTTGGAAAATAGGTAGAACTCTTAGAGACATTGGCATAGGAAAAGACTTTATGAAGAAATCTTCAGTTGTATGGGAAGTAGCACAACAAATCAACAACTGGGTTCTCATCCTATTACAAAGCTTCTGCAGTGCAAGAGAAACCACCAACAGAGGTAAAAGATGACCTACAATATGAGAAAAATTTCTACCAGCTGCTTCTCAGACAAAGGTCTACTATCTAAAATATAAACAAACTAAAAACAAAAAAACAACAAAAAAAACCCAGATCTCCCAAATATAAAGACCTGATCCAAAAATGGGCATCTGAAATCAACAGACCTTTCTCAGGCAAACAAGTAAAAGCAGAAAATAAATGTATGAAAAAATGTTCAACATCACTGGTCTTTCCAGAGATGCAGATGAAAACAACACTGAGATTACACCTCATGCCAGAAAGAATGGCTGCTATCAAGAATTTAATGAATAAGAAATGCTGGTGGGGCTGTGGGGAAAATGGAACCCTTCTCCATTGTTGGTGGGAGTGAAGACTGGTGCAACCATTGTGGAAATCAATAAGGAGATACCTTAAAAAACTAGGATTAGAAGTCCCATTTGACCCATCCATTCCTCTGCTGGGTACCTTTCCAAAAGAATTTAAAGACTCACACCACAGAGATATATGTGCACCCATGTTTACAGATGCATAGTTTGTAATAGTTAAAACTTGGCAACAGCCCAATTGCCCATCAACTGGAGACTGGATAAAGAAGATGTGGTTTTCCTATAAAATGTAGTCCTTTTCATTCATAAAGAATGAGAAACTAGAGACTTTTTATAGCTAAATGAATGCCCATTGAGGCCATGCTCTTAAGTGAAATAGGGCATACTTGAGTCAATACTGAAAAGTTTCTCTGATGTGATGAACTAAAAGTGTAAATAAGTTTCAGATTGTATAACTGATAATGCAAAACAGGAAGAAAAGGTCTAAAGGAGAAGGGGAAGTTGGAAGGGTAGGTTAAAGGAAAGAAGGGAGAAGAAAAAATACGAAAAAAGGAAAAAAATGGAAACAAAGTCTTTGTAAATAGGGAAGGGTGAACATGGTGAAGGGAGGGTAGAGGAATGGGGAAACATAAGAATCAAGATGCATCATGTAAAGGTACAAGATCCCAGTGATGAATTTAACTGTACTGTCTACCTTCAATGTACCAATAAAGTTATTAAAATAAGAAAAATAGTTGAGGAAGTAGAGAAAAAAGATGAATAAAATAAAGAAAACAATAAAAATAAAGAGCTAAATGACAGAAACAACAACAACAACAAAATGCAGACAGAAAAAGGGAAATGAATCAAACAAAAACAAAATGAAGCAAAAACCCAATAAAATTCCTCTGTTGTTCACCGTTCTGTAGTAATGTCAAAGTCCAAGCCCCATACTGTGTGTGGTAACCCAGTCACGTGTGCAATAGTATTAGTGCTTTGTGTGGGGCTGTATTTGAACTCTGGATGTGGGAGCTGGTGCCAATCTCCAGCCAGGAAGTTTCTATATGTCCCTTGGTAGCCTGCCCATCTCTCCTTATCTTGTTTGTCTCTGTGTTGCTCTCCTAGTTGTTGTGGTGTTCTCAAACAGAAACAGCCAGAGGCTGCTCCCCTCCTGGTTCTTACACAGCCTCCACTTTCATGTTTCTCTCCCCTCTTATGCCACTCGACACAGGACTGGAGTAGTAGTGTTAGCAAGCACTCTGAAGCTGCCTTCCTCCCCCACCACTACCATAGTACAGTCAGCCCAAGGCTGCTTGCTCCTGTTTCAGTCTCCTTTCTAACAGGACAAGTCCTGATTTTTCAAAAGAGCCCCTTATGGCTTGTTATATAGATGTCTCCCAAAGCCTCACGGGATCGTAGGTGGGGCTTTTCAAAGGTTGTAAATCTGGCTGTGTAATGCTGGGATCAAAGAGGTGATTCTGGAATTAATTCACCAGTGCTAGGATTAAGGGTATCCCATCCTTGGTGTGAGTGCTACCTGCCCTAATTTGAATAGAACATAAGGGACAGAAAGGACTGATGCTGTTGCTGCTTGTTGTTTGCTGTTGTCACTGCTTGATGCTTGCTTTCTTCTGCCTTCCCTCCTTTGCCATTAACAATTTCTTCTCTGTGATGCCACTTACCATGCAATGCTGTCTCGAAGCGAGCCATGAATTTAAACCTCTACAAACTGTGAGAGACAATAAACCTTTCCTCCTTTAACTTTGGTTGTTGGGTATTTTGTCTTAGCAACAAGAAAGGTAACTAAGACAGAGCCAAAGTATTAATCTAAGTTAAATAAATACATAAATTATGGTGCACTCAAGCACCTTTTTTCAGCAATGCAAATATACTAAAAACTATACGCACTATATATGATTCTTACAAAAAATACTAGTCAAAGAAGCCAGAAATAAAACAATACATATAGAATGATTCTATTTATAAACATTTAAAAAGAGGCACAGACTAAAGATACTGATTATGTTTACATAGGCAATCAGAGTACTGACTGAACGGGTCAACAGTGACTTCTTTGTTGTTGACATGTGAGGTTTATAAAGGTGTTTGTTTTATGATCATCCTATGAAATGTACTTTTATTTATCCCTTTTCTGTTATACTTTTTAATGGATTAGAAAACCCTGAGTTGTATCAGTTTAGAATAATGTTAGATAAATTAAAAAGAGAAGCCATCATTTGTGCACTTAATTGGTTTGAAAGCTTTTCTACTTTTTGAGTCACAAAACCTTGTGTTTCTAACTAAACATATTTATCTAGCATACACAGTTGTGCACTTTATGGTTTTATTGTACTGATACTGCCTATGCCTATCTGCTTTGTTTTCCTGGGATTTTCTCCTTGTGAAACACCATTCCTAAGACTGTCAGTCATACCCACTGAAACACAATTGAATGCCCAAGTTTGTCTAAGACATCTAATAAACAGCTACTGTGACAAATATTGAAGTCATTCTCACTTTTGTTTCTTTCCACGCAGAATAAATACTGATACATGTTAGTATCATGTTAGTTTACAATATAGATAAGTCATGAAAACTTAGTCTCTTCCACAAGGCAGATACTCTTAACAATTCTGCTGACAAAGGCAGGCTAGGAGATGTTGCAGCCCTCTCAATCCTGATGTTATATTCTTTCCCAATAAAATACCCTAAATTCTTATAAACTTGACTAAGATGTTAAGTGTAAGTTCAGATTTACTGACTGTTGGTTGTACCAGTCCTATGATTTCAAGAGAAGAGCTTCTTTCAGAGCAGGAGTGAGTGGGCAGTTGTGGTCATTTTTCTCTCTAAGGGACATTTGGCAACATCTGGTATAATTTTAGATGTCACAACTTGGGCAAAGGAGAGTTGTTAATGGCTTGTACTGGGTAGAGGCCAGAGAGGCTGAAATATCCTGCAAAACACAGGAGGCCCTTCCATAACAATGAATTATCTGGCCCCAAATATCAACAGTGCCAAAGTTGAGAAATTTTCTGTTTTTCTGGGACAAGTTTGAAGTATTTTAAACCCTAGTCTTTACATCATCATTTTCTAATTTCTCAAGGCTGTCAGAGCTGCCCCTACACTGTAGTCCAGTTTATTTATTTCTCAGTTCCATCTTAATATTCTTCAACATCAAACACTTGTTACTAAAGGCTGTGTTCAACAGGGATTTTATTCCAGGTCATCACATATGGTAAATGAAATAACTGTTTCACTACTGCATGCCTCAGAGTATTAACATTTTATCACTGTTAATGAGATGCTCACTGTCTTTAGATCCAAACCATGTTGAATAATAGATCTCAAATTTCCAGTGTGGAAATTTCATTTAATTTTTGAATATTTTGTGCACCAGATTGTCAGTTTCAACATGTTCTCTTAGCCATGGGCATTTGTACATATATACCTTCCTTGATATAGAACACTTCTGTCTCCCCATCGCTCACTTACCAAGCTAGTTCAGATACTTTATGTCTAGATTTAACATTTTTCAGGGTGCCTTTCCTTGAGTGCATGCATGTTTTTCCCTGGGTAACATTGTAACACAATGTACAGTAATTTACTTTATTGTATATTCAACTCTGCCTTAAGCTCTGGCAGGGAAAAAAAGACAATCATTTTGCAAAAGGTACCTTCTTTAAATTGCTCCGCATACTATTTACTAAACATTTTTTGAGTTTAATATTATATTATTTATTCCCAGTTTACTATTATGAAAGAATTCCACGTTTCCACAATTTCATTATCTGATTTGACTTCTGCAAATTTCATTTAGTCTTTTGTAACTGTATTTCCCATGCTACGAACATTGCCATTCAGCTGAGTGTGGTTGCCCATGCCTGCAATCCCAGAACTTGGGTGGCCAGGGCAGGAGGATCCCTGTAAATGTAAGGCCTATCTAGGCTACAGAGTGTGTTCAAGGCCCGCCTGAACTATATAGTGAGATCCTGTGTCAAAAAACCAAACCAAAACAAAAAAACCCAAACTGCAATTCAATGTGTAGCTGTGCAATAAATGTATAAATTTATCCAAATTTTTCTCAATTTTTGGTATATAAAACCTTTAAAAACTATTAAGACTGCTTTAGATTCTAATAACAGATTCTAATTCTTCGATTTTAATAACATTTAAAAATAGTTAACATGTGAGTATATGTGGCATTTGTCATTGCTCAAAACTGTCATGTATTTGTCCTGATGTTTTTTTAGTTTAAAAATTCATTGTTAAAGGAATAAGCTCCCCGCATCGATACAAGACACGATTTCATATTCACGTAGATGCACACCCTAAGAAAAGTATTGTATATGCTTTAGTTTTTAGAAATGTCTTTCCAAAGTATAATAATCACTATAATCAAATGAATATTTTTTTCTCAGATTTTTTTCAAAGCAGGATTTAAGCACGGTCTATTGTGATTTTTATACTACTCTTGCAGAAAATATTTTAAGGGATGCTGTTTATGGAGGCAGCAGGTTAGTGTAGCTGTCGGTATCAGTTAAGGCTTTTGGTAGTCAAAGTAGTAAATGTGCGTTTGTGGAAAGGTTGCTCTCAGTCTCACAGTACTGTAAATATTTGAAAAAAACAAAAACAAAACCCCCAAATAAGAATTGGCTTCCCATAGATTTGGGATGAGGGGCGGCACTACGCGTGGAAAGGGCGGAACGTCAAAGGTTGTGGGCGGAGCTTCACTGGACCTGGGCGGGCTCTCCGCTCCTGCTCTACACTTCGTTCTCCACAGGCCTCCGAGGAGTTCGCGTTCCTAGCTGCGGTTCCCTCTCGGCTTCCGTTCGGCCGCCCCCTCCTACCCAAAGAGGAAGCGCAGCGGCGAGGACAGCGCACGCGCTCTGGGCTCGGGCTAGTCTGAGGGCAGCGCTCAGCCTGGCGTTTTCACTTCCTTCTTCTCAGAGCTGTATCCGGGTCGTTGCTTTCCCTATTGTCTAGGACAGTCGGCCTCGGACTGTGCAAGTCCTAGGTCTTTTGTTCCTTTTGGTGCAGTGTAATAAAGTCTTTCTTTGATATTTTTCCACCCGGGGAGTACTGGCGCCCCGGGGCTGCTGCCGGGCCGGAAGGCGGCTGTGGCCGG
>NW_022900916.1:54181658-54206957 GCF_012274545.1 Fukomys damarensis | reverse complement strand
TTCGCGGTCCTAGTCCCTGACCTCGGCGGGCTCCCGCAGCTTCTCCTTAGGTGTCCTCCAAACGACGGATTCCTTAGTAAGTGTATCCGAGGCCTCGGTGGGGAGAGTCCATTTCAAAGGGTGGGAAGGGTGGGTGGGACCCGTGGGAAGCGGCGCTGAGTGGGCGCTACCTCTCCGAGGTGTGCGGATCTACACCCCGCTGCTTTTAACTCCCTGGGGCTTTGCGTTTTCTATTGACTGTTGCAATGTCAAATTTAGGGATTAAAAGGGAGCCTCAGAAACATCTCCATAAGAGATGCAAGGAGAGGTTCAGCGTGGATTTTGGCCCACTTGAGTTGGCATCGGCTGCACTCCCGGGGCTGCAGCTGTTCCCCGTCCCCACCCAAACCTTTCCCGGACGCCTTTGGCTGAGACCTCTGTTACACAGATTGTCTGCACGAGATCATCTTTATCTTCTTCCCTCAGCATCACAGCTCTCCGGTGTTTGGTGTGCTTGTGAATGACGATGTAAATGTTTTTCTCTTTAACAGTGGATCGCAGCTCCAAGAGGAGGCAGGTGAAGCCTCTGGCAGCTTCTCTTCTAGAAGCTCTCGATTATGATAGTTCAGATGACAGTGATTTTAAAGTTGGAGATGCTTCAGGTAAAGGTTTCCTTTCTTTTGCCCTTTCCCACCTTTCTGGAGTTGCGCTTGTTTTTATACTTCTCTTTCTCTTTTTAAGAATCGGTTTTGATTAAGATGCCGATTTAAAGTGAAAAAACAAACTTTATTTTATCCATTTGATTTTGAACACTTCCCTAAGATCCTGTCACTAGATTCTATCATTACTTCTGTTTTCATTGATACTAACTCAAATAATTAGCAAGCAGGGAAGGATTTTTTTCGGAAGTTACAAAAACATTTCCTCTATTCTGCATTTTGAGATATATTTGTGCTTATTTCACAGTGGAAGAAGTCAAGAGATACCCTGTGGTAGAATATTCTAAGCGTATTATGCATCATGAATACCCTGATCAGTGTTTTGCTCTTTTCAACTCACTCTGCACCTTGTGAGGGGAATTTGCTTTTTGTCTGTTAGCTCTCTTAATAAAGTATGCTTACTCCTTAATTTTAGTGTTTTTAAAACCACATTTTAAGAGGTCATACATTCACATATTAAATTGGAAAGCAAAAATGCTAAGTATATCTCATGTATATAATAATATATAAAGTTTTTAATTGAGATTGAATTGAAATTAATTATGTTTAAATATTTCATATAAGGCCGGGCGTGGTGGCGCATAGGTGTAATCCCAGGACTCAGGAGGCTGAGGCAGGAGGATCGCTGTGAGTTCGAGACCAGCCTGGGCTACATAGGGAGTTCCAGGTCAGTCTCAACTACGTAGTGAGACTCCATCTCAAAAAATTAAAAAAAATATTTCGTATGAAAAACCCTGGTGAACACATGAACAATAAAAATCATTAGTATTTCTGCCTCCCCTTTTGGGGAAGTTTAGTTTTGCCAAAAAATTGAAGCCTTACACATTTCATCACTTTTACAACTTCATTTTCCTTTCAGTGCTAGTGATGGAACCCTGGGTTAGGCAAGGAATGAAGGGTTTACATGCTAGGTGAGAGCTCTACCTGTAGGGTGCATTTCCAGCCCATCTGACAGTTTTTATTTATTTATTTTGGTACCAGGAATCGAATTCAGATCCTTGTGCTTGCAAGGCAGGCACTGGAACCACTGACATAAATTCCTGGCATATCTGACAGTTTTTAAGTATCCTTCAGAGATTTTGGTCTACTTAGTTGTCTCTCTTGATTCTCTTTTGTTTTTGTTTTTTTTTCCCTGCTAGGGATGATAAAGATAAAATTAGGTTGTATCGTGTTACTATTGCTTTTAATAACATCAGTAAACAGAATTTGTATTATGATTTATTGGAAACTTTTGTTTGCATAATCTCATTTAACTTTTACAATAATTCAATAAAGGAGATACTATTTTATAGGTGACGGAGGTACTCAGTTTAAAGAATTTGCATGAGTTCACTCAGACATTTTTGGGTCCACTGTAATTGACTCCAGAATTTATAGTCTTCAGTATCAGATTTTAAGAGTGGTTAGATGTAATCTTAAACTAAAACTACTTGGGTATTGTGGTTACTAATTGAGTTCACTCCCAGTAATCAAAAATTTATGTTTATTTTGATTAACTGTTTCAACCTTTGCATCTCAGTTCTTTATCTCTATTTAGTGATACTTGTTGTTTTCAAAGAAGGGAAAGGAAGGGGGAGGATAGGTAAAATTCAAAAGTCTTAAGTTTTAGTGGAGAAGACCTCAACCGATAAGAATACTCCTGGCTGGAATGTAATTTTGATTTGTTAATAGGGTTGTGAACAAAAATAGGCCTTAGCTGTTTTGAATATTTTTGAATATTGTTGTGGGATAAAGTGCAAAACTTACTTTAAGTATTCTAACATTACTTCTGTGACAAATTCTTATTTTATGGACATTTTTTTCCTTTTGTTTGTCCAAGAATTATTAACCGACAATACTTTTTTTTATAATGGATAAAACAATCTAATGATACAAATATAAAACACCCCATCAAAATAATTTATGGTATCAGGCTAAGTAGAGCTTCCTGACCTTAAATCTGAGTCATAGTTGAAAAGTACTATTATTGATAGGATGAGTTTTGTTAGGCTGATATATAAAAACATCAAAAAATACATAACTTTCTATACTTGTTGTCATATAATACCTAGTCTGCTGCATTTACAGTTTATCACCCTCGCCCTTGAGGATTTTATGTTAACCTAAGGCCTAAAATCACAAATTTATTTTTGTAGTTCTTGGTATGCTATTGTAAAAGGGAAATTAGCAGAAAATGATTTTATTTAAACTGATTAATAGTCAAAGAAATTTGGTCATATTTTCCATATTTTGATTGAGAAACATTGGTGTTCCCCACAGCAGAGATGTTGTTTTCCTCTATATTACTAGTGTTTCCTATTGAATCTTTTCTGTTGTCTGAGGTAAGTATGTTTACTTGGACTCTTGTAGGAAATAAGCTGTTAGATTTATAACTGGTTTTCAAACATGTTGAAGTTATGGGATCCCAGCCTACCTTATAAACTGAAAGTTAAACTAGAAGTGGAGAAATAGCTAAACATCTGTTTGATCATATCTTCTTTCAGCCTGACCTCTAGAAATGACATATTGAATGGACTGCTGACTTCCTTGGAACTTAAAATGGATAGATTGGTGGCCTTCAGTTATTGTGTACATTAGTTTCTTTATATCATCATTTTGAAGTCTGAAATTTTGACTGTAAAACTTTTTGTGTTTTTGTAAGGCTTAGAGGATACATATAGAAAACATCAAAAGATTATCAGTATCCTAGTAGATAAGCATAATTTTACACATGTGCTTCTCAGATGATAAAATAGAAAAAAAAAATCAAAATGCTAAAGGAGGACCTACCATTAAGAGTGGCAAGGGATTAAACAAAGTTAATAATTATAAGCCTCTGTTTTTAGAACATTATAAAAGTGAAAATAGTTTTTATCTTTTATGTATAATGTGAAATCAGTAGTTCCTCAATTTTTATTGAGAATTGAGAGAGCTTTTATTACTAGATGAGGGTTTTTCAATCTCAGCTCTATTGGTATATTGTGTTGCATAATTCTTTGTTGTGGAGGCTTGTTCTGCACATAATAGAATATTTAGCACCATCTCTGTCTACTAGATGTGTGTACCTACTCCCCCTGGCTGTCCCCATCTTGTGACCATTGTCTTCAGTGGTACTAGACATTGGTGCATGTCTTTTGGGGGAAAATTTGTCCCTACTGGAGAGCTACTGATTTAGATTTACCCAGAAAATATGACAGGGTGGAACTAGAATCAGAAGACAGAATGAGTCATGTTGACCGGACTGGCTGATTAAGAGATACATGTGAGTAGTCAAATATATCTCCAAGATGATAACTCTGAATAAACAGTAGGTTAATGATTTGTTATCTCTTATGTATATATGGTACCTACTAATCTTTGTTGCATTGTATCAATTAATAGAACAACTAAATTTGATGAAATTGATGAAAAAAATCTTATTTTGTAAAGTTAACATAAATTGAATTGAATCATGATTTTGTTGTTTCATATTTATCCTGGGGAAAACTTAAGCATTGTTGATGATGGTGGTGATGGGTGTTATTAGTTACATTAATTTTTATTTATCAAATATTGTGAAGAGATTCTTTTCTGTAACTAAAAGTTCTTTACTGCCTGTTAATTGATATAGCTTTTTCTTGGAGAGATTCTGATGTATTGTGTGTTTGAGAGGTTTACCTTTTATTTAACCAGATAGAAGTATTATTTCAATTTTGTTTTTTTAATATAACAAAGTTTATTTTACATTTGAAATTGCCTAAGATAGCTTTATTTGAAATATCTGACTCATTTCTCAACTCTTTTCTCCACATCTTTTCAGGGTATAGAGATGATAGATTTGGAATGTGGTGTACTCTCTGATTTTGTAGTACAGTAATAGGAGTGTTTTTCATTTTAGCCTGTAAAAATGTAGGTAGCTAAAGACATTGTTTTCTCATTATTATCTAGCTATGGATATAAACACTGTTTTTCTCCATTCTTCAAGTGCATATATTCTAAAAAGAAGTGTTAACTAATCAGATGTAGTTATTTTTCAGAGATCAAAGAAAGGTAAAATTTAGTATATGTGTGACCCCTATAGTTTGAGTATGAATAGTATGATATATTTGATGAATAAAGGATTTGGCAAGCTACTAGGATTTGGATTTGTGGAAAATGTTCATGTTCTTGTAGTAACAAACCAATGTAAAATATTTAAATTAATTTAAAAAATTGTTTTCAAGCCAGATATGGTAGTGCATAACAGTAGTCTTAACCCTCTGAATTGCAGAGGTAGAAGGCTTGCAAGTTCTAGTTCAGGAAGTAACTTAGTGATTTAGTGAGATACTGTCTCAAAAAAAAAATTAAAAAAGGGCTGGGATGTAACTCAGTGCAAAGGCCTTGGGTTCAAGTCTTAGTAACACACATGAAAAAAAAATTACACTGTGGGGCCAGGGCATAGTAGTGCGTACTTATAATAATCATAGGTATTTAGAGGCTGAAACAGGAGGATCTCAAATTCAAAGCTAGCCTTAGCAGTTTATTCAGATCCTGTTTAAAATTTAGAAAGGGCTGGAGTAATAGCTCATTGCCTAGCGTGTGTGAGGCCCTGCGTTTAGTCCTAGTTCTGGGGAATATAAAAGCTGTCTAATCACAATAATCATAAGACCAAAATAGAATTAAGGAAACTACCATACTTCTGCATTTAAAATTAATTAATTGACTTTGGCAATGGAAACCAAAAACAAAAATCAAAAATCCTTGACATTTTGTAAAATTTACCAAGTAATGACAAAGTTGGTCTCACTTTTTTTAGGTACCCATACTTCTGCTCCAGGTAATCTTATACTTTTGTATCTGCTATTCAGATCTGATTGGAAAAATACTTCTAGAAAATTGATCTAGAAGAAAAGTACCTTTTCTTTTATCCCCATCTTCTAGCTCTCTTAATTATAGTATAGCTTGTGTTAAAATATATTTTAGTCATGTGTATAAGAGATCCTTCTTTACCTTTGAAATGTTAAGTCAGCTCGCTTATTAATTATTTATATAGAAATTCTTATTTTTTTTTTTTAACCAGAGATGATTTTTCTGACTCTTTTGGGTTTAATTATGAGTAGTTTGAAAAATGAAAACGTTCTTAATGATTTATAGAACTCTTGAAGTGGAAACAGTTCACCTGTTTGTGAATGATAATGGTGCCACACTCTTCGAAATTCAAGGAAGTCAGAAATCCAAAAAATATTTCCTAAGTTTGGCAAAAATTCAGTATCTAGCAAGACCTGACTAGAACTGGCAGTTTATTTGTAGTACTTCTCATAGGTTGTTGAATATTTATGCTTTCCACTTCAGAAATACTGTTGATGGTACCATAGAATGATACCATAGATGTCATTGGGGGTGTTAGTGTAATATACTGTGCTACTCTTCTAAAATAATTCTGAATTTTGAAACATCTGGTTTGAAAGTTTTTAGGTAGGGAATTGTTGACCTTCATTATTGCCTGCTGACCAGTGCAAGATTGTTTCGGATGGAAATGTTTTTTTCTGAATACTTCAGAGTAAGCAGTGCGTACATATGCTCTTGAGATTGACATTGATTTCATAGGGTTGGCCAACATCTACTGATTGTTAGTTTTTAATTTTTATATGATTTAACTTGTAAAATATTTTTATTACCAGTCATTTGTGTAAGATTTCTGAAGTGCTTTAGATAGCACATACTTGTTATGACTTTTTTCAGCTGCCACCACACCAGTTGCTAGTTAATTAGAGAAGTTAAGGGAAGTAGAGTCCATAGAAATTAACATGGTAGAAAAATACTACTTCACTGTTTTAATCATTACCCTTTTCTCATTTTCCTATAGGTTTGTCTATTGGTGTAAAATCTTAGTCCCCATTTTTCCTGTACTCCCATTTATCCTTCCAAATATTTTCAATTTTTATTTGTTTGATTGTGCATAAGGAAGGCCTGGAAGGTTACTGAGTAGTGTTGGATTGAAGACTTGGCTGCCATAGGCAGGAATGGAGGAAGCTTTCTAGAAATAGGCCTGCATAAGCTCTTCATTGTCTACAGTCTGTCTTTTCAGTAACTACTGTTGCTTTTGATTTCCAAGATGTATTCATTACTTCTTCAAGTTCTTCAACTTTAGGGCCTATAGTTGTTATTACCTAGAAGTTTCGTAAGTGTACGTGACTCTTTTATTAATATGAATAGTATCCTAATAAGCAAGAAAACTGATAGCTTCTCTTGTATCTTCCACTTTCTGTGCCATTGCCATTATCTGTTCTCGCCTGTGTATTTGATCTAACATTGATTTTGTATATTAGAAATGTGGCACCAGTTGATTATCATAAATATTTCTGCTTATTTTGGTAGGTTAAGATTAAAATTAATGAAACAGTTTTTAGGGGAGCAGATTTATCTTATTTTGGATGTGACTCATTACTTGTAAGTCCATATGGTTTATAAAAGGAAGATGTAAAAATAGAATTTTTTTCTGTATTATCAGCAAGTTAAAATCAAGTGTTCAGTTTTTGAAAATGCCAATTTACTGTCAGAAACAAGTTGCCTCAAGATACCAGATAGAGCATGAGCTGTATGACACAAAATAGTGCTCTTCTTTTAAAAATATATTTTAATTTAGTTATATATATATATATTTTCATCTTCATTAGTGCTATATTGAATTAAACCATTATATCAACTTCATTGGTTTATTTAGTCAGATCGGGAGTGTCTACCATTCTTTGACTTAAAGTTGTTTATATTGTTTTGCAAGTTATTCACAAATTTTGGTGGTTTCATTTGTGTCAGCGTTGTGTGTGTGTGTGTGTATGTATATACATATGTGTGGTTTTTTTTTTCTCATATTTTTAACAGATTCTGAAGGGAGTGGTAATGGAAGTGAAGATCCTTCAAAGGACAGTGGAGAAGGTTCCTGTAGTGATTCTGAAGAAAATATATTAGAGGAAGAACTGAATGAAGATATTAAAGTAAAAGAGGAACCACTTAAAAATTCTTCAGAAGAGGAAGTACTGTCATCCGACAAACAGTTAATCAAAATGGAAAAGAAGGAGGAAGAAGAAAATGGAGAGAGACCTAGAAAGAAAAGGGAGAAGGAGAAGGAAAAAGAAAAGGAGAAGGAAAAAGAAAAAGAGAAAGAAAAAGAGAAGGAAAGAGAGAAGGAAAAAGAAAAAGCAACAGTATCTGATAATGTGGCTGCTTCAGCAGCTGCCACTGCACCAGCTGCAAGCCCTCCTGCTGCCAGCACATCCCCTTCTGCCCCCACTACGACAACCACCATAGAGGAACAAGTCAGTGAGCCAAAAAAATGGAATCTGCGTCGAAACCGACCACTTTTGGATTTTGTGTCCATGGAAGAGCTCAATGACATGGATGACTATGACAGTGAGGATGACAATGACTGGCGACCTACTGTAGTGAAGAGAAAAGGGAGATCAGCATCCCAGAAAGAGGGAAGTGATGGGGACAATGAGGATGATGAAGATGAGGGGAGTGGGAGTGATGAAGATGAGAACGATGAAGGCCATGATGAAGACCATGGCAGTCCTGCTAGCGAAGGGGGTTGCAAGAAGAAGAAGAGTAAAGTTCTTAGCAGAAACAGTGCTGATGATGAGGAGCTAACCAATGATAGCCTGACACTATCTCAAAGCAAGAGTAATGAGGTAGATCAACCCAATTTTTCTGATCTCTGTCTGTCTGGGGAAAAGGGAATTCTCTAAACCACTCTACTCATTATATTAAGTGGCTTCCTTAAAATCCTGTTTAACTCTGGGAGTAAATGAATGCCCTAAATGTAACATTTATTCAGCAAACCTTTATTGAGTACTTACCACTTATCACCGTTCTCAAGGAACTCACAGTCTCCGTCCTCGAGAAATATTTTCCTATCTATAGATTTGGTAAATCATAAATGCTTTCCGTTACTCTTTTTTTTCCTTTATCCTGATTATTCAAAGCACTGCTGAATGATGCTGAGTTGATTTGGAAAATTTGGGTCACCATTTTTCCATATCCACATAAAATTGTAGAGTTTTAGAATACTTTGGAGCAGGACAATAGCGTAATAAACTCAGATTCATGTTAAAGTTTTTAATTCCTTTACCAGTTGTAGCACTCATCATCAGTGTAGTCACCAAATCTTTGCTGTAGATGTATGGGAATAAATATAAACTTTTGTTTATATTTATTTAGTGAAAGAAGTGTCTCTACAAAGAAATGAAAAAGTTTCCATCATAGAACAAACTTTGCCATAATAAAACTACAGTAATGGCCCAGTTCTTCCACTTGAAGTTCTACTACTGAAAGTTAGGTTTGTCCTTTTGGTCCAGAGATGCCAGCGTGCAAGACTCTTCTTCAGTCAAACACATCTGTGTCGGGCTGGGGATTTGGCTCAGTGGTTCTGCTGCCTGCCTCACAAGCACAAGGGCCCGAGTTTGATCCCCAGTACCAAAAAAAAAAACACATCCGTGTCTGTCTCTGTGTTTATGTATATGTTTTTCTTCAAAAGATTGAGTTGTTGTCGTACATGTAGATGTATCTATTACATCACATGTGGAACTATAATCTGTCATTTCTGTTAATGTGTTTATCGTCAAAATTTACTTCTTTACCACTTACTATTATTTTTTTCTATCTTGAAGTACCTTAAACTGATAGATTTTCCTCTTTATGCTTTATTTGTTCTTTCACATTTTTCTATTTACAAATATTTTATAGCAGTGATTATCTACTTTACATTCCATGAAAAATTGTTTGGTTTTTTTGTTTTGTTTTGTTTTGTTTTTTTTAACCAAAATTTATAGCAAGCTATCAGTAGTCATATGCCAGTAGAGATGAAACAGTTTATAGTTTGTATTACAAATACTGATTAGCTTTTCGGTTGCCCACTTTCCTATGAAGAATGTTGCCTGCCTCCAGTGCCATCCTAATTCCTATCTTTAAATAAAGGAAACAGCATTAAGAATATAATGTAGTATTTTTTAATGGTATAGCACAAGCTGTTCCATATTATTGTTACTTTGGGGAATCAGAAATACGGAAATGCAAAGTTTACTGTTCTAATTTCGACATATTCAGTTGATTTTTATAGCATTTAATATTCTGTATCTGTTGAATGTTTACTTTTGAGTAACTTCCTTGCTTCATTTTTATTAGGCTGACATTCATAAAAGTAGTCTAGCTAATGATAGAGGCAGTGTGGATTAGATTTATGCTGAGGTTTGGAGGACACATGCCTATGTTTAGAAATTTGCCACATAAAATGTATATATATTATCTGTTCATAACATACTGCTTCAGAGTTTTAGGCTAACCTTTATGATGCACTTAAAGACCACATGTGCTATTTATTTTTTTAAACCACACCAGTGAGACTGTGTTTAGGATAATAGTTACAAAGACATTTCAGGAAGAAGATTTTAAAGCACTCTTTATAAAAGTAACCAAATAGAAGAATTTATGACAAGTTAATTTTCCCCAGAATAACACCACCTAGAAGTTTGATACCTGTTTGTACTGATGACTGTATTATTCACATCTTCAATATCATCAATATTTTTTGATTATTCTAATTCTACTTAAAACTAGATATGAAAATTTAATTAAAAACTAATCAGTATCTACTGTTACTTATATTTCTAAATTTTCATATGATTGGTTTTTGTAAAAAAAATGACAAGTTAATCTTTTTGTTGCTTGGTGGCCAATGTTTATATCTTGAATTTTCTGTTTAGCTAGTGATAATTACTAAAGATAGCTAATAAGTATATAGTTGAATATATTTGAAGTTTTATTGTTCTGTTAAGCTTTAAACATCACTTTGTAGTAGGGATAGCTGAAAATGTAGTTTTATAAATATGAAACAGAGAGCTCGGCATGGTGGCACATGTCTGTAATACTAGCCTTCAGGAGGCTGAGACAGGAGGATCACCGTGAGTTTGGGGCCAGGCTGGGCTACATAGTGAGTTCTAGTGTGAACTGTATAAGACATTGTATCAAAAAAAAAACAAAACAAAAATTATTTTAAACTTCAGAAGCTCAAAGGAAGACTTATTGGTACATTAATTTTTTTTTCTCATTTAACTCTGGCTTGTTTTATAGAAGTGTGTTGGAATTTCCTCCCATTAATCACAAACATTGGTAAAATTTAGCCCATTTTATATATTACTTGCAGTCGTCTCTGTGGAATACGTGTATTGATGAATGCTAAACATTTTAGAGCCCATTGAAAAACACTGGACAATATTAACATTTGTGGGATTAAGACTTTCTTTTTCCAAGTGATAAAATGAAATAAGTATTCACTGATTTATTACTGTAGTAATCTGTTATCCTAATAATAATATTAGATTCCATTTACTATCCTAGTTATTTCCTAGGTGATATCCTCTTGTCGTTCAAAACTCGTTTTCTTGACTTTTATATAAAGCAGTATTTTAAAAATTTTATTTTAAGAATTTTAGCTTAACTATTTTCTTTTGAAAGGTGATAGATATTTTCAGAAATATGCTAACAAAAATTGGTAACAAATTGGATCTTATATTCATTTGATCATAAGTATGCTTAAACCTATGTTTGTTTGTTATAGAAAAGTACGTTTTTCAAAGAATGTGTTTAAATTTCCCATTGAAGCATTTTCTGCCAGCCTTATAAGGGAATCATATAGGGACATAGTGTTGCACATTTCCCTCTTTGCCTTACAGTTCTAGTAAGAGTTTCATGTGGTGGGATCAGAGGTTCAGAAATACCAGTTAGTTTGGTTTTCTTAGCCTCTAAGTGATAATATTTAGAGAGATTGATGTAGAGATAGAATTTAGACATTTGCTGTTTTTCTGAGCAAAATAAGAAAATAGAGGAATTAGGGCTGACCATTGATGCTATTTTTTTCTGACCCAAGGATATTGTTTCACCTATGGGCAAACTATCTTTCCAGGGCTGGATAGTTTAATTCCACCAGAGAAATGTCAGCGCAGTCTATTAAGTCAAGTGGTCTCTTGATTGTCAAATTTTGGTAGTTTGCAGGGTTGCTTCCTAGTCTGTGAATTGTTTAACCTAGATGTGATGTATTAAGAAAAACATGTCTTTTTGAACTTGGGATGATATTTAAATTATTAGTGTTTGTCGAGGTTTGTCACTTCTTTTGTGGTTCTAAGGACGATATCCCAGTGTAATAAGTTGTCAGTTCAAATTTCTCTTTGTACTACCTGGAAGTAGTGCAGAGGAAATGAAGAAGAAGGAATGAACATTTATTGAGTGTCTAGCATGTGCCAGAGATACCCTTGCCACATATTCTATTCTCACAGTAACCTTGTGAGGTAGGTGTTATTTTTATCATCCTCATTTTACCTGTGAGGAAATTACACCTTCAAAGTTCACCAGCTAGTGAGAGCTGAGAATGAACCCAATAGTGCTTTACTTTAATTCAAATGCTATTACTTTTGATTTTTATTATTATTATTTTTTTAAAGCAGGTTTTTGCCTTGTAGTTCAGGCTGGCCCTGAACTCATTATGTAGCCCACACTAGCCTTGAACTTGCAGTGATCCTCCTGCCTGAGCCTCTCAAGTACTGGATTTAAGTGTGCACTACCATGCCCAGCAAATGCTATTACTTTGGAAGCATGGCTAATGGTTTGAAAATCTGGGCAAATTTTTGTTTTTTTTATTGTACCAAAGTACAGTTAAATAAATATGTTTTTTAAAAAGTATTATTTTCAGCTATATTTGTTACTTATTTGTTAGCCTCAGACTAGTTTTTATAATAAAAAAAAGTAAAATGCAAAACCTTTGAAGCACTAGAATCCTCAGGAAAATGACCTTAACTCTGTGTTGATTTTTGCATTCTTTTCTGATTTATTTTACAGATAAGCTGTAATTCTTGATGTTGTACCCAAAATATATTTGAAAAAATTATTAATTGTGATCTTTAGATGTTTTCAAGTTTCATTTACAAATTGATATTGAAATGTTGGCTCCATATGTTTCCTTTGGATATTGGTAGAATTGAAGAGACTGTAAAAATATAGATCAAAGTACATTTTATGAATGTATGGTATGGAACTAATTTATTTTGTTCTTGAATGTGGTCAGGTTCAACATGCCATCTTTTTGTTTTTTGCTACTGTGAACTGAGCCCAGGATCTTTGCATGGAGCTACATCTTCAGATATTTTTCTTTTTTCATTTTGAGACAGGCTCTGGCTTAGTCACTGAGTTGCCCAGTCTATGACTGAACTTTTGATCCTTCTGCCTTAGTCTCCCAGAGTTGTGGAATTACATCTTTCATTATATGTAATATTGAGCTCAATCTATTAAATATGACAAGAATACTTTTCTTATTAAAATTTAAATCCACAGTGCAGAAGGATTAAATGAAAACGAAGATATTTCTCTTTCTTGAATTTTATCCTTTTATATGCATGTATTCTCCTTTACAACTAGCTAGATAGCTTTATTACCACTTTGTACTAGCTAAACCTAATAGAATACTGTAGTTTTTCTAGCAGCTGGACAACCTAGAGCCTTATGTACATGATTTTTCTGAACTTGTTTATGCCTGTTCAGGCTGTCACTGATGTATCATCCAGTAATTTGATAACTGTGGAATTTCTGAATTCCTCAGCACTTATAGAATATAGTTTGTAACTCAGCCATTACATGCACACTTGCATATATGTGATCTTGAACTTATTTCTCCCTGTTTCATATATGTATGTCTTGTCTTTCTTAGGAAGCATTAAAAGATCCAAAAATGTAGGAACACTTACACTTTTAAAATCCATATATAGAATTAATAATTATTTATGGGTTAATTTTTTCTTCTAGTTTGAAGAAAAAAAGCAGAATGACTAAGGAGATGGAGTTGTTTGCATACATTGTTTTTTATTTCACAGAGGAGAGAAAATGGAACTTGCAGAGAAGTGAATAATTCAAAAGGTGCTTAGTCCTTTGACAAGGATGTGTGGTTCTCTAATATAGCACACGTTGAAATTATTAAAAGAATGGAATAACGACAAATTAGGAAGTGTAAAAATAATTAATAGTGAGAATTTTATTCAAATTACTTTTTAATTTAAATGTGGTTTTTCTCATATTTTAATGTTAGGACTCGCTGATTCTTGAGAAGAGTCAAAACTGGAGTTCTCAAAAAATGGACCATATTCTGATTTGCTGTGTTTGTCTCGGAGATAATAGTGAGGATGCTGATGAAATAATTCAGTGTGACAATTGTGGCATTACAGTCCATGAAGGTAATTTTGCTTTGCTTTTATTCTTTTTTTTTTTTTTGGTACCGGGGATCGAACTCAGGTCTTTGCCCTTGCAAGGCAGGTGGTGGAACCTCTGAGCTAAATCCCCAGCCTTGCTTTTATTCTTTTGGAAATGGGTGATTGACATTACATTTAAATAAATAAAACCAGTTCTTTTATGTTTATACTATTCTAAGGTTTTTTTCCTCTAATATTTCATGATGCTTCAGTGGTATGATGTATGTGATATCCTTAAACTATGATGTATTTTTCAGATTATCTTAATATGGCAAATGGTATCTTTTAAACACCAGTGTTATTATATTTTTCTTCCATGATATTTATTTTTAAAAAGTAGGAACAAAATCTAGAGTGTTATAGTCCAATAGACAGTATTAGTAAAGAACTTGTGCTCTAGGTCTGTCACTACTATATATTTTCTTCTTTTGTAGTTATACATTTTAGTTTTGAATTCGAAAGGAGAACTTACAGAGATCATGTTTTGAAATCTGAGATAGGAGTCACTCTTGAGAAAATTGTATGTTGAAAATATTATTTTCCTCATAATTTTTGAACCTTTTTAATGTTTGATTTTTACTTCAAAAATTCATTATGACATAATTTCCGACTTATGGGAAAATTGCAGGAATAATACAAATAATTTCCATATATTGTTCAGTCAGATTTACTAAAGGTAACATTTTAGTATGTTTGTTTTATCTTTTCTTTCATATACTAATATTTTCACTTCAGTGTTAATTGTGGACATAGTATTGTTGTTTCTCTGCCAATACCTCTGTATGCATTGCTTAATAACAAGTACTTTCTCTTACTTGACCAAGTAATTATCAGCCAAGAAATCAGCATTGATGGAGGACTTATGTAATCCACAGACTATATTAGGTTTTGCTAGTTATCACAATATTTGTCATTTCTAACAAAATAAAATCCAGAATTATGCATTGATTCAGTTGTGTCTATTTGGTTACCTTTAATCTTGAACAGTCCTGAGTTTTTGTGTTTTACACCATTGGTAATTGAAGAATATAAGATAGCTTTTTCTTTCTTTTTTAGTAAAATGTTCCTAATATCAGGTTTTCTCATGTGTTTTCCCATGAGTATATATAGGTTATATGCTTTTGGCAGGCAAGTCACAAAAGTTATGGTGTATTTTTAGTACTTCATAGTAGGAAGCATTATTTATTTCTGTAATGACCAGTGATGTTATTCTGATCACATGCTTCAGATGTTCAGAGAGTATTTTCCTGGATTCTCTGGTAAAGTTTTGTTTACTAGTTAATTTTTTCCTGTCAAGACCATGATTACCACAAACAGTCTCTGTGGCCTCACCGTCACCCACCTTTCTGGTATTATACCCTCCTCCCAAATGGTGAAGGTATAATGATGCCTTTTTGGAGCTTAGGGAGTTAAACTATAAACAAACCAACAACTGTTAAGGTACGCAGTTAGGCCATAACTGTTGGGCCAGAACTATGGAGAAAAATAAAGCAGATCAAGGAATAAAGGAAATGCTAAGGTTTGATGCATTTGAGGAAGTGACAGAAATTTTTATTAATAAAAGAAAAGAAAGGAAAGTCCTCTGAGGTAAGGTGAGAGTTGAGCAGTGACCTGAGGGAAGTGAAGGAGAAGTCATGGAAATTTGGGGAATGAGCACTCCATTCTAGAGGACCTGGGGAACACTTGGACCTGAGAACCATGAGTGATGACCTGAGACAAATTTTTCGAAAAGAGAAACTCTGCAGTCGTGTCTAATGTTTTTTAGAGTTAGTTGAAGAAGCGTATCATGTAGTAAATTACACTAACTCAGTGGTAGCCTCTTAAGTAACCCACCAGGCAAGCTGTGGGTAAATAGATTTACTGATAAAAATGCCTGTATCACATGTTTAATAAAAAGGCATAAAATACAGAGAGAAGCAAGGGCAAGAGGTAGAAATAAGTCAGCATCCAGGAGCTGAATAGAATTCCCTCTAGCTGGCGAGGCCTGTAGTGTATAGATCACCACACTCCTCTCCCAAGCCACTTACTTGATGTTAGTGTCTGATTTCTGGAGGTATTTGAATATATAGTTCCTCATCTATTTTGAGAGTGCTGATGATGCCTTATGGTTTCAGTGTTTCATATCTACAAATGTAACACGTTCCTTTACTGTATAGCTTCTTTCTTTAGGACTTGGGGTGTGCAGTGGGAAATAGCACCATTTAAAATTTAGAATGAATCCTTTCCTTGTCCTCAACAGACTTGTGGCCTTGGGGATATTATCTTAGAATGAGTTCTTTCCTAGTAGATTGATTGCTCAGTGAATATAGGTTTCTGAAGGGTGTCTCATTGGTCCTACTGATATGCTGAAAAATGTTAACGGTTCCTAAATAGATCCTTACTTCAGATGTATACCTCAGTGGAAAAATCTATATTCTTTCTAAGTTTTTTTTTTTTAAATAAAATATCGTTTTAAGTGAAGGTAACAAATAAGATGATTAAGCTGAGTAGTAATACTTAAGTAAAAATAATTGTGTCTGTATAGTCATGTAAAACAGCTTTTCTTGTATAATTCATTAGCTGTCTGTGATGGTTCAAGTTTCAAATACTTTTGAGTGTTTGCTAATGATTATGCATTTTACTGCCAGAAAAATTCGTTTTAATCAAAGTCCCGTTTTTATGGAAGAAGAAAGAAAGAAAGATAAGCAAAGGGAAAGTAATTACTTCTGAATGTGATGTTTCTATATTTTTGAAAGCTAGCTAATATGTTACTTATTAAATAGGGAAACTGAATAGTTTTTAAAATTTCTTTAGGTGAATCGTTATGTTGTATAATTAATTTTGTTGGTAGTATGATTAAGAGTCCTAATCTGAAAATTTAAAATGCTTTAAAATCTTAACGTTTCATTTACTTTTATTATTAGTAATACTTTATTTACTTAATTTATTTATTTTGGAGACATGTAGCTCAGGCTGGCCTTAGACTTACCTATGTAGCCCACGCTAGCCTCGAGCTTTTCTTGTTCTTCCTGCTTCAGCCTCCCAAGTACCACCACACCTGGCTCAGTAATCCATATTATTTGTACAAATTAATGGTATTTACTGTGTTACTTCCAAATGAGCATATGTCATAGATTGATCAAATCCCTCAACCTTTCTTATAGCTACATTCCCATCCCACCAGACCTGGGCACTGTGGCACACAGAACATCAATACTTGTCTTTCTGTGTCTGCCTTATTTCACTCATGATATCAATGATAGGATTTTATTCTTTTATGACTGAAGAATATTCCATTTGTGGGTGTGAGTGTGTTAGATATTTTCCTTATCTATTCATCTGTTTATGCTTGCCTAGGCTTATTCGTTTACTTAGCTATTGTTATAGGGCCACAATAAAAGTGAATATGCAGGCATCTCTTTTGTATGCTGATTACACATTTTTATACACACACACACACACACACACACACACACACACGGGATAGCTGATTGATTGTATAGTAGTTCTATTTTTAATTTTTTGTGTCTTCGTACTGTTTTCAATAGTGGTCATAGTAATTTACATTCCTACCAAGAGTGTAAGGATTTCTTCTCTTCATAACTTCACTAATTTTTTTTCTATGCACGCTCTGCTTTTTATTTTTATTTTTATTTATTTTTCCCTTTTCATTTTATAAAAATATAAAACAAATTTTATATCAGAATAAGAGAATAACAGTATTTAAAACTGTATATCATTATCCTCAAAGTAGTTACTCAGAATACAAGTCTTTAAAAAGATTTTTACAAAAAGAAAAACAGATAATAATACAAAAGTTTGTTTTTTTTGCTTTTTTTTCCTGGTTTTTTTGGTTTTTTTGAGATGGGGTCATCATTTTGCTGATTTTTTTTTCTACTTGTTTTACATGTTTGTTTATTTCTTCAATTGTCTTTGTGGTTTGATGGTTGACTGTATTATAGTGTTTTGTTCTTTTCTGTTTTTCATTTGATCTCTTCTGTTGGGTTTTATACTTTATTTATTATCATGGTGGTAGTTTATCTTTCTTCTACTTCTGTATGTTAAGGACTCCCTTAAACATCTTTTATAAATCTAGTCTCGTGTTTTTGGAAGGTCCTTAATTCTCCTTTGATGCTGGAGGATAGACTTGGTATGTGTAGTGATCTTGGTTGGTAGTTATTTTCATTTACATATGTTATTAACATATGTCCTTGACATATGTTATTCTGTGTCCATCTAGCCTTAGGATTTCTTTAATTTTTTTAATAGAGTATATTAGTAATGTGGAATGGTGAAGTACATTTTGGGAAACTGGTATATACATTTAACATATTTTGTTTGTTGCCATTACCCCGTCTTTCCTTCCTTGTCCCACCCCTTTCTTTTTCCAGAAAAGTCTTTTCTACTTTATTTCTTTATTTTGTAGGTTTCTCTTATAAGAGAAGTCATGTGATGCAGTATTTAACTTTCTGAGTTTGACTTATTGTACTTGCCATTATGGCTTCTAGTATTATTCATTTCCAATGAAAAGGACATTTCATTGTTCTTTATGGCTGAATAATATTCTGTTGTGTATCTATACCACATTGTCTTTATCTATTCATCTGTTGATGGACATCTAGGCCATTTTCACAGTTTAGCTCTTGTGACTTGTACTGTTAAAAATATAGATATGAATGTATCCCTAAGGTGTGCCATCTTTAATTCTTTCGGGTATAGCTGGATCAGATGTTATTTCTATTTTCATTTTATTGAGAAATTTCCATACTGATTTGTATATGGGTCCCCCCGCCATATTCATTTTCTTTTTTTTTTTTTCAGCTTTAATTGAGTTTACTGGTACATTTTAGGTATACAGTACAGTTACATTCATTGTTGGGATCTTGTACCTCTACATGACAAGTCTTGGTTCTCATTTTTTCCTCTTGTCCCTGCCCTCCCTTCACCCCCTCCTCCCCTCCCCATGTACAAACACTTTATTTCCATCTTTTCATTATCTCACATTTTTTTCTTTTCCCTTATTACCCATCCCCTACCCATCCCACCTTCCCTACATCTCCTTTGATTTTGAAGGATGGCTATGCAGGATTATAGTAATCTGGATTGGCAATTATTTTTCTTCAGTGCTTAAAAAACCTCCTTCCATGTACTCCTGACCGTTAAGGTTTTTGTTGAAGAATATGCTGTTAGTCTGATAGGTTTGCCCTTATAAGTGATTTGGCTTCTTTTTCTTCTTCTAACAGATGTTAGTATTCTTTCTTTGTTCTGAATTTCTGGCCTTTTGATTTTGATGTGTTTGGAGAAGTGCTGTTCTGGTCATGTCTAGTTGGGGTTTTAAATCTTGGCATCCATTTCCCTAGGTTTGGGAAATTTTCTGTAATAATTTTAATAGATTTCTTACTTGATTATCTGTACCTTGATACCCTCTTCAGGGCAGGTGATGAATAAATTTGTTTTTTTAAAGTTGTCTAGGGGTTCTTGGGTGTATTTTCATTATTCCTTGTTCTCTTTTCCTTATATTACTGACTGAATATTCGAGTATATCGACATCGTCTTAAAGCCCTGGTATCTTACCTTCTGATTCTTGTTTTCTGCTGCTGCAATATTCAGCTGAGTTTTTTACTTAACTATTGAAGTTTTGATTTCCAGGATTTCCTGGAATAACTGCTATTTCTTTACTGACGTGATTTTTCATATTTCCCATAATTCATTTAGCTTCTTGTTTGCATTTCTTTGAGCTTATTAATAATTTTGATAATTGATTTGTCCAGCTGCTTATTTTTCTGTTCTTTGATCTCATCAATCATTTCAACTATCAGTTTTTTAAAAGAAATTATGTGCCTGGAATTTCATCCTCCTGTTGGATCAGCTTTTGGGCACTTAGAGATTTTTGGAGGCATCTTGTTTTCTTATGGGTATTGTGGGTTTTGTGTTGAATTTTGTAGATCAGTTGTGATGGAAAGCTCTACCACTATTGTCTTGAATCTCTTTTAGTAAGTGGCCTTCTCCCTGTGATGTGCCCTAGGATTTGAGTGTGACTCTGAAAGCATCTACTCACTTTATTTACAGTACTAGGTTCAACACCTAGCACTGTATTGTGAGAAGAGAACACAAGTTATATCAACATCCAAAGAATACATCACATATGAACATATAATGTAAAACTTATTTAAACAATTCTGTACTATTTCATTAACTCAGGAAAATAAATAGTAATAATATAAGGTAGACGAGGCCAGATGCTCAGGCTAGTATAGGACAAGCTAGTATAGAACAGGGTCCAGGCAACATAAGGCAAAATCAAGAAGTTTGTTTTTTTTTTGTTTTCGGTACCGGGGATCAAACTCAGGACCTTGAGCTTGTGAGGCAGGTGGTGGCACCACTGAGCTAAATCCCCAGCCCAAATGGCATAGCTTTTTTTTTTGGTACCAGGGAGCAAACTCAGGTCCTTGTGCTTGAGAGGCAGGCAGCAGAACCGCTGAGCTAAATCCCCAGCCCTAAAATCAAGAAGTTTGAATCTTGCTTCCTTTCTTCCTCTTCCCCTTCCACTTCTTGCCCTTCTTTTCTTCTTTTTTCTTAATTTGTCTGTGATATTTCAAAAGACCTATTTCTGGTTCCTATATTCTTTCTTCCACTAGAGATCAAGTCTCTTGTTGAAGTTTTCAACCAAACTTTAAACATTTTTTATTAGTACATATTTGCCATACATATTGCTCACATTCATCATAGGGAATTTGTACCCATAGGTAATATATCTTAATTATTTTTTCCCATTCCCCTCCCCTCCCTTCAGCCCTCTTTCGTTCCATTTTTTCCTTCCATTGTTTTTTAATCCCTTTTCTCTTCTTTCCCTTCCTCTTCCCCTTCCCTTGTTCCTCTTTGCATTTGAACATATTCTTGCATTTGAACATATTCTTCCTACTTTTCAATATCCTCCATTTTGCTCCTTGTTTACCCTTAGGGTATCTCATACAAGAGAAACTGCGATATTTAACTTGCGTATCTTACTTATTTCATTTAAAATTGTGGTCTTGAGGTGGAGTCATTTACCTACAAATGACTTGTTTATACTTTTTTATGCAGAATAGTACTCTGTTGTATATAAATACCACATTTATTTATTCATTTATCTGTCTTCAAGATTTAGCTATTGTAAGTTGTGCTGCTATAAAAATGGGTATGTATATATAACTGTGGTATGATGCTTTTAACTCTTCGGGATATTCCTAGAAGGGGACTAGCTGGGTCAAATGAAACCTCTAGTTTTAGTTTTTTTAGGAATCTCCATAGTGATTTACACATTGGTTGTATCAGTTTACACTCTCACCAATGATGATGAAGGGTTCCTTTTTCCCTTTAGCCTCACCAGCATTTATTATTGGTTAATTCTTTGATGATAGCCATTAGCCATTCTTTTTACAGTGAGATGAAATCTCAGTGTGGTTTTAATTTGTGTTTCTCAAATGACATGTTGAACATTTTCATGTATTTATTTGCTGTTTGTACTTCATCTGAGAAGTATCTTCATTTCAGATGTTTATTTTTGTATTGGGTCTTTGAATTTGGGGGGATCTGACTTTTTTTAGTTCTTTATATATTTTAGGTATTAGTCCTTTGTCAGAGGAATAGCTGGTAAAATTATTTTCCAATTCACTCTTTAGTGGTTTCTTTTGCTTTTTAATTAGCTTTTAAATTTAATATGATCCCAGTTGTTGATACTTTGTAATATTTCCTGTGCAGTTGGGATTTTGTTCAAGTCTTTACCTATACCTGTGTCTTTAAGAGTTTTACCTATTCTTAGCTTCCAGCAAACTAAATATTTCTGTTTTTATGTTTAGATCTTTGATCAACTTCCATTTTAGCTCACTGCATGGTGAAAGATATGGGTCTAATTTTAATCTTCTGTATGTAGAAAGCCATTTTCCCAGCTTTTTTATTTAAAGAGGCTATCTTTATTTCAGCGAAGGTGTTCAGCCTCTTTGTCAAAGATGAGGCAGCTAATTGTGCCTAGAGTTGTTTTGTATAATGTTGTTATTTGTTTATTTATTTTTTTGGTACTGGGGATTGAACTGGGGTCCTTGTGCTTGTAAGGCAGGCCACCGAACTGCTGATCTAAATCCCTGGCTTTGTATGCTGTTTTTATCACAATAGCTTTGTAGTATAACTTGTAGTCCAGGATTGTTATACTCCCTCCCCATTCGTTTGTTAACCAGAATTGATTTTGTTCCTCTGGGTCTCTTCTGGTTCCATATGAATTCTAGGATTGTTTTTCTCTAATTCTGTGAGGTATGCTATTGGTGTTTTAATTGAGATTGCATTTAATCTATATAACAATTTTGAAAGTGTGTCCATTTTTACTGTACTGGTTCTGCTTATCCAAGAACAGGGGATAGCTTTCCATTTTTTTTTTCATATTTTCTTCGAACTCCTAGAGTATAGTAGTTTTGAATGTAAAGATCTTTTACTTCCATCATTAGATTGATTTCTAAGTATTTCATTTTTTTGATGCTATAGTGAAAGGTGTTGTTTCCCTAATTTCTTAGTGAATTTGTTATTTGTATACAGAAAGCTATTGACTTTTGAATGTTGACTTTGTATCTTGCTTATATGGCTGAATTTGGTTGTTAATTATAGGAGTCTTTTGGTGGAGTTTTTGGGGTCTTCTATGTAGAGTAACATGTCATCAGCAAATACTATAATGATAATTTAACTTCTTCCTTTCCTGTCCATATTTGTTTTATTTCTTTCTCTTGTCTAATTGCTCTGGCTAATGTTTTCAGAACTATATTGAACAATAGTTGTGATAGTCAGCATCCTTGTCTTGTTTCTGATTTTGTTTCCTTTTTAGTTTTTTTTTTTTTTTTTTTTCTTGTGACAGGATTTTACTATGTAGGTCAGGCTGGTCTTTGAACTCACTCTATAGCCAGGCCTGGCCCTGGTTATAATACTCTTGTAATACTCTTGCCTCAGCCTCCCAAGTACCGGAATTATAGGTGTATGCCACATTGCCTGGCTCCGACCCTTTCCTAAGCTCCTCTGTTTTTTTTTTTTTTTTTTCAATTTGTATCTACTCTAGATTCACTAATCATGTTTATTATAGTATTCATCTGTTTAATTAGATGTGTAATTATTTCTGTCTTTTTTTTTTCTAGATGCTTTTTCATCTGCTTTTGTTATTTATTTATTTATTTGTTTGGTACTGGGGATTGAACTCGAGGCCTTGCACTTACTTGATGAGGCAGGCAGTGGAACCACTGAGCTAAATCTCCAGTCCTACTTTTGTTATTTCTGATGCTTCCATTTCAGAAAGTTAGGCTGAGTGAGTCTCAGGCTCAGCTGGCCTCTCCTTAAAATGGCATCTGACCAGGAGCACTCTCTAGTGGTACTGCAATCACTTGGACTGGAGTCACTCACCAGCTGTTGTAGCTTATAGCATCCACTGCTGGGTTCCACTGCTGAGTTTCTCTCTGGAGGCCTTCAGAGTCACCTTTTTTCACTGTGTATCTGTAGATTCCAGCTTCCTTTCTCTTGCCATGAGCTAGGAGCTGGGAAGAAAGTGAATGTTGCACCTTTTTCTGTGTTGTAGTCTGTCTCTTCAGTTTCTCTGTAGGCTTCAGTTTTTGCTTCAGATCCTTCCAGCATTCCAAGGATCCACCTCTCTCCTTGTCTTCTCCAAGCTGTCATTTTCCAGTGTCAGTATTCCAAATTTTGGAGAGACTGAAGTGTTACTGCTTACTGCTCCACCATCTTCCTGGACTTCCTCAACTGAATTAAAAAAGTTTTTTTTATTTTGGTTCTCTGTTTTGGTCCTGAGGATCTGGGGACTGAACTCAGGGCTTTTGTACTGAGCTGTATTCTTAGTCCTTTTTTGTTTTGAAACAGGATCTTGTTCAAGCTACGTTCATACTCCCCCCCCCCCGCTGAGATTACAGGCACGCACCAACACATACAGCTGAATTTTTTTTTAATCTGAGTTATGAAACTCTTTATCCCTAAGATTTCTGATTCTTTTTCAGTTTTCCCTTTCTGAATTTTTTCATTCATATGCTGCATTTTCTTCCTAATTTCTTTTTCTTTTTTTGAGACCGGATCTCACTGTGTAGTTCAGGCTGGACTTGGGACTCTCTGTGTAGCCCAGGCTGGTGTCGAACTCATGATGATCCTCCTGCCTGAGCCCCTGAAGTGCTGATATAGGCATGAGCCACTGTACCTGGCCTTCCTAATTTCATTTAAGTGTTTATTTGTATTTTTGAATGACACTGAAGTTTTTTTGAGACAGGGTCTCACTATGTAGTTGAGACTGATCTGGAACTCACTATGTAGCCCAGGTTGGTCTTGAACTCATAGTGATCCTCCTGCCTCAGCCTCCCTAGTGCTGGGATTACAGGTGTGCACCACCATGGCTGGCTGCTGAGGTTTTCAAAAATCGGTCTTTTAAATACTTTATTAGGCATTTCATCTCCCTTAGTCATCTAGATTTTCTTCCATGTTATTTTCTAACAGTTTTATAATTTATATTTATCATTAGAGTCAGTGATCCATTTTGAGATAATTTTTGTTAAGGGACTAGGCCTGTGTCTAGGTGTTTTTTTTTTTTTTTGTGCATAATTTTGTGTAGTTGTGCCATCATTGTTTGTTCAGAAAAACTTATCTTTGCTCCATTGCTTTAAAGGCTACTTTCTAAAAGTTAGTTTTACTTTTTTTTCTTCTTATATTGTGATATTGCTGAGAAAATGTTGATGGACCTTGATATCTGTTATTGTATTTTTTTCTTGAAATGGAGGTTTGAGGAAATATTGAAGGATGACTCCTATTGTGATGTGTAGTAATTAAAGCATTTTTTCTTTTTGGAGCTGGGAATTGAACCTAGACCTTGTACATACTTGACAAGTGCTTTACCACTGACCTGTATACCTCTAGACATAAAGTAATTCTTGTAAGTCCTGCAAATTGGAATGCAGAGGACATGGTTAGAAAGTAGTGTATAATACTATGTATTTCATAATTTCATGTTATTGCTAATGCTTCATGCATTTTCATATATTAAGTTTTTACTTTCAGAGAAGTTTGATCTTGGAGAATAAATGTGTTAGTTTTTATTAGTGTAGTTTTAGGAATAGAAGTTTATGGCTTTTGGTTCTTTTTTGTATGCAAAATTTCATATAAGAGAATGATATGTTTTTACAGCAGTGCACAAAGTATGTACTTGAAGGATTTGTGGGGCCTCTTTTTTTTTTTTTTCCGCAGTGCACAAAGTATGTACTTGAAGGATTTGTGGGGCCTCTTTTTTTTTTTTTTTTCCTTGTATTGAGGTTATTGGTACAATCTAGGTATACAATACAATTACATTCATCATTGGGATTCTGTACCTTTACATAATAGGTCTTGATTCTCATTTT
>NW_022900916.1:54135722-54179601 GCF_012274545.1 Fukomys damarensis | reverse complement strand
CTCATTTGCCCTACTGTTTGCCATTGGTGAACTGGAAGTCTGTCCTTGTGTCTTGCTTAAGTGTTTTCTCATTTTAATTTTTGTTGTCGGACTGTCCTTGGTCTAATCTCTGGATTATCACCCAAATCTTCCTGATATAGTTGCACCCGAGCTTCTGTGTCTCTAACGACCCACAGACCTTCTCATCTTCAACACATCAGAGAAGACAGCTCATCAAATCATCGGCAATGCTTTACCCCAACTGATACAATCAGCAACACATTAAGATCAAGCACAACTTGGACACTAACCACCTGTGGTAGTCACTAGTCTATCATCCTTAAAATTTGAATTATTTATCACCCAAATCTTCCTGATATAGTTGCACCCGAGCTTCTGTGTCTCTAACGACCCACAGACCTTCTCATCTTCATAACATCAGAGAAGACAGCTCATCAAATCATCGGCAATGCTTTACCCCAACTGATACAATCAGCAACACATTAAGATCAAGCACAACTTGGACACTAACCACCTGTGGTAGTCACTAGTCTATCATCCTTAAATCATTTGAATTAAATTGAAATCAAGAAGCAGTCCAGAACATGTATGCAGTGAACAAACTTTTCAATATAGTATATTTACCATTTAATGGCTCAGACAGAGTGAGGATGCAAGACCCCTGATCTCAGTTAGCTGATTGCTTAACCCCATAATGCTGACTGACCTCGGACTGCAAGGTCCAGATTGAGTTCCCCATCCTTCTGAATGGTTGAACTCCGCAGTGTTCTATTACAGGTTTCCCACGCCCTTTCTTTAAAGATGTTCAAAGTTGGGAACTCAGACAAATACCCTTGATGACCACCTCTGTCTTTGCAGAGTGGGTCCAAAGACTTGCACAGTCAGGAGGTCTGAGAGTGCGGCGGGGGGCGGATTATGGGGGTTCAGGGGCCCCCGCGCGGCTACCTTCCTGGCGCTTGAGCGATGGCTGCTGGGTCAGAAGCAGGCGTGGTTCTCCTTCCTGTGGTGGATCGGGGCCCGGCCTACCTCCCGGTGCTTGAGCAATGGCTGCTGGTGTGGGGCGTCTTTTTCATTTTTACTTTATTTTGTGGTGATGGGTATTGAACACAGGACTTAAGGCAAGCTAGGCAAGTGCTCTACTACTGTATTAAACAGCCAGTCCTACGAACTAGATAACATTCATGTTAGTAATTTTTTTTTTCACTCTTGGATGCTGTCACAATTTAAATCTTAAATGTCCCTTAAAGGCTTACGGGGCTTTTGGAAGGTGATTGGATTGTGGAAGGCTTTATTCATCAGTGGATTAACAGGCTGAAGGTGCTACTGGGAGATGGGGCCTGGTTGGGAGACACAGGTCACTGGGGTCCTGATCTGGAATGGTGTATTCTTATTCCCAGCTCCTCCTTTGTCTCTCTGCTTCTTGGCTGCTGTGGATTGAGCAGCTTACCTCTACCGTGTCTTTCCACCAAGCTGTTTCTGCCTTGGAGCCAGCCAGGCATGCACTGAATCCTTGTGAACTAAAATAAACCTTTCTTTCTATGATTTGTGGGTGTTGGACATTTTGTCCCAATACACTATCCCTTTGTTAAAATGTGCATTCATCATTTTATGAAGTTTAGTATCTTGTGAACATTTACATTTATTTTGTTACTTCCTGTACATTTCCTTTGTCATTTTTTAACAAATTCTATTTTTCTTTTTCTCATGGACTTATTGGGATTTTTTTTTTAATGCTAATCTTTTGTCTGTTGTATATTGTTATGGCTGGTATCTAAATGTTCTCCCAAAGCTTCGTAACATCCTTAGGGAGTTTTAAAGATGGCTGAATTAGGATAGATTAATTTGGATTAAAGGTGTGACAGTGGGATTAACAATATGGATAATGGAAGCCCCACCCATACCTAGGGTGGCACCAATCAGTAGGTTTGTAGCCTAGATAGAACATGAAGAAGGCAGGCTTGCTGCTGTTGCTGCTTGCTGCCTTTAGCTTGCTATACCATGGACTATTTCTCTTCTACCATGCCACCCTGCTTTAGAACCAGCCAACTGTGGAGTGAAGACTCTACAGACTGAGCTGAAATAAAGCTTTCGTCTAACTTTGGATGTCAGGTATTTTGTCTCAGCCAAAAGAAAAGTAACTAAGCCATGTTGCAAATGTTTCCCTCCCTCCCTCTCTCTCTCTCTCTCTCTCTCTCTCTCTCTCTATTAAAATGAGTGTCACTATGTAGTTCAGGCTGGTCTTGAACTCACTGCGTAGGCAGGGTGGCCTCACTCATGGTGATCTTCTTGCCTCAGCCTCCCGAGTGCTGGGATTACAGGTGTGCGCCACTATGCTTGGCTTAATATTTTCTGTTTTTGCAAATATTTTTTCTATTTTTTACTGTCCTGTACCTTTTAACTTTATGGTAATTTTCATTATTTAGAATTTTTTAAAACAGTCAACACCTGTATATCTATATTTACTACTTTCTAAGTTCCAAAATGCATTTTCATATGATATTAATTAATCCTGGAAAGGGAAATTTTCTAAAGTATCATAGGAAGTAGTGTTGCTAGAGTTTGAGTTTTATTTTATTTTCAATTTCGGGTACTTAAAGTAATAAACTTCCATAATGTAATTAAGGCAAGCAACTTTTTCTTAAATAGCCATGGTTAAATATGAACTTCTCTATGTCTTTATTTACTGAAACTATTTGCTCCTGTTATCTAATGTAGGAATATACAATTAAGTATAGGAAGTATAGAGCAGAGACTAGAATAATATTTCAAGTACAAGTGTTTCTTGAGTTACCATGGGGCTACCTTTCAATAAAATATGGGCAAAATATTATGCTTTGAATGCACTGATTACAACTAATCTTCTGAAAATTGTAGCTTAGCAACATTGTATACTATAGAAGGGTTTGAGTTGTTTACCCTCACAATTGCGTGGTTGATTGGGAGCTGTGGCTCTTGCTACTCCTCAGTATTGAGCAGTATTGAATATTATACAGTGTTTCAGTAGCCTGGAAAAGATCAAAATTCAAAATTTGAATGGTGGTTTTAACTAAATGCATATGGCTTTTGCACCATCATGAGATGATGTCAAAACTCTTATCTGTAGTTCTAAGAGCCAGACAACCATAATGTTTGATGCATTTTCTCTCTTTTTTTCTGAAATTGTTTACCCTCAAATGATCATAAATAAAAGTTTCTTAATTTGAGATTTTGCTAAAGCAAATGTTGCTTATTAAATGCATTACTTTTGTAGAGAACTGACTTCATCTAAAAGTAAATAAATTTTTTTTCTCTTTAAAATCTGAGGGCTGCAGCCTCAGATAAGCACCTTGTGGCAGAGCTTGTAACTGATTTGTAATGGTAGGTTACCCCTGAGTGTGAGGTCACTTATTCTGATGATTTCAGTGTCTGAAGAAAACTGTCAGGTATGTATTGTAGTACATGACAGAACATTAGGTAGTGCACAGCCAGCAATTACCCTCAGATTTAGTTGCTATGCTGTGAGATGAAGTGTACTACATTATTTATTTTTTGATCTTCTGTTAGCCTAGCCCTAGGCCATTTTTATTTTTATTATATGCAGGAATATAGCCTCGTGAGTACTCATGAGGTACAATGTGTTCATGTAATAACCATTTGCTTTTTATAAGTCATTGAATACTTTGGTTCTTCTGTGCTTTAGTATATCTTTGTGACGGGTGTCGTACACATTATAGATGACTTTTAGCAATATTAACCATTCTGAGATCTTATTTCAGGAGTGTGTTTACCATGTTAAATACAGTACAGGTATTTTCAATTTTTAAATTGTGACTTTTGTATTCCTGTTTTTTATATAGTGAGAGATATTAGGAGAAATATTATTAAATACATACTACAGATATGGTAACTAAGTCTCAGAGATTCAGTTTGTTCAAAGTTACATAGATAAAAGGTAGAAGTCTGTAGATCTTTTGTTCTCTTGTGAAAAGCTGGAGAAAATTTCCAAAAACTTGGATCCATCCATAGTTTTGTAAAATGCAAAACAGTTGTAAACATACTTCATATTATTTTTCCTTAAATATGATTTCTGTAGATGACTACTCAGAGGTTAATTCTAATTACATGATAGAAACGTGTTTTCCGTGTTACTTATTTGAAAATATCATTAGCATACATAAAATGAGTCTTATATATCTAAATTTATTTTACATGTTTACCCACACGAAAAAAAACCCATTTTTTTCCTTATGTATCTTTTGTGTTCAAGACAGACTTTTTTTTTTTTTTTTTTTGATACCGGGGATTAAACTTGGGCCCTTGTACTTGTGAGTCAGGCGGCAGAATGAATAAGGATTTAAAAATGTGTTTGGCTATAAATTGTTATACATTAAAGTAGATATACAGAGCTAAAACTTTGGTCTAAGGCCCAATAAACCCAATGGAATGACTGAGAAATATGAGAAAAGTGGCAGGTGAAAGTGGTTAGTATAGAAAGACAGCTATGAAAGTGATGATAGAGTGTGGGCCATTTTTCAGGAGCAGTGAAGCCAAAGAAGAAATTCTTGCTTACTTGCTGGTTCTTCTTTCAGTTTGCATAATTCCAGTATTTTGGGTTACAAATTAGAAATATCTTGACAGGGGAGCTCAGAAATCATGCCTAAAGTTTTGTGTAGGTGCTTTAAAACTCTGCAAATGTTTGCCCTGTATAGTATAGTCTGTAAAAATAGAATTGAAATTTTGCTTTATTCCAAATAAATGAACTGCTGTGCTTTGCCCTGATTGTACTGAATGAGGTTGATAAATTTGATAGCCTCTTGGGGATTTATTATCTTGGTAATTATCTACTTTGAGTACAGGTTTTCTCTAGTTTGAAAGAATTTGTTTTAAAAGAAACATTACTTTGTAAAGAAAGTGGTGCATAGCCCATTGACAAAATAGATCGACTGTGCTTATTGTTTTATAACTTTTTCTTTGACTAACAACATTTTGCTCACTGCTGCCTTTACAGAAAGGTGACAATATTGGTGACAGTAACTGCTTCCAAGGATAAAATTATTTTTCCTTTTAAGTTTATGATTTCATATGTTAAAAATTCATATCTAAACATAAGTGAAGATGATTGTTTGCCAATCACATTTTATATTAAAAACGATTGAGGTCCTTTGCTTTTGTATGTAATAAGTTACTTTAAAATTTCTTCTTTAGCATCATAGATGATTTTCAGATTTTATTAAACTTCACTTGTTATAAAACTTAAGGCCCTGGGAATTTAGCTCAGTTGCACCACTCCTGCCTTGCAACTGCAAGGTCCTGAGTTCCATCCCTGTTACTGCAAAAAGAAAAAAACAAACAAACAAAAAACCACACACACAAATTTGAATAGCATAAGGATAGCAGTGCTTAAGAATTTTTTGTAACAGTTTATGTAAGTCATAGTTGTAAACCCAATTTTTAGTTTTCTTCCTGGTAGCTATTGTAATTATGATTTATATTGAGTAATGGTAATGTGTGAAAAAAATACAAGTAACTATTGATTTATAATGACATCTAGTGAATTAATGTTAGTAATTAAAAATTATTTGCTAGCTGTATATGGTTCTTTTTCTTTGTTATGGGTGATTTGTTTAACTGAATATGTATTTATTTGTATTGTTATTTTATTTTACTTTGGATATGTTTTGATTATAAAAGATTATTCTCCAGTTTAGACTGCCTGCTTCGTATATAACTAGTTCAAGTAATAACCTGATATTACATTGTGTGCATAGAGACTTACTTTTGTGGTGAAGTCTTTTTTTTGATAGATGATCATCACTGATACATGGCACTATAGGTGGGTATTTGAATGTCATCACTTTTACTGGAAGTTTCTGTGCCCCTTACAATTTGGCACTAATACTGTACTTTTAATTTTTTGTTTTAAATAATTTTTTAAACTTTTATTAGTATGTGTTTGCAGTATATAATGATTACATTAACTTTAGGGAATTGGTATATGTACATAACACATTTCAATTCTCTTGTTTCCTTTCCTTCCACCTCCCTTTTATTTTTCCAGAATCAGATTCATTTATTTATCTTATAAGGCTTTATAAAATTAAGTATCATATATATAGATTAAAACCAGACTAATAGGCCAAAGAACACATGAAGAATCTTAGACAGTTGTACTAAGTCAAGGTACACTTTTAGATACATTGTCAGCATTGAATTACATTTTTTCCTTTCTTTTTCTTATTATTTATCTTTAATTTGTATATATATATATTACATTTTTAATATAAGGGAAACCATGCAATATTTAAGCATGTATATCTGAGTTACTTCGTTTAACATTATGGCCTCAAGGTACATCCATTTTCCTACGAATGACTCAAGTTTATCCTTTTTTATGCCAGTGTAGTACTGTATTATGTGAAAATACCACATTTTCTTGATCCATTCATCTATTGATGGACAAATAAACTTTCGAAGATTTAGCAATTATGCACTGCACTGCTCTCTCTCTCTCTCTCTCTCTCTCTCTGTATGTGTGTGTGTGTGTGTGTGTATATATATATATATATATATATCACTGTGTTATGATGTCTACCTCTTTTGGGAAGATACCTAGAAGGGGAATAGCTGGGTCAAATGGAACTTTCAGTTTTAATTAATTAATTAATTTATTTTTGCTACCAGGGATTGAACTTGGGTCCTTGTGCTTGTGAGGCAGGCGGTGACACCACTGAGCTAAATCCCCAGCCCAGATTTAGTTTTTTGAGGAATCTCCATACTGTTTTCCATAGTGTATACCAATATACATTCCCACCAGCAATGGAAAAGGGTTCTTTATCACCACAGTCTTGATAAAATTTTTTTTGGTTGATTTCTTTATGGTAGCCACAAAGAAAAATTTTAAAGTATATTTGGCTGTAAGTTGAAAAGCAGTAGAATGTATATAAAGTGCTAAAACTTTGTTCTAGAGCTCAGATCATCTTTCTTTTTTAAATACAGAGACCGGATTTCTTTAAATAGCTAAATACCCCAGGGTGGCTTGTACTTGGAATCGTCCTATCTCAGCGTCCCAGAGTGCTGGGATTATAGGCTTGCTTATGCCACCACACCTGGATTGAAGGTTATTTGATGTAATGGTAGTGTCTTTTCAGAAGAAAGGAAATTGGATTATATGAAATTCGTATGTGTCTAGCACCATTTTGAAAAAAGAAAGTGATTTAGAATTTCTGACTCTTTTTGGAGAAGTGTTTTTTATGTAAGGTGTCAGTACTACACCATGGTTTTAAATAGTCTGAGTAAACTTACTTCTCAGAACTTTTCATTTGTCCTTTATTAGATTTTATGTTTGTCAGTACTTTGTGTCTACTAATACAGATTTTGGGTACCTTAATGTTGACAAACAATTCTTCAGGGTAATGTGACATGACTTACTAGTGAGTTTGATTGGTTTGCCAGGCACTAAGAACTCTTCATTGCTGAGTTTATAGGTAATACTAAATATCAGCATTTTAATGATGACAATTTGATCTTACTAAGATGTTGGTGGTGAAGTCCTACCTGAAATTCTGATTGGTTCTGAACCTTTGACATATAATCTACCCTTTATAAGCTCAAAATCAAATCTTTTTTGGTTTCATAAAAAATTTAGGAAAATCTGGAAGCCCTGTAACTTTAAATATAATTTACAATTCCTCACGTAAATATTTGAGTTCATAAGAAAACTTCTTGTTTTTTAAATAATTGGAATGTAGTTGAAGTGTACTAAAAAATGTAAAGATCTGTGTAGAATTATCTGTATGTTCATGTGAGTAAAGATTTTTATCATATAATCTGCATGAATAATTTAACTTCTTTCTGAATATCTAAGTTTAGTGAATTAGAAGAAGGAAAAGATGTCTTGTTTTTATTCATTTCAGTTTTGGATAAATTTTCATAGAAGACAAAAGAATTATAAATTTTTAAATAGACAATGTCTCATATAGTTACTAAAGAGCTCATATATAGGAAGGTTTGAGAATGAAAATTAACTGTAATCTGAACTTTTCACATTGTTCTATAGCTTTGATTTTGTGCGCATATGTTTCCTTTTTTTGGTACTGGGAGTTAGACTCAGGATCTTACACTTGCTAGCCAGGCATGGTACCACTGAGCTAAATCCTCAGCCCACATATATGTTTCTGTAGTCTTTTCCTTTTAATGATATTTTACATTTCTGGTTATGAGTTTGTATTATTGATCTACTTCTTACAAAATTATATCAAAGGCATTTCGTGTGTTTTTTGAATGAATTTCATCTTGTTTATATTCTTGTACTTTTTAAAGAGATAACTACATATTTAGTAATCAGTAGTTTATTAATATAGTTTTTTAATAATTCATTTTTAATTTTAAAATGTTTTAAATTTTAAAAATTTCCCTATGTTTTAATTCTTTTCCTGTATGCCTAAAACTATTGAAAAATATCATTTATTTCATCTTTTTTTACTATGTTAGGTAAAAATATTTTTGTAAAATGATTTTACTTCTGTGTTTTAATATCAATCTTATAAATCTTTGCCTTTTCAGAAATTTTCTCTTCATCCCACCCCTTTTATTTCTGGGCGAGGGGTATTTTGTAAATACTAATATAAAAAAGAAAACATTTAAAAATAAGTATTTCCTTTTTTTGTTTTTTGTTTATAGGTTGTTATGGAGTTGATGGAGAGAGTGACTCTATTATGAGTTCAGCTTCTGAAAACTCCACTGAACCTTGGTTTTGTGATGCTTGTAAATGTGGTGTTTCTCCCAGCTGTGAACTGTGTCCTAACCAGGATGGAATTTTCAAGGAGACAGATGCTGGAAGGTTGATGTCCTGATTATATTGTATTCATATGCTGCTTTATGACATTTCTGCTTTTGACTCCTGTTCTTCTATTTATGATTTTCTGAGATAAAAACTTCATTTGATTGCTTTTTTTGTATCTTCTTGGCGTGAAACAAATGCCATTAGGCTACAAATGAGAGCAGGAAGGAAGACAATCAATCATTTATTGTGTCTGACTGAAGAACAGGAAAGCTTCTTTAACCACTGAGATATACTGGGAAATATTTTTATTAACTGTGGTGGCTAGTACACATATAGACACCTCCCTTGATATACAGCTGGGCAAGAAATCTGTTATTTACTGTTTGAACACTTTGTGTTGATGTTTTTATAGTCACAAAAAATATGGAAATTATAGGCTTTTGTACAATTTTGCTGGATACAATATCAACTTGATTCAAGACATAAAACATCAAGAAAATTTGACAAGCCTTTAGTATTCTACCTTTAAATGGAAAGTAGGAGAAAGGAAAGAATAATACATGGAAAGAATGAAAAGCTTAGTTTTTGAAAATTGACTTCTATCAGTAAGCTTAATTGGAATTTTTTCTCTTTTTTTTTTTTGAGACAAGTTCTTACTATGTAGTTGAGACTGACCTGGAACTCACTATGTAGTCCAGGCTGGTCTTGAACTCAACTGTGATCCTCCTGCCTCAGCCTCCTGAGTGCTGGTATTATAGGCGTGTGCCACCATGCTAGGCTCTCTTCTATTGTTGATGTGAGCTACAAGTTCTACATAGAAAATGTTGTGATGTAATGTGAGAAAACTATAAAACATTCTTATGATTACATTTGTATTTCATATCTTAGGGAGACTATTTTACCTCATCGTTATTTTTTTTTGTAACGGGAATCGAATTTGGAACCTTGCTCTTGAAAGGCAGGCTGTGGAACTACTGAGCTAAATAAATCCCCAACCCTATTTTACCCCATTTTAAGTGATCTTATACATCTGATCATTGGAAATATTAGGCATACCTTCCTTTTGTCTTTGTTGGTTGTCCTCTACCATATTGTGAAATAAAGAAAGCTCTAAGCTAAATTCCTTGATTTTTCAAAGTAAGCATTATAAGTGCAGTAGAAGGCATGTTTTAATTCATTTCAGTCACAGTTATCATTAGCCATGTTATATTTTGTAATTATTAATGTGAGCCCATTTATTGATATGCAACGTGAGAAAAAGTAAATTTCCCACTCAGAAAACTTTAGGCTTTTATTCAAGGGGTAAAGACAGCAGATTAGATACATACATCTTTGTAACTTCTTCCTTTTTAGTGCTTCCTGCCTGTTAGATACTTAGGTATTGTTTATGAGGTGAAGTAATGAAAATAACATACTGGAAATGAATGTGTATTATAAAGGAACTGTAAATATAAAGCATTTTATAATCACTTGATTTATTAATATAGTTTCTAGTCTGAAATTAATCTTTTGAGAAATACATTTGTATTTGGTCTACCTTATTAACATGTATGCATTTAAAAGAATCTATAAATAGCTTCCATGATGGAATGACAATTTTAACTGTTCTGTGGTGGTTTTATGTGATGTTTATTTTTCTGCTCCTTCCCCAATCAACATCTGTCATCATAGCTCCAAGCAAAATGGATGGTAAAGTAACAAGGAAGATTTTTTTTGGTTTTCATTTCCTGATTTGTCTTAATTACAAATTCTAAAATATGTGTTAGTGAACACATAAAAAAGTATAGTGATATTAAAAGTGACCAAAATTGTCTTAGCAGTTTCCACTTACTTTGATATGTATTTTAGTAAGGATTCAAGTTGGTAGCCTCACATGAGTGGTTGGATGAAACGATATACTTGTATGCCAGTCACACTGAAATAGCAGTTTAAATCTCTAGTACTCGTATGACTTGTTCTAAAAGATTTTTAAGGAGGTCAGTATGAAGCAAGCAGCCAGCTGTTGGATTTATCAAAAATAAACTCCTACAGAGTACAGCGACATTTAATACACCAGTGGAGCATGAAAAAACTGTACAAATTAAATTGAGAAAGCAGCTGCTTGTTGAAGATGTGTATCTTTATATTGAACTCCACAGGATGTATTTGAAGATTGGATTAAAATGTTCAATCAAGAAAATCTCAAAACTTTGGATTTTTGTCCCTATAAAAAGATAATATTTTTAAAGATTTGTAGCTGTTTTCCTTAGTGCCTTTATACAGTGATTCTTCATCCTTTAAAGTTTTATATCATAGAACCAGAACCATGTATTCTTTACAGCCTCTCATCTGAGTTAAAGCAGAATTTATTATTAATATATTCAAAAAGTCAATAGAGACATGCTATCTAATTTTTACCTCTTTTTGTAGAAGTGATAGATCTATTTAAATTTCAAGGACAGTGATTCAACATCAGTTGTAAGCAAACGGAAAGAGTGCCTAACATATTAAAAGTGATCAGCTTAATTTAAAAAACATGAAATCAGAACCTACTCTTAATTTTTTTTAAGACTACTGAAATGGAACGTTCTTTGGTTAGTGTTACAGCATTGTTCAGACTTTAGAAATATAATTCTGTGTGGGGCATATAAATTTTAGTACATGTGTTGTTTGGTGAACAGATGAGAGGAATGAAAATGTGACTTCTTTCTATTATTATGTTTGATTTGTATCTTCCTCCTGTGATCAGCTTTGAACCTGGGAAGAGAGTTAAATTGCACATCAAAACATATTTTAAAATATATCGTGACAGCCTTTGGAAGAATAACAATAAAGAACAGTTTTATCTAATTACTACAGAGTAATCTCACAGTTCTTAAATTAGAATCCTTAATTCTTAAATTAGTTCTCTGAGTGCTTAGAGCAATGACTGAATATTTTTCCTATGCATATGAAAATGTTTTGTTTCACTAGAATAGTTTTGTGCAAATGTTTGAGGATAACAGATGAGACCACAGTGCTGTGAATTTTAGTATATGTGCTGCCAAAGTGAGCACTTGTGTAGTGAATTTTAGTGAAAGGCAATTATGGTTAAATCTGAGTTTTGGGTAAGCTACTGAAAAAGTAATGCTTAATGCAGTCATGTTTTCTGTAACTAACTGCTGTCATTGTATTGATGTTCTGTTTTCTTCATTTACGTGACTGAGATTAACATTTGATCAAAGAATTCTTTCAGTAGTATTTTAAAGTGGCATGTATTTTATGTTTGTTTTCAATGTGAGAATTTCATGAAAGCATCTGATAGGAAAATTGTATTTTCTGTCCTTGTAGATGGGTTCACATTGTCTGTGCCCTCTATGTACCTGGAGTAGCCTTTGGAGATATTGACAAATTACGACCAGTTACACTAACAGAAATGAACTATTCCAAATATGGTGCCAAGGTGAGACAAAGTGATTTTAATTGTCTGAAAGAAAATTTTTGCCTGTTAGTTTATATGTTTTTATTTATACCATTGGTGTGTTTAGAAGTACTAACTAGTTTTCTATTTGCTTAGCCCTTTATTGCTATTTATTAATGATGTATTTTCCTAAAAATCTAATAATGTATAAATTCTCTTATATATTCTTAATGCAGAATAGTCTATGGGGTAAAATTTAAATTTAAATTGTGACAGCAATACTACTGCTATTTTTCTGGCACAAGATACTCTAAGATATTGTTCAATATTATTTATAATCAATTGGATCAAATATATTCCTAGTTTCTGACTTGACTTTTGAAGTGGAATTTATCAAAATTATAAAAAATATAAGAAGCACTTTATATTTTGCGTAGTTTTCAAACACCTATTTTTATGATTAAGTTAACTTCTGCCTAGATTCTCAGCTTTGCGTTTATAAATTGTATTTGATTATCAAACTACAGGTTGATAAATGATTAAAAATGCTTTCTCATTAAATGTAAATATAATTATTATAAACAAGGAAGGGACAAAGAAAAAGTGAGAATAGAAAAAAAAATGGAAACAAAGCTTTTTGTACATAGGGAAGGGGGATTGAGGGGTGGAATGGGATAAAATAAAATAAAGTTTATTTAAAAAATATATATTACTGTAAACATCCTTGGAAACCTGGACCTAATTAGGTACCCATATAGTCTACTACTATCTACAGGGATGTTGGGAAGGAAGACTCTTGAGTAGCATCAGTAACATAGAAATTAGGGTAAGGAACTTAGTCCTTTCAGGCTGCTGTAACCAAGTATCTTAGACTGGGTAATTTGTAAATAAAAATTTCTCATTGTTCTTTATTTAATTAATTATATTGTTACATTTAAGGTTTACAAAGTAATGGCATTCATCATTGGAAATTTCACCTTTACATAATCCATCTTGGTTCTTATTTCTTCCCCCTTCCCCTGCCCTCCCTTAAACCCCTCCATCCCTCCCTATCTACAAAGACTTTGTTTCCACATTTTCTTCTTCTCATGTTAATTCCGTTCCCATCTTTCTTTTCCTGTGCTCCTCTCATTTCCCCTTCCCTTGTGCACCGTTTCTTCCTATTTCACATTATCTGTTATACCTTTTAGTCCTTATGTACACTTTTGGTTTCTTACACTAGAAAACTATTTGATATTTACACATGTGGGTCCTATTTATTTCACTTAAGAGTCTCTCATAGTTCTTAAGGCTGAGAAATCCAAGATCAAAGTGCTGGCAGATTAGGCTTGCTCTCTGTCTCAGAGATGGTACCTTGTCACCTTTTCCTCATGTGGCTGAAAGGGACAGTTTCTTTTATAAGGGTGCTAATTCACTTCATGTGGGAAGAGCCCTCATGACCTAAAAACTTCTCAGAAAAGCTTCTTAGTGTTACCACATTGTGTATTAGCTTCCTACATAAGAATTTTGAGGGGGCAGCAACCATCAGATCATAGCAGGAACTTTTATTATACTTTGGAATATTCTAATAGTGAAATTTAAAAATTTGAAAGCTTCTTATATTATACCTGGAGAATCCTCTTTGAACTCTGACCCCTGCTTACAATCCTGTCCCCTTACCCTTGGCCTGTGTTTCTTTCCCAGTACCGTGCTTCAGTTTTGGTAATTGGGATAATATAATAATTTCAGCTGCCCTCTCCAGAATTTATTAAAGCCTCAGACTCTTAACTTACTTTCCTGGTCCTTAGGTAACTCTACACTGTCATGTTACCTCTTTGATGCTTTTAAGTAGTAGTTAAAAACAACAAAATAATTTTTTTTGTCCAGATTTTTCTAGTTAGTTAGATTGCAGTATCTAGTTTACCGCAAATGGAAGTTACTACTTTTTATGATAGCAGCTTCATAATAACAAGCACAGAGCTTATAAGAGACTAATTTAAGTAATTATCAGTAGGGACACATTTTACTATAAATATAAATCTACAAGCAATTAAAAATCTCAAGTAATATTAAAGGTAATTTCTCATTTGACAGTATTTTCCATGCAAATAAAACATTTTAAATAAGCCTAATTTGTTTTATATCTCTCTGTTTATAAGGAAAGAAAAATTCTTTTGGAATAATTGAGAGGCCTTTTTGGACATTCCAGAGTTAGTTCAAGATGAAAGTCACTTAAATTAGATTTGATTTTGGGAAATGGTCAAAATGTCAAAAGGTTTAAAACACTTTTTAAAATAGGATCGCAGGTCACTCTGAAGCAATATTTAATTATACAAAGTGACAACTAAAACATTTTATGGGGCAGATACAGAAAGTTAGGTAAATATCGAAAAACCTTAGTTCTTTTAATGGAGAGGACTCAATTTTCTTAAGTAACCAAAGACCTGTTAAAAGATAGTATGATGCACAGGAACTTGTTTTGTAGGATTCACAATCCTTTTTTCCTAGGCAGATTTCCTAAAACAAAACAAAACAAAACCTTTCAGTTTCTTACTAAGTGGTGATTGGTACTCCCAAGAAAACCTGATTTCTTTAATAGAGACAACCAAATTCAGGTTTTGTCATTGTACTTTTGAAACTATTTTGATATTAATGTTCAGTTTAAAAAACTTGTCAGTAATTCCCTTCAGATCTTAGTCAGCTTGATCCTTGTCTTCTAAAAACTTTGTGCAGTTTTCTTATATCCATCAATCTTTGTCCTGTGTGTGTGTGTGTGTTCTTTTTTTTAAATCTGTTTCATTGTGTGGTAGTCATTCTACTTTAGAAGGAAAATTAATTTTCCTAACAAAACATACTCTTACAAAAATATATCCTTCATACCTCATGGCTTTACTTACCTGGAATGTTGTTTCTCCTACTATGTCTAGTTTTCATTGTCATAGATTAATTTAGAATTCATAACTTTCCATAGCTTTATTTCTGGTGAAAATAGGAATTAAGTAATTGTGAACTACCTGGCATGTACCAACATTCAGTAGCTTAAAAGTACTTTATAATAACTAAAATGTGCTATCGCATAGTGAAGTTTTTTCACTAGTAACATAGTATACATTTACTATCAGATCCAACTATATTTTCTTTGTAATAAGAGGTCCCAAGTGGGGTTATGTTTTACTCCCATTTTCTCAGTTCCTTAGTTTACTGGCATTTTAAATATTTCAGGCAATTGTGGAATATTCTACTTACTTTGATAGATCATTCCATGGCCTAATAAGACTTCATTTTCTCCCAAGTTTTCCTTGTATACATTGTGAAATCCCTTGCTCAATTTCATTTTATATTAAATAAATCACTTAGAGGATTATCCTAAGCAATTTGGATAGAAGACTCCTTAGATTTACAAGAATGCATTTTCAAAAAGAATTTAATTTGTTTTCTGCATTCTCCTTCCCTTTCTTTTACCTTCTGTCTCTGTTTCTTTTGGTGTGTGGTTAAATTGCTGTTTGCTAGTATTTTACATCATAGGTGATTACTTTTATAGGAAAAAAGATAATAGAATGTCAAAATTTCAAAAAATATTTGCAACTATTCCCTGACTAATTCTCATGTTTCATTCATTGTTGATGTCTGATCTACCCGGGGGTAGTCAGTAACTATTGTAGTATTAAAGTAGAGTTTTTGGTGTCTAATGAAACTAAACTTTTTTATTTTTCCCTTTACATACTTCTCTCATATTTAGTTTACTTAGAATGTATATACTAAACACTTCATTAATTGTCCATTGACATTCTTTCACATTTTAGCAGGTTTGTCTTTTATGAAGATTTTTATTACTAAAGAGGATTGTATTTTAGGATTAGGGTTTCCTTTTTTTATTAAGAATGGGAGGTTTTAGATAATTTAGTGGCATATACTTTTCATTGTAAAATTTATCCCTTTTTAAGATAGAAAGCATATAAATAATTTGCTATGTTATATATCATTATCAGTTTTGCCAAATTATCAAAATTCCTATTGTTCTTTACAGAGTATTTTTAAAAATTATGATATTTTTACATTGCAGATTTTTTAGCACATAGTTTCTTATTTTCATTTTTCAAGTAATATACTATTAAAAATTTAGTATATAATAAGCTATACTGCCCTCCTGGTGTGAAGCGTAATTTTTTTTTTTTGTTATTGTGAGCAAGTGCCTTAACCCATATCCATCCCAATTATCTCATATGTAAAATGGGAATAATTCTCACTCACTTCTTCAACGTACTTGTGTTAAGTGATTACATATATTAATATGTGTGAAATAATTTGAATAGTACTGGCACATACTAAGTCTTCAAATAATATTTATTTGTTCTGACTTGCATTAGTTGAATTTTTATTCATTAGAACGATATAAAGAATTACCTTTTTCTTATAAACTCTTGGCTTGCCTACAATTGTTGCTTGTATTGGTACCCTGTTGGTTCCCTATGATGTAGTATTTCTTTAGATTTTAAATACTTAGCAATTTGTTTATATGAACATGCAGACTTTTTCCTCTGAGAATCTTCCTGTTGTATTATAGGAATGTAGTTTTTGTGAAGACCCTCGGTTTGCACGAACTGGAGTTTGCATTAGCTGTGATGCAGGGATGTGCAGAGCCTATTTTCATGTGACCTGTGCCCAGAAAGAAGGTTTGCTTTCAGAGGCAGCGGCAGAAGAGGTAGGTTGATTTAACCTATAGTCGGTGAATATGTTTATAAGACTTCTCATAGCTGTCATGTCTGATTATAGGTATAAAGCAAATAAGAAAATTTAAAATTTATTCTTAAAGTATTTGCATAGATTATTGATCTGAAACTTTAAGAGTAAATATCTATGAGTTTTGACAGTCTTACAGCACGTCAGACCTTCAGAAAAATACTATAATTTTTATAATGAGATCTGATGAAACGAAACATTTCCAAGATATTTTAAGCATTAAACTGTCAGTATATTTTGTATGAGAATCTGAAATTGTTGAGTAACCAAATAACATTATTATACTATTGTATTGGTCAGCTTTTCTATTGCTGGACAAAATACCTGACACCTACAACTTAAAGATCTAATTTGTCTAATGGTATCAGAGGATTCAGCTATGGTTGAGCTGCTTGAAGGCAGAAACATCATGATGGAGTGGTGTGGTTGGGCAAAGCTGCTTAGTCCATGATGGCTGGAAGCAGAGAAGGGGAACAGTGTTGGAGAGGAAGGGTCCTGGGACCAGATGCAGTACCCGAGGTCACACCTTCATGACCAACTCAGACACGCCCAGAAGTGTGCTGAGTTAATTCCCTAGGTGGCTCCCAAGCCATTCAAGTTGACAGTTAAGTTTAAATGGAACACCTATCTTCAGTATCTGTGTTACCGTCTCTTTTCTATTATATTTAATTCCATAGTATTCTTTCCATATTTGTTAATTTTTAGGTTAAGCAGTTACATATTTCAGAATGTGTTTTGGGGACCTGTTAAGATTATTTTACAACTATTTGTGTAACAATATACAAACATTATTTACTTTTTTTTCTAACTGGTACCAGGGATCAAACTCTGGCACTTGGCGCTTGCGGGGCAGGTGGTGGAACCACTTTGCCAAATCCCTGGCCCCTATTTACTTTTTAAAACTGTATTCTTATGAGTAACAGTGAAGATTTCCAGAGTTTACACAAAACGTAACAAAATAGCTTAGTGTTGGTGGAAAGTTTAAGAATCCAGCTATCTTATTTTTGTCATATAGATATTAAAGAGAATTATAAAAATTAAAACTATGGGCCGGAGATTTAGCTGAGCAGTTTCGTGGCCTGCCTTGCACGTGGAAGGACCCGAGTTCAATCCCGGTACCAAAAACAAACAAACAAACAAACAAAACAAAACAAAACAAAAACCTGTGGTATTCTTATCACTAATTTTTGTGTATAAATTACAGTTATTTTAATAAAATATGTACTTAGGATAATATTGTTTTAGGATAAATTAATGAACATTTAAAAATTTTTAAATTTTGTTATATGGTAGCAAGTATAACTTGTTAAACTTGGTATAAGTACGGTAAAAGGTATAAGGTGAAAGGTGTAAGTAAAAGGTAAAATATAACTCACGTAAATTCCTTGCGGTCCTCAATTTTTGAGAGTGTTAAAAAATCTTTAGAGCACAGCTGATTGATTTTTTTTTTTAAGCCTCTATGGGCAGATAATTGAGTATTCTGTAATTTTTCTCATATATTTATAATGACTTTATATACCATCTAGATAAACCTCCTTTTAATATGCTCTTCCCTTACTGGGTAAATTTTCAGTATCATACAAAATGTTTATTATGCTTGGCTTTCATCTTAGTACATTTATTTTATAACTAGGACACAAATAAGGTGAAAATTTATTGAAAAAATTTGAGTGATATATTTTATGAAATGTTCTCATCTACATGAAGATGAAAAAATTGTTTTTATTCCAATCTCTGGTTCTGAGGATTTGTACTTTGATTATTTGATGAACATACTGAGTGACACAGCATTTTCATAGCTGCTAGGCAGTCATTGAGGTATAATTATACATTGTGCTGTGTGGATTAGTTATAACTACAGGTCTGGATGATGGACCAAAGTCTTAAAGGAGCTAAATAAGGCTGTGGGCTATATAAATCCTATATGAGTACTTGGATCAGAAAATTTTGTAGGTTAAACTTAGTTGTCTACTTCTGGAAAACTGAGCTTTGTAGTCATTTCTTTTCAAACTTGAGTTTCCCCTTTTACATTATAGTAGTTTGGATCTCTTTTTATAGCACCATGTATATACAATAATCCTTTTGGGAAGATAAAAGTTCTATTCCTAGGTAATCAGCAGAAATGTGTGAAGAATCCATAAATAGGACAGCAGAGTCTAATTGAATGTATAGTGCTTTGGAGAATTCATCTCTGTGGGGGATCATTGGCCCGAAGTATGCATGAGATAAATATGCAGTAGTAAGGGACTTTTGCAGCTACAAGCCCAAAACCTGGAATGCAAGTTTAGAGATTACAAAGTAGCCTACCAGACCACAAGTCACAGTAGTATCAAAATGCATTGCCTTAAGGTGTGAATGCTCTGGCTTTTGTCCTCCCCATACTTCTTTACATTCAAATTAGTCTCAAAGTCAGTCCTTTTAACAGATCATCCTGACTGTCTCCTTCCCTGGCCTCTACATGAGTTCCTGCTCAATTGCCTTTTTCTTTGATTCTTACTTCCTGGTTCTATCAATAAAAGGCCACCAAGGCTTCATTTTGTGGCTGTCCCTACAGACTGACTCACACTGAAGGGTCCCGGTTAATGGCAGTCCCTATGGACACTCTTAGAGTATGAATTGGATATTGACTCCAAGTGATCTTTCATCCTTCCCTCTGTGCCACAGTCATGGACTGTGACACATCTTTTCGTCTAAAGGCATGAACATTAAAATGGAACAAACAAAACGTATTATTAAGCTAGATACTAGTTTGTAACCTGTGGTCTATGTCTGTGTCCATGGGCTAAGTTGAGAGACTTGACAGGGAAACCTGCCATTCATCGGGATGTGAAACTTGGGACTCAGGCTTCTTCCTTGCTTTGTTGCCTTCCATGATTGATTGGGTAGCTGCCCTGTAATAATAAACTGTGGCTTTTCTCCCTAGTTGCTACCTTGCTCAGTGTACTCTTTTTTGGGGGAAATGATAGGCAGAATATTTATGTTCCTGGTTTATTATTGATACCAGAAATAATACTGGAGATGAAATATGAAATATTGTACGTCCTAGCCAGTTAGATGTCTGATAACACTGAGCTTCTGTTCTCTAAAAATTGAAGAATGAATTCTAGGAACATCTAAGGTTAAGAGTAAGAAGATAATAATGATAGGGTAGCTCTTGAGAGGCAGGAGAGGACCCATGTGGATAGGTGCGGACTCCACTCTGTAGGGGAAATTTTTGGAGTAAAACTGATGTGGGTTCAGTGTGGTCCACAGTCATGATCAACCAAAAAGGTTACAGTGTAGTCACTTAGGTAATCGTGGTCTAATTGGGAAATAAGCTATGTAACAAGTGTGACTTCTATTAAATGGTGGGTCCCGAGGTCCTGGTAACCCACTGGGGTGGCTGATGTCTATCGAAACTTCACTAGGCCTAGTATTTGTTCTTTGAGGAGGTATACAGGTCTGGTTGTCTTGTTCTTATTTTGAGGCCTGGTCTCAGGCAGATGTGTCTGGCTGCAGTTGGGCGTGTTTCACCTTTGCCTTGACTCTCTGGAGGACCTAGCACTATGTGACTGCCTATAATACTTCTACTTAACTCAGTTGTCTATAACATTATGATAAGCACCTAGAGAATTAGAAAATTAGAAAGGTTTCTGAACAGTGTTTCAGAATTCAAGACTTTGCATAAATAGGTATTAGTGAGGTTTGTTTTTGAAAGTAGTCTTTCTTGATTATTTGTACATGGTTATCCTGTACATTCAGATTCTTGGAGTGTTATTGCGTTTTAAAATTAAACATTTGAAATTAAAATAGATCTCTTTTCAAGCATAACTTGTCTCAGTTTTGTATTCTCTTTAGCCTTTCTAAGAACTTTTTAGCCTGTGATTTAGCTCAGTGGTGCCACTGCCTGCCTCCCAAGTGCAAGGTCCTGAGTTTGATCCCCAGTAGCAAAAAAAAAAAAAAAAAAAAAAAAAAATTTAAAGACTTGTTTATCACATTGGATCTATATTTCCCCCCCAAGGCTTTTTTTTATGAAGACTTATTTATCTAGTGTAGCACTTTATGAGGAGTTTTTACTTTAATTTACTTTTTAAAGTTCATTTTTTACTCCTAGTATATGTATTTTTATTAATAGTATATGCAGTACATGATGTTTATGTTAATCATGGGGAGTACATGTACATAGCACATGTTAATTCTGTTTTCATTCGCTACTCATGCCATCCCTTCTGGCTTCTTCCTCCTCTTGGTTCCCTTCTCATTTGCAAAGCTCTATTTCCATTTTGATCCTCAGTTATTTTTTCTGTGTTCCTTCTGTCTTTCCCTCTCCCTCCCTCCTCCTTATTCCCCCTCCCACTTGAAAAATATATTCCTACTTCCTATTATCTATCTTTTATTTTGCTCTTTATTTTTATTCTTTTTGGGTTTCTCATATAAGGGAATCTATGTGATATTTAAACTTGTGTGTCTGATTTATTTCACTTAATAGTATGGTCTCAAGGTACATCCATTTATATATGAATGCCTCAAGTTTGTCTTTCTTTATGGTAGAGTAATACTTCATTGTATATAAGTACCACATTTCCTTTATCCATTCATCTGTGGATGTTCATATAGGCTGTTTCCAAGATTTATCTGTTAGGAATTGTGCTGCTATGAACATGGGTATGCATGTATAACTGTAATATTGTGACTTTAATTTTTTAGAAAGATACCTAGAAGGGCAATAGTTGGATCAAATGATATTTCTATTTTTAACTTTTTGAGGATCTTCATATTGATTTCCATAGTGGTTTGTACTAATTTACGTTCATAGCAATGATGTAGAAAGGTTCCTTTTTCTCCCCACAGCTTTACCAGGATTTGTTACTTTTTTTCTGATAGCCAGTCTTTCTGGAGAAAGATGATATTTCAGTGTAGTTTTAATTTGCATTTTTTTATTGGCCTTATACGGACTGTAAGAAGGGTTGAAAAAATAAATATGTCAATTTCATGTAATGTTATTGTAAAATTTCCCTTTTTTTGGGGTACCGAAAATCAAACTCAGAACCTTTTGCTTGCCAGGCAGGTACGACACCACTGAGCTAAATTCCTGCCCCCCTATTTTTTTATAATGTTTTATAGCCCCCAGAATAGAGCTTTATCATATGGTGAGGACCTGTTTAAAGTTCTGTTCTTTTTGATCCACTTTGAAAGTATTCAAGATTCTTTAGAAGAATCATGCTATGTTATGATGTAGTATGTGCTATTAAAAGATGTTCAAGCAATATTATCAGACATGTTATTTTAAAAATTGATTTAAGGTACAGATTCAGTTATGATGACTGAAAATTTATGTCATTGTTTCAGATTATGTAGTTATTCTTAAAATTACTTATATTCCAACAAAACCTAAATAGTAGTTTCTTCTGTGATTAAAGCATAATTTTACTACCTTTGAGAAGTGTTATACTGTTATATAGAATTTTTTCATTTCAGTATAAGATTATTTATAGATGTTATTGATTTTTCTTCCTATAACCTTTAATAAATTCAAATCATTCATGGATTAAATTTAAAGGCCTCAGTTTAGATTTTGGCCACTGAACTTTGCTACCTTAATTTTGCTAGGAGAATCAGAATTGGTAGGCATGAATTCTTGGTGGATCAAATAGTTTTGACTGAATTTGTTAAGAAGTTACATTGCTTAAATTTAGATCTTTTATATGGGAATTTAAATGAGCTTTATGTGATGGTGTTAGGCACTTAGTAATTTAAACCTAATTTAAAAAGTTATATTGGATTAACTTTACAGAAGTTAATTCAGACTACAATCTCTTAAACTTCAAATCCTCTCAGCAGTATTTTCAGAATATTTCCAGTTCTTATAAAATTCACTGCTGCTACCTGGTCCAAAACATTCTTTGTTGCCTAGATTACTGTAATAATCTAGCCCTTGCAACTTTTGCTTTTCCAGAGTAGAAGCTGACACATTCTTTCAATATGAGCGAGGTGTTCTGTATTTTAGGTTTTGCAAGCTTATGGCTTGTGTCACATGTACTGAACTTTACCATAATAATGTGAAAGCAGCCAAAGGCAATACATAGACAAATGAGTATGAATATGTCCCAGTACAACTTTATTTATAAATACAGGGAGGGACAGATTTGACCCCCCAAGTTGGCAACCTCCTTTCAAAGGAATAGAGGCAGTTTTAGCATGGCCGGTATAACCATTAAAATCTAAGTCAGATCTTGTTATTCCTTATCCAAAGCCATTAGACAGAGCTTTCCTTACTGATATATGTGTTTTGGTTGTTTTTCATTTTCAGGATGTGAATATTCTAGGCTTTCAGCTGCCTAAACAGTGTATTAACCAAATACAAATGATAAGTACTATAAACATAAGTGGTTCTGAGGTTTTTTTCAGCAGCTTGATGCTCCAGGCTTATTTTTATCCTTTTCTACCAATATCATCATATTTTTCTTTTTGTTTTTAGTTTATTTCTTTATTTTTATTGTTGTTTTTCAAGTTTGTTGTCTCTTGTTCTCAACATGGCTTAAATACCTCTAAGAACTGTGCTTTGGTTTTATAACATTTAAAGCAAAAAGGGAGGGAGAAAGGAATGAAAATTTCTCTTGTATATCCACCTCAGTATACTTTTTGATCATCTTATATGTCAAAAAGTGTCCCTATGGCCACTGTGTTAGTGAGACAACTGGGAAAATGAAATCTGATTCCATATCTGTCAAAGAAATTGATCTTTGCAAAGAATAACACATGGGAAGAATTGGATGTCACAGTTTGCCACAGGTAGCCTAAGAGGCTATCAATTTTCTTCCAGTTTTTTTTAATATACCCATGTGCTTACACCAAATGAAATAGATGTTTATAACAGGCATTAAAAGAAGGAAAAGAACTAATTGTTAAGAATTAAAAAACGAAAAAGAAATGTCACCTTCCCAATTTCCCTTTCTTTGCTTCAGAATAGAAAAAATATAAACTTTCTGGGCATTGTATTCTTTGGTCCTTTTAACCGAGTCTTTGCCTTTTATCAGAGTGATCTCTTCTTCCAGCTTTTTCTTCAGAATAGGACTTCACAGTAGTTTTTTCTTTCCAAAATTTTCTCATGAGATTTTTTTTTTTTCCTCAGTCAGAAAGGTAAGTGACTCCATCACTTTGTGTTTAAGCTTAATTCACAGTCAGGAGAGCCCATTCACTTTGTATTTCTTAGAGAGACAAGTAAAAAATTAGAGCAATATTGAGTCAAGGATACTTTACAGTTTTTGATGTATGATATATTTTACATCAGAATGGATTACCTGTTTAAACTCTAAACACTAATTTAGCTTTAGCTTGTTATTCAAAAAAAGAACATTTTTTTCATTGAGAAAGTAGATTCCAGAGACTGAATGATAATTGCTTTACCTTTCATCATTACAACTCCATATTGACTATATAGCCCTACACAAACTTTAAGGAATGTTCTATATATCTGATTTCCTCTTATTTTTTTCTGATTGTCCTTTTTTTCTCATTCCATTTTTTATTCTTTCCAGACATGTATTAATTACATGAACAACCACCGATTGTACTTGCTATTTAAAAAAAAAATTTATAAGTACATACTAATTAAATCATCTTGCGTGTGTACATTTTATTAAACCACTTAATTCTTTTAAAAATAATTTAATAAGTAGCCATTTGGATAAAAACATGTCAGCTCTGTTTTAATATAGACATTATACTGTTGTTCTGAAATTCTGTGAATCTTGTGAATTCTGTTCTGAATTGGGATGTCTGCCATAAGCCCTTCTTTGCATCTGCATAGTAACCCTCAATTTATAGTAATAAATTTGAAATGGTACCAGTAAATTAAGAAAATACAGAATAAAATAATAATTGTAGGTGAATTACTGTGAAATGTGTGAAAAGCAGAATGTGACTACTATTCTAGGTAGACCATTGGGTAAGACAAGCTTCTGTTGCAGAATAAACTAACATGGCTCACTCTTTTTTTCTCCGAAAGATGCAGTTAAAAAGTGCAAAGTAGTGGGCATAATGGTGCAGACGTGTAATCCCAGCACTCAGGAGGCTGAGGCAGGATGATCACCTAGAGTTCAAGGCCAGCCTGGGCTACACAGTGAGTTCAAGGCTGGCTTGAATTATATAGTAAGACACTGTCTCAAATAAAAAAAAAAAATTCTGTAGTGTGAATAAACTGTAATAGTACATAAAATCCTAATGAGATAATTGACATTGTGAAATGGGAAGCAAGGGGCTAAAGGTGTAAGGAAAATGGATGGGTAGGGGAAAGGTAATAAGGAAAAAGAAAAAAATGTGAGAAAATGAAAAGATGGAAATAAAGCGTTTGTTAATGGGGAGGGGAGGAGGGGATGAAGGGAGGGCAGAAAAAAAAGTGCGAGGTAAAATTGGATAAGGTGTTGTGCAATTATTGAATCATGCATATTTTGTATGAAAAAATACTATGTTGGCTTTTAGTAAGTCTGATACCCGACATTTTTGTGAAATGTACTTAAGGCTAATTTTGTTCGGATAAAGTCTTATTTGTTCTTAGCTAGATTAGTGCTAGTTTTTTTTTTTTTCTTTTTTTTTTTCTGTACTAGGGATTGAACTCAGACCTTGTGCTTGGTGCTAGTTTTTTTAAATGTAAAGGTGAATAAAATATATTTTTATGATGGGTTAAAAATACTGCTATATATTTAAAATGATTTTATGAGAAATATAATACGAAGTACAATAAATGGTTAATATAAATTTATATTTAATTTATCATGATTCTAGATACCTTTCCTGCATAAAATATATATGAGTTGTTTAAGGATTGATAAAATAGAACTGGGATAAAGCTGAGTGGTAGAATGCTTGTCTATCATGCACAAGGTTCTGGGTTCAATCCCTGGCACTGAAAAAAAAAGATTATTAAAATATTTCAGCCATAATTGGCATAATACAAAGGTACCCTACAGAGTGGAGAAAATATTTCAAATCATACATATGATAAAGGATTATGATCTAGAATATGTAGAGAGTTGCTAAAATTAAAAAAAAAATGAAGAAACATGTTTTAAAAAGTAGGCAGAGGAAGATATACACATGACTAATATGTAGACAGAGATGCTCAACATCACTGATCTTTAGGGTAAGTAGAACCACAGTGAAATTCCACCTCATACCCTTCAGGTTGGCTACTACGTTAAAAAAAGGCAAAGTAACAAATGTTGCTGGGGTGTGGCAAAATTAAAATTAAAAATAGTATGCTGTGGGTGAGAATGTGAATTGGTAGAGTTTATGTAGGAAAAAATACTAAATAGCTTCTGCCTTGGCTTTGTATATGGTACTTGCCTCTAAAGGACAAAATATATACATTGTCAAATTTATTTTTCTCTTGGTTTCTGGGCACCAGGCATCTGGATGTTGTATTTACATTTAAGTTTTTTATATATAAAAGCTCCTAAATTTTTCAAGTACTAGCATAGGAAATTAACAATAATTGGTCAAAAATACTAATTTTTTTTGGTCTTTGTTATCTTGATTTCAGATTTAAGTGCAAGACTTCTTAAATAAACCAACTGTAGCATAAATAATCAAAATATCTCTGATTCTGTAGTTGTTACTCATCTTTAGTTGTTAAAGTTTGCAAATTAACAACACAGGATTGAACTCAGGATTTTGTGCTTGCAAGGCAGTCATGGTACCACTGAGCTAAATCCCTGGTGCAAATTAATACATTTTAATGTTGCTCATTTAACATATTTATTCACCATATTATGTGTTAGCCAACACATACAATTCAGTAAGCATTTGCAGAACATGAATACAGATGCTCTTCATTTTATGAGGTTACCTCCTATTAAGCACATCATAAGCTGGAGGTAATTGTAAGTTGACTATGTGTTTAATAAATGTTACCTGCTAAACACTACTGCTTAGCAACACAATACTTACCTGATCTGTGGCTGGGAGCTGTGGCTCAGTGCCACTGCGTCTTACACTTTGAGACTATTACATCACATATTGCTAGCCTAGGAAAGGATCAAGATTCAAAGTATGGTTTCTACTGAATGTGAATGGCTTTTGTACCTCCACAAAGTAGAAAAATTATAAATCAAGTTATTATAAGTTGGGGACCAGCTCTACACTGGTCACTCTTGAATTCATGTTCTAAAATCCATTTGTGTTAGGCAGCTTCTGTACTGTAACAAATACCTGAGAAAACCAACTTACAAGGACAAAAGGTTTATTTTGGCTTACAGTTTTGGATTTTACAGTCCATGACTGGTCGTTTGGCCCTGTTTCGTTGGCCTCTGATGGCATGTCATGATGCAAGTGTGTGATGGAGCATAGCTGCTTATGTAATGTCAGGGAGCAGAAGGGAGGAGATGAGGGTTTCACAGTTCCATGTAGGAACATAGCCATGTTGCTTCAATGACCTAGAAAGTCCCATCTCTCAAAGTTTTTCCACTTTGAGCAGCACCAAGGTGGGGACTAAGTCTTTAACACATAGAATTTTGGGGGAGTTTCCAATGAAACAACCAGTTAAATTGTATTGTGGAGTGACAAACTTGGTTTGGTAGACAGTGCCATCTGTACTTAAAGGTAGGCTTACAGTACTCAGTGAAATCAGTCATTCATTATGATTGAGGACCTATGTATGTGTGCAAAGGATTAAGCTAGTGTTGGGATAGAGGAATCTGTCAGGATACCTACATATTGCTTTAAGAAGCATTGTTTTCCTAAGTGAGGAAACTAGCAAACTTCAGAACCACAAAAGATGTCACAAGTGCTGAGTTTGGACAGGAATTGATGGAAATAAAATATAAGTTTCCTTGGAACAGTGAGAAACTCCAGCTGAACCTTTAATATTATCTTTCTCTAGCTATTTTATGTTTATTTGTTTGTTTTGTTTGGTTGAGACGGTTTTACTACACAGTTCAGGCTGGCCTTGAACTCACTGTGTAGCCCAAGCTGGCCTCAAACTTAAAATGAACCTCCTGTCTCAGCCTCCCCATTGCTGGGATTACTGGTGCACACCACTATGCCCACCTACCTTTAAAGTAGGTGTTTTAAAGTAGGATAAAGTAGAGAGTAAAGAAAAAAGGATAGTGTTGTTTTATTTGAGGAGATAAGGAAAGGGCTCTCTCTTAAGGTAACATTTATGAAAATAAGTGATAATGATGTGTTGATTTGAGGGAGAGCTTTAGACTCAGAAGGAGTAGAATATGCAAAGTTCCTGAGGTAAGAACAAGGAGACAGTGTGGCTATTGTAACAGAGTTAGGAAGTTAGATTGGTGACAGGGAGAGAAGAAGATCATAGAGGAAACAGGAGGACACATGTACCAACTAGGGGAGCTTGGAAAGGACTTGGGTTTTTACTCTGTGTCATGTGGGAAGCTGTGAATTTACATAGTGTAGATATGAATTGATAAATATTTGAAATGACTGCCGTGATTATTATGTTCTGTGTAGACAATAGGGATGCAAGAGGGGATAGATTCACATATATATATGTACACATATATATACATATATATGTACACACACATGTATGTGTATACACACACACACACACACACACACACACAGATATTTCCAAGTAAGACATAAGGTTGGCTTTCAGTATTTTTAAATCTAGGAGGTTCTTTATTTTGTTTTATCTCTTTGCAGTGCTGGGGATCAACCTAGGGTTTTAGGCATGCTAAATAAGCAGTTTCTCTGCTACATACATATATATGTACACACACATGTATGTGTATACACACACACACACACACACACACACACAGATATTTCCAAGTAAGACATAAGGTTGGCTTTCAGTATTTTTAAATCTAGGAGGTTCTTTATTTTGTTTTATCTCTTTGCAGTGCTGGGGATCAACCTAGGGTTTTAGGCATGCTAAATAAGCAGTTTCTCTGCTACTAAGCTATACCCGCAGCTCCTTTAAAGTAAAAAAAATTACTAATTTGAAGTTTGTATTTGATATACTGGATCATTTCTAATGCAGAACTCTTTATCATAATGTACAAAAATCACTTATACAATTTATTATGAAATTAACTAGAACTAGGAGTTTTTTTCAAAAAAAGAATTCTTTTCTTTGGTGTTAATATTTTTAATGACATATTGGAGTTAAAATGTTCATCCTCTCTCTTTTTTTTTGATATAGGATATAGCAGATCCATTTTTTGCTTATTGTAAGCAACATGCAGATCGTTTGGACAGAAAGTGGAAGAGAAAAAACTACCTGGCTCTGCAGTCCTACTGTAAGATGTCTTTACAAGAGAGAGAGAAGCAGCTCTCACCAGAAGCACAGGTGTGGGAGTCATGTTTTTTCTTTTAAGATTATAGATAATTGATCTTATGTGTTTGCAATAACATGTGAAGTATAATTATGAAATTAACTTAGTTATCTAAGAAGTGATTTATAATTGAGGTAAGTGATGAGCAGAGTATGTAGTTGAATGTTCCTCCTTAGGTAGTCAATAGAGCATCTATTTATAAAGTATATTTTCACATATTAATACAATATGTTGACTAGATATTTTCATTCAAATGTTCATTTATGCAGAGAATTTGGTAAGTTTGTCTTTTAAAATGGTTTCCTATGTATATTAAGTAAATGTGTGGAGACGATTGTATTTACTGGGAAAAGAAAAGTTTAACTTAGTAAAATTAGTTTCTTACAATGCTGATCATAAACTGAGACAGTTGTTATTAGATGTAGCTCTAGTTTATGGAAACTCAAGAATTACACAGTACACCTTGGGCCGGGGATTTAGCTCAGTGTCACTGTGCCTGCTTTGCAAGTGCAAGGTCCAGAGTTCAATCCCGGTACCAAAGCAAAAAACCAGAATTATACAGTATACCCTGAGCATTAATAAATATAATTTGCCTCAAATAGGAGATTCTAGTTATATTTACTTTTTGGAGCACAGAAGTAAAATGATCAGGTCTGTGTTCCATTTTATTATATTTTAAAATTTGTGTACATTTCTTTTATAGGCAAGGATCAATGCCCGGCTTCAGCAGTATCGTGCCAAGGCAGAACTAGCTCGATCCACCAGACCCCAGGCCTGGGTTCCAAGGGAAAAATTGCCCAGACCACTCACTAGTAGTGCTTCAGCTATTCGTAAACTGATGCGGAAAGCAGAACTAATGGGGATCAGTACAGATATCTTTCCAGTGGACAATTCAGATACTAGCTCTAGTGTGGATGGAAGGAGAAAACATAAGCAACCAGCTCTCACTGCTGATTTTGTGAATTATTATTTTGGTCAGTATAGATACTGCTACATGCACATTTTCAATGAAAACAATTTGCTAATGAAAAATTGATATATTGTTAATTTTTAGAAATTCATTAGCCAAGTTACACGTGTCAAAGAAAGTATGTTATTTTCCTAAGTTGTAGGTTTTTGTAAAATTCTAGGTTCATGTTTTTTTCTGCATACTTAAAAAGTTTTTCAGCAATGTAGATTTATCCATATGTTTATCTTTATGGATAGTTTCTTTCTTTATATATTTCTGTATCAGCTTTTACTTGGTACTAAAGTAAAATTGGATATTTAATTTAAATAGAGAGAAATATGCGCATGATTCAGATTCAGGAAAATATGGCTGAACAAAAGAATATAAAGGACAAATTAGAGAATGAACAAGAAAAGCTTCATGTGGAATATAATAAGGTAAGTTGACTACAAAGTAGAGAGCATAAAAGGACTTGATTTCTTCTGTGATTTTATAGTATTTTTATTTTTTGAGATTCTAGAGGTTTTAGTCTTTTCTCTTACTGTACTTTATCATCACTGTCTCTTATGGAACATTTTATATGTGCCGAATGTACTTCTAATGCCTTCATATCTAGTAACTTATTTAATCCTCATCTTAATTGTGTTGTGTATCTTATGATTATGATCCATTTTCAAGGGAAGAAACTCAGTCCTGAAGACTGTAATTTGCCCAGACTCACATGTAGTTAAGTCACAGAACTGGAGTTTGAGGCTAAGACATTTGACTCAAGTTTTTATTCTAACTTACACACAATATTATAGAGCTCGTCTTTTTCAGTTTATAGACATTTAAAAAAACTTATTTTTCCATTACTGTTTTTATCCCAAATTATGATGTTACCCTTAATATAAATATATTCTTCCCAATTTAAATTTCAGTGTTACCTCTTAATTCTAATGATGAGAGATTTTAAAAAATCACATAAAAGCAAGATATGACTAAAATACCAGGTATTAAGTGTCATATGTATTAAAAATAGTATTGACCTATTGTTAAAAAATATTTTCAGTGACAAAAAAAATTGGTAGGAAATTTCAGTAGTGCAAAGTGCAGTTAGATTCAGAAACCTAGAGATTTCATGTAGTTCTGTCTTGTGGGCCAACTCACAAAAACTTGTGATTCTTAGTTTTCTCTGGGGTAGATGATGGAAATGCGTCTTGATAGAGACAATGGTTAATTAGCAGAGTATGTGTGAAAGTGTATATCAAGTATAATGAAATTATAAATATAAGTATCTTCAGTAAAATAATACTAGCACAAAATAAAATGCTTTTGCTTTCTGATGCTGCTGCTAAATATTTGGATAACATTCTCTTAGTGTACCATGTTGTGACTTGAATATCTTACAAATGCATGGAATATGGTTGTAGATATCTTTGGGCATTTATTGATGCTTTGACTTGTTCACTTTGTAGCTGTGTGAATCTTTAGAAGAACTGCAAAACTTGAATGGAAAACTTCGAAGTGAAGGGCAAGGAATATGGGCCTTACTGGGCAGAATTACAGGGCAGGTTAGTGTTTTTCCAATTGCTTTCTTTAATTCTTGCTGCTATATAACTTTCAAAGATGAGATTTCTGTCACACCTGAAGTGTTCTGTTTTATCAGAGCTTAATCTTCTAGGTTGGATACTGATTTCTGCCTGAAGTGCATCTAGAGCATTGGAAACACCTACCGAGAACGTATAGCTTAATTTGGTTGTTTTGAGAACTGTCTAGTTTGCAGACTTTTTTCATTTGCTGCACCCATTTGACCTGTCTGTCATTTGTGATGAGCTCTAACATTTGAAACATGAGAAATGTACCAATAAAATTAATTAAAGAAAAAAGATTTGAAAGGCCAGGGATTTGGCTCAGTGGTTCTGCTGCCTGCTTTGTAAGTGCAAAGGCCCGAGTTCCAGCCCCGGTACCAAAAAAACAAAAATAAAAACAAATTCAGTAGTTTGTTAAAAAAAAAAAAAAAGAAAAAAAAAGAAAAAAGATTTGAAACACGAGTTTCTCCTATTGCATTCTTTTTTAAAAAATTTAGCAGTTCTTGATTCTTTGCCGTATTTTTTTTCTTGTTATTTTGCTATGTTCCAGGTGTTTATGTGAATGTAAAACTTAAAATTTTAAAATGTAAACTAGAGAGATTAATTTTCATGTTTTTTGGCTTTTAGCTGTTAGAAGATAGGTTTTGAAATTTAAATATGATGGTTTTAGTCTTTTATCTTTGAACACTTTTAGCCTGTTAAAGCTCTTAGTGTTGAAAAGAATATTGGAATTTTTGGAATGCTTTTTTTAAGGCATTAATTGATATATATTACAGGTTTTTTTCCAAATAATTGCTTTTTTTTTAAGGAATGATGGATACCCATTTAGGGTTCTTTGACTTCAAAAGTCATTTTATTTGAAAAGGAAACTTTTCAAAGGACAGATATTTTCATTCTACTTGTTTGAGATGTTGACAGAAGTACATTCATGACAGAATTTGTGCAATTATGTTATTTTAAGTATGTACTGATTTGTACTGTGCCATGCTAGCTTTAAAGATTATTTTGTGAACTGTGTAATGTAGGTGGCTTGTAGTAATTTATTTTTGAAAAGTGAGAATGAGGAGTAGTTGCCTTTGGGAGAATTAACGTTTGTTTGTTTGTTTGTTTGTTTTTGGTACCAGGGATTGAACTCTGGACCTTGTGCTTGCAAGGCAGGTGGCGGAACCACTGAGCTAAATCTCTGGCCCTAACGTTTGTTTCTATTGATAGTTTGTTAATGAATGTTTGGAAGATTGTATGATTTAATTATTTATTTATTTTTATATTTTATTTTTGGTGCTGAGGATCAAACTCAGGTTCTTGCATTTACAAGGCAAGCTGTGGCTCCATTGAACTAAACCCCCGGCTGGAAGATAATATTCTTTAATATTTGATAGTTAGAAAATGTAGCATGCAAGACCTAAGTTAGTTTGCTTGATTTGTAAATCTGTCTCATAGGAACCTCCTATTCAGTGTGAAATATTATCTACTATACAAGATATTTTTATTTATTAAATGACTTTTCACAGAGGTTTGCAAATTTCCATGTGCAAATGTAAAATGTCCAACAGAAGTAGAATTCACTTGTATTGTTTGCTTGATACATTTTTCCGGCTCGGTGAACAGATGTGGGCCCACTGGGCTACTAAGAAATAACTTTGATAGATGGTTGCTGTCTATGAAGCCAACAACTAAAGATTAGTAGAAGCCCAAAGAGAGTCTCATCTGCTTTGTTGGAGAGTTTGGTCCAATAAGATAATTTTTTTAATTAACCTATGGAGCAGCAGTATACCTGGGATGTTGAAGAAAATAAACGACTTCAATATTCTTTTTGTTAAGAGTACTTTTTTTTTAAACCTTTGTATACCTGTCTTCATCTTTCACTTTTCAAACTAAAGCAGTTTAATTTTAATAATGTTTTAGTGTACCACCAAAAATTGATAAAAATATGTAATTATAGGCTTCTGATGGAAGAACTGTAGACAAAAACTCCTCTTTTATTTTCTTTTGCCAGTGTAATAGCTGGTAAAGCAGATTTCTCCTTCATAACCCTAGCATATTTAGCTTGTTCAAGTGGCAAGTAGAGGAAAATATTGTATTTGTATTTTGTATTTATATTTCATCCTTAAAACAGTAATTTGTTCAATTAATAGAAGTTGAACATACCGGCAATTTTGCGAGCACCCAAGGAGAGAAAACCAAGTAAAAAAGAAGGAGGCACACAAAAGACATCTATTCTCCCTACAGTACTTTATAGGCAAGTAATATATTTATTTTTAGCTAATACTTATTAGGACGAAGGTACTTAACATATTTGTGAGTGAATTATGTCCATATCAAAATTTAAGTTGATTTGATGTTCATTTTATCAAAGATACTTTCTAGGTTGAATGATAGATTTTTGTTGTTCTTTAATAAGAGGAATGACTTTTTATGTCTGTTAATAACTGGGCATGTATTTGTGTAAGTTCCATGGAAATAAAGAATTCTCCTTGGGGAATTGGAATGTTACCTTTAAATAAGTGTGCTTATTGTCTTAAATAATTAAAGGAACATAATAAAATATATTTATATTTTTATATATTTATATTTTATATTTTTTATATTTATATAGTTATATTTTATTTTACTTGAATGACAAAATTTTCTTTGTTTTTAGGTAGTGAAGGATATTATATAGAAAGTCTGAATCTTTGTAAATAGTGTATAATAAAGCTAGATTTCAGATTGGAGTCTGTGGGTATTTGCTCAGTTGCAATAATTTTGCAATTACTCAGTCCAGAAATATTTTTTTGTTTAGTTTCTGTGCTCAGTATTTTTGTGTAGTGTTCACTGTTATTATACTTTTACTTAGATAAAACTTACTCATCTAAATTTAAAGTCGGTATCACTTTTTATGTAATTACATTGATTATATTGAGTTTAGAAAATGCAGTTGTGTGTGTACACAAACACACATACACATATGCACACATTCTTTCCAAAACTAATTTCTTTCTTAGAAATAACAGTTATTATGATGATATTGATATCAGTCTTAACTACTTCCCATGCTTTATTGGAGAATCTTTCCACAGATAATAGCAAATAAGTTCCATGGACTATAGGAAAAGCCCACTACTGCTGTCTTAATGCATGATGTTAATATTAGTATGACATCAATACTGCTTTCCCAAACAAAGTTGGTTTATTTGAAATAATCAGGTATATCACTGTACTCCTGACTTTTATGACTACAATTCATTTTTGTTTCAGAGTATATTCTCAGTAATTTTTCTGTTTTACTCTGAGATCAGATACTAGTTGTTTTGTTTTTCTACGGATATTAAAAATAAATCTAAGCATCATTGTTGTTTTGCTTTTTGTATATGAATAGTTTTTCTAGGTTCCCAACAGCTTTTTCTCTCATTCTGTACATTGCCAACGTAGATATATAAATATACATTAAGTATTTAGGTCATGTTGCTCTTGTTTTCAATCACTAGATTGTCTTTTCAACAAAAAAGTTACATTAAAAAAACAAACCAAAGTTAAAATAAGCAACGATTGTGAAATTTCCCAATATTTTCAAATATCAGTTAACATATTTTAAAGGCTTAAAATCTGATTTTGCAAAGAGACTTATTTATATATTTATCTTATTTTTGTGTTAAAGATTATTTGGAGAGTATAATTAACAGCAGAAAATAAGCTGAATTTCATTTCTGAAGTAATTTCTTTTGTAGTTTTTAGAGAAGTTTTAGAAAAATGAAAACTGCTTCAGATAAATTATGTTTCTATAGTAAAATTTAACTTTAAATAGCGTTTAATTAATAATTAAAATTAAGATGATATTGATAATAAATAGCTTACATATGCCCTTCTTTGAAAGGTTTGACTCTTATTAACATTTAAATTTGTACTAAATCCAAACCATCTTTTAACACTTTCGAAGGTATATATAACTAATAGTTACTGATACTGTAAAAAGATCTGTTTTATAAGCAAAATTCATCATAACAAAGAAATGTTAACTGAGATTAAAATTTTAAAATTTAAAATGTTGAATACAAATTGCGTGTCAGTATTACATTTTGTCTAACCTTATTTGCTGCCTTTATTCAAAGTTGTGGAATTTGTAAGAAGAACCATGATCAACACCTTCTTTTATTATGTGATACCTGTAAACTCCACTATCATCTTGGATGTCTGGATCCTCCACTTACAAGGATGCCAAGAAAGACCAAAAACAGTTATTGGTAAGTAAAATGAAAGGGAATGTTAGAACCAGTTTACTTTTCATTTCACCTCTATAAGAGGAAGTATTACATTATATTGAATGATGATAAAGTATTTCAGACATTTTTAAATTAATACTTTCATAAATTTGCTGTGCTGTTACATAAAACTTTTTTTGAAAAAAATGAATTTCAATTAATTTTGGCTATTTTGATATCTTAGTGAATTGTTACTTATGGCATGAATCTGATATGTTTATAATTTTTGTTTTATTGTTAAGAATTTCTCAGATGCTTTATTTTTATTTTGCATAAATTTATCAAATTATGTGAATTTATGAAAATTTGCCTCAATTTTCATGTTTTTAGTTGGAATTAATATCTTATTTCTGAGTCAGTGCCACCAAAGGTTTTACTTCTGTTTTCATTTGTACTCCAGATATTTAAATTATATTTAATTAAAGAATGCAACCATTCTTTGAAAATTTAGAACTATTTCATAAATACATGAATCATTTTTTCATTAATGTAAACATATTGAAGCCCTACAAATGTTTAATAGAAGCTTTTGATAATGAGTTTTATAATGAGTTTTAGTCCAGGGGAAAAGCAGGTTTTCAAATTTTAATAGACTATTTTCTTATAGGAAGGAGAGTATAGGATATAAAAAAAAAATGGAATAAAATGAATATTTTTTTTTTTCAAAATACCGTTCCAGTTTTAGAAAAGAGCAAGCAATATCCAAATCCTTAAGTTGTGATGTTTAAAAGGTGGTTCTCAAACACATTGTTAAATATATATAATCTCTTAAGCTGTATCTGTACTCTTGAGGTTAAGTTTGTTAAATATATATTGTAGAGAAACTGTATAATGGTGTTACTATTCATCTTTTCCCCATTCTACATTCTATGATGTCATTTTTATAGTGTGAAATTGCCATGGTTGGGAATACTCCTACTTGGAAGTTGGCAGATGCCACAAATTAGGGATTTTCCTCCAGAGAACTGGTGGTCAGATATTTACTAGTATATCATTCATTGACTGTTGTAGTCCCTAAGTAGTTCTTGCTAATTCTTTATTAGGATTCTGTTGCTCATCCCTTATTTGTTGACTGTGTCTCTAACTCTAATCTTTGCCTTAACTTCCTGCAAATACTGCTAGTATACATTTTTGAGTGTTACCAGTTTCAGCTTTTGCTGTCTTTATGCTCTGCAAGACTATGCTAAGATTCTTTTTACTAAATCTTCATTCTGCTAACTTTAGTTAGATAGAATTATTATAACACGTCACCTTACTTTTCAGATTTCACATTTTCTCTAAAGACTCTCTTTAAAGCACTTGCTATCTAGCCTTTTCTTCCAGTACCAGCTCTGATTTCATGAAGATACTAGCTCTAGATCTTGATGCTTCCTATTCAGTTCATCCCACAGTAATCACTGGGCTCATCTGGCCTGATTTGAAACATGTGACAGGAACCAAGACGTGGATAAAGATAACAGATGTAATTATTAATGGAGGGTAAGGAGGTAGAGTGAGTTCACATCATTTAGGCTCAGACTTTTCAGTGAAATAGAAGTAGTTTGACCTGGGAAGATAATGAGGGGTTCAGAAGAGAACAAATAGTGTTTGAGAGCAACTGTGAGAAAAGTATCAGCAGTAAGTTAATCACTGAGTCTGTACAGCTGCAGTGTTCAGTGAATTAGTGTTGCATTAATTTTGTTTTTCTCAAATGGTATTCAGCTGCTCTAGAGAAGAGGGCTTCTGAAGTTGGGCTAGAGATAGTTTGCAAAGCAAATGAGGATCAAGTGGTTGAGGAATTTGTCAGAGGTAGGGGGCTAATGACTGTGATCTAGGTTCTGTTTTTTTTCTTTTTGCATTAATTTTCCTAGTATTTAAAATATATTTTATCTCAGTTTATGTTATTTGTGGTTTTGTTATTATTAAAATGTTATCTGCATATGCCTTAAATTCTAAGGCAAGTCTAGTAGGACATAAGTAAGTAGTATGGAGTTGATTTATTAGAGTAGCTCAAATAGCTGATAATTTCTTACATTTTAGAAAAGTAATGCTGTTTCTACCATAATCTCATCAGAATTTGTTTGTAAATTCCCAATAATTTAACCCTAATGCTACCACTAAAAAGATTTAAATTAGTATATTAAATGTTAATTTGCATTTTAATACTTAGTGTCCTCGCATTAACAAAGCAAATGGTACTTTGTAGTTGACTGTTAAGAGTTCAGAATTGAAAACTTTCACTTTTCAAACTGAACATTAGCCTGATATTAAGCTTACAGTATTAATGGATGAAAGGTATACATTTTGATGGGGCATGAATTATATGATAATAATAATTTAAAAATATTTGAAACATGTCATATTCATGCATACTAACATAAACACATATATTTTATGTATTTACAGTATAATGTTCATAAAGAGAATACTATTACAAGTAAGATTTGGAAAATTTCTTTGATCTGATTATTGTTTTTTAGAAGTAACCTTGGGTTTTTTTTTGTGTTTTTTTTTTTTTTGGTACCAGGATCGAACTTGGGACCTTGTACTTACCAGACAGTCAGCGGAACCACTGAGCTATCCCTGGCCCAGTAGATTGATTACTGTTTTAAATTTGAAGAAAATATATGAGTAAAATTTTTAACAACTGGTTGTACATTTTTGAAATGGGCTTTCAATTGGCAGTATAAAGATTTTAAGTAGTCATTGCCTAGCTTTCTGTGTTCAAATTTTAGCCACTAGATTAGACCCATGTAGCTATTTAACTTAATTAAATTGAAGCTCTCATTTGCACTGGGTCACATTTTAAGTGCTTATTAGCGATATCTGGCTCATGCAATTGCTCATGCAATTATAACAGAAAGTTCTAGAGTATAGCTCAGTCTAATCTGAAGCTTCAAATTCAGTAATTGTCTCATGTTACACATGTTAAACGTGCTTCATAAACTCTGCTATTACAACTTCCTTTAGTAGGTAAATTTACAGTTTTTCTTTTAGGAGTAACATGGATGATCAACTAAAGTCACCAATTTTTCACCATTCCTGGAGTTTCTTTCTTTCTTTTTTTTTTCTTCTGGAATTTCTTTAGAGTTTTCTTTCATTGGTGTTTTTAGCATAGCTTGTTAAATTATCAGAAATATATGTTAAGTTTGACAAGGAATAGAGTCAGGATCCATGAAGGGTTGTAATTTTCAAATGCCATAGTTTTGTGTCACTTAAGGAAAAGTCATAATTTCCAAAGGGAGCTACCTTTTAAATTAGTGCTATATTGTTTATATTGTTTTAGTTTAAGCACACATGCAGCATTGTTGCATGAATTCTTATGATAATTACAGGAATACCATGGTCCTCATTCTGAGTGGAGACATTTATGTATTTGGTAGTTATAGAAACTATAGCTTCTATAAAGCTGGAAGATAATAAGTATATGACCTTACCTTTTCTTTTTCAAATTTATGCAGGCAGTGCTCAGAATGTGACCAGGCAGGGAGCAGTGACATGGAAGCAGACATGGCCATGGAAACCTTACCAGATGGGACTAAACGATCACGGAGGCAGATTAAAGAACCAGTGAAATTTGTTCCACAGGATGTACCACCAGAACCCAAGAAGATTCCAATAAGAAACACGGTAATTTACTTATTTTTAATAATGATAATAACATTCTAACTACAAATTTGAGAGGTTGGGAAAACAGAGGGTAAACATATATTCAGGACTCAAATGTACAATAATTTGTTTTCGTATTGGTTATTTCTAAGAATTTATTTTTCTAAATTATAAATATACTGTTTTTCCCTGAGAGTTTGTGGTTTATATGTTCAATTGAAAGCATAATAATAATGAGCACCCAGAATACCTACCACTCTGCTTAAAAGAGAGAACATTCCCAAAGCCTGTTTTTTCCCCAGCTGTGTAATTCTGAGGTCACCTCTTAACCTCAGCCATATGTCTCTCACTCATTAATCTTTTGTTTTATGATTACATTTCATATCTGTGTAACCATAAATAATACAGTTTTGGAAGTTTGAATTTTGTATGAAAGGAGTCAAACATTTCTTCTGTAATTTGATATTTTGACCAGTTATATTGATTGGATTCAACATGCATGTAATTGTAGCTCATTTATTTTCACAAAAGTTTAGTTTTCTAATGAAAGAGTAGATCATTATCAAGTTTTTCCTTTATTCTGTTGATGGGCAATTCCTTTGTCTTTTTGTTTTTTTCTTCCTTTGGTATCAGAGATCAAACTCAGGATCTTGTGCTTGCCAGGCAGGAGTGGTACCACTGAGCTACATAGCTGGCCTCATGGGCAATTAGTTTCTGTTTTGTTATTACTAACTTTGTTTTGGATATTCTTGTAAATGTCTCCTGGGGCAAGGTAACAAGAAGTTAGTCTATACTAAGTATAGATTTTCTGACTTTTAGGCTGTCTGCATCTTTATTTGCTGGATAATGTCACATGTTTCACATCCCCATTTACACTTAGGCTTGCAGTGGGTAATGTTTCTGTTGTTTCACAAATAGTACTTAAATGCTTTTCAAAGAAATGCAAGGAAGTAAAGTATATTGTCAATTTATTTTGCTTTTCCTTCAGTACTGAAGATTTTGAACATTTTTTGATAAGCAGTATTTCTTCTGGAAAATGTCTGGAAGTGTTTTTCCAAATTTCTATTTCACTGAAAATTCTTTGAGGCCAAGGTTTAAATGTTTCTTCCAGAAAGCACTTGTGTTTGTTGTTAACAGGTGCTTGGGATTCTATCAATTTGAGATTATTTTAAATAAAAGATTGGGGTTTTCATTAGATCGGTGTATAAATTTCTGCTTTAAATTTAAAATGTCTGGCTTGCAGTTATGAAATCTTAGAGGAGATTTTTTTACTTTTCCACCTCAGCCAAGGCAAATATTTTTCAAAATCTAGATCTCTTTGAGGAAGATATAAGGATATTTTTAGGGTTAGTTGTCATCATCGTTTGTTTTTTACCTATTTCATTTTTTCCCTTAAAGTTACAATTTTCTCAAAAGGTTCTGTGTTTTAAAAATACATAATAACCCCTAATTTTTTTTTATCAACTAATAGTCTTATTTAAGATAAATCACTTAGATTACCTCATTCAATTCTGTATTAGAGGTTCACTGAAATTGATAAATCTCGGAATTTCTAACCTTTTGATACTTGAAATTCATAGTTTAAGTGTTCTAAATAGAGCACAATTAAATACCTTACTGGTAATCCCCATGGTTTAAAACATTTTTTCTTTCCCTGGGGGAAAGGAAATAAGGAAAAAGAAAAAAATATGAGAAAATGAAAAAATGGAAATAAAGGTTTTGTAAATAGGAACGGGGGGGGGGAGGCGAAAGGAGGGCAGAAGTATGGGGAAAAAATGAAAACCAAGACCTGTCATGAAAAGGTACAAGATCCCAGTGATGAATGTAACTGTACTTTATACCTAAAATGTACCAATAAACTCAATGAAGGAAAAAAATTTTTTTCTACTTTAACTTTAAAATTCATATGGTTTATAAAGGAACTAGAGATAATTTTCCCTTTTAAAGTCAGCCTGCTAGTTTCTGTTTTTAAAATATTTTGTGTAACTGTTTGATGCAAATATCAACTATTTTTAAGTTCCTAGAGAAAAACTCTATTATTAGAAAAGCTCTTATTATTTCATGTGTTGGTCTGTTAAGATTATCTTCTTTTGAAACAGTATGTTGACAGTATTTTCATTGTTAAAGAAATCCTTTGACCAGTATTATCTTTAAATTTAGAGTTATAATATGGAGGGGAATTATGTATATCATAGTAATATTGTAGCCAATAACAGTATGTCCGTAATTCATTTAAAAAAAATATTTTGTTTTTCTGTTTTTAGCCTCTTTTCCTTGTTTGCTTTTCTATACTGGAATTATAAGGAAGCTCTTAATTTTCCTAGTTTAGTTCAGTTCCTTTCATCTTACTCTTTTCTCTAGTTTTTTTGTCTAAAGGTTTTTAGGAATATACATATTGGTAGATTAAACACTGTGGAAATGATTACACTCCAATACTTTTAAAATATGTGGTATGGTTATTTTCTCACTCATGAGAATTTAAAAGTTTATTGAAGCTCCAAAAAAATCCTACTACTTAGTAACATTATTTCTATTTATCTTTTTACTTAATTTTACAGGTAAAGATTTTTTAAAAAATTGCACCACACATGGTGTGGTACCAGGTTTGGGAATGGTATTCTAGAGACCATAGATCAATTGCCTAAGTGTTCTTTAGGGTGTTTGTTAGAGTATAGAGTCTGGACACATCCTAGAGCTAACAAATTACAATTCGTGGGTTTGGGCTAAGTAACTTTCTTAAGTGTTATACAAAATAAAGTTTTAAAATAACTAAATAATATTTATGATTATCTTTCATTCCTCTTTCCCTCACATCTTCCCTCCTTTTCTCCATCAGTCCATTTAGAAAACTTTTGATTAGTATGTTAGCAGGTGCCATACCATGCTGAGCAAACAGCATAACAATGGGTGATACAGGAGATAGTGGTCAGTGAAACCTGATCTTAATTTTTACCATTTCAGATGAGTTCCTCTTTTTTTGGTACCCAGATTGAACTTAGGCCCTTGTGCTTGCAAGGCAGGTGGCAGACCACTATTCTAAGTCCCCAACCCAGATGAGTTCCTCTTTTACGCTCCCCTTTTTTTTTGTCTAAAAATAAAATGACTGCTATCTTATTTTATTTATTTATTTAGTTTTTTGAGACAGGGTCTCACTGTGTAGTTCAGGCTGGCCTTGAACTCACTATGTAGCCCAGGCTGGTCTGGAATTCCCAGCAATCCCCTTGCCTCAGCCACCACACCTAATTATTTTGCTAAGCAAAAATAAATGTTTTATTTGAAAAAGTCAGCCTCTTACACAAAATTTTAAATCTTTCACCCTATTAACTATAATGATATTTTAAATACATTGAATATAATTCATAGAATATCTATATTTTTCTGCATCAATTTTTCAGATGTTAGGTTAAAAAAATACTTGGTTTCACTTTAATCTACCCACTTTGCTGTCTTTATTCTGAACTCATTTTTTTATTTTTCAGGGGTGAAAATGATTGCATAAGTTGAGGTTTGTGTGTAGAAGAAGAGTATGTCCAGTAATTCTCATATAATTTTCATTTTAAGCCTTCTCAGGAAAAAATTTGCATACTTTAGAACCTCTCTCCAGCCTTTATTAATTTCCCTGGAGCCACATAGCTTTGGTACTCTTGAATATGTAAACACTAAGGAACAATGTAAAAACAAAAGAAAAAAAAATACATACAGACACATTCTATCTATAATGAACATCTCCCATACAAATGTAAGCAACTATAAATGAAACTACCAAAATCAAAGGAGAAAAATTCCAGAAAAAAATAAAGGAAAAAGATTCCAGGAGGTTGTTGGTGTGGCTCAGTGGCACTCTGTTTAGCATGTACAGCATAAGATAAAAGTAACATACCCTAAGTTTCAGTCTTCAATTTCAAAATGATGGACAGCTGGTAAAAATTTTTTCCCACATTGTAGATTGTCTCTTAGTTCTGCTGATGGTTTCTTTTGAAGTACAGAAGCTTTTTAGTAAGATGAGATCCCAGTTGTTGATTCTATCTGCTAGTTCCCGTGCTACTGAGGATTTGTTCATAAAATCTTTTCCTATACCAATGTCTTCCAGAGTTCTGCCTAACTTACCTTCCAGCAAGTTTAATGTTTCTGTTTTAATATTTAGATTTTTAATCCATTTGGATTTTAATTTAGTGCATGGCGAAAGATAAGGGTCTAATTTGAATCTGTGGCAGGTTGACATCCAGTTTTTCCAACACCATTTATTAAAGAGGCTATCTTGCCTCCACTGAGGATGGTCAGCTCCTTTGTCAGCGATGAGGTAGCTGAGTACATCTCCATTTGTTTTTGTGTCTTATCAAGGATATATAAAGAACTCAAAACAATCAGTCCCCCCAAATACAAAGACCCGATT
>NW_022900916.1:54120900-54135438 GCF_012274545.1 Fukomys damarensis | reverse complement strand
CAGCCATCCCTCTGCTGGGTATCTTTCCAAAAGAACTAAAAGAATCATATCACAGAGAAGTATGCGCACCATGTTTACAGCGGCACAGTTTGTAATAGCTAAATCTTGGAAACAGCCTATTTGCCCATCCATTGGAAACTGGATAAAGAAGTTGTGGTTTTTCTATAAAATGGATTATTACTCAGCCATAAAGAATGAGAAAATACATTCATTCATAGGAAAATGGATACATATTGAAGATATACTCCTAAGTGAAATAAATAAGTCACACATGTGTAAATACCGAATAGTGTCCCTGATGTGAATAATCTGCAACAATGCATAAGATTCTAATAAGATTACTGACGTTTAGAAATGGGAACAAAGGAGCTAAAAGTGTAGGGAAGGTGGGATGGGTAGGGGAAGAGTAAAAAGGGAAAAGAAAAAAATGTGAGATAATGAAAAGATGAAAATAAAGTGTTTGTAGATGGGGAGGGGAGGAGGGGGTGAAGGGAGGGCAGAGGTAAGGAGAAAAAATGAGAATCAAGAATTGTCATGCAGAGGTACAAGATCCCAACAATGAATGTAACTGTACTGTATCCCTAAAATGTACCAATAAACTCAATTAAAGCTGAAAAAAAAAATGATGGACAACTTAGTAGACTTTTTAGATGATCATTTGTTCCATACCTTTGTATCAGTTTCTGTCACACTTGTTATGGTCCCTTAGCCAAAGTCATTTTAAGTCATTGTATGCTAATCAAAATGATCTTTTTTTGTTTGTTAGTAATTCATTTTGTGGCAATTATAAATTAGCATTCCTTTGAAATAGTATTTTAAAAATATTTAAACTTTACAGTTTTATTAAGCCTGTAACATTTTAACCTTATTGTTGAAGAGCTGGCTTCTGTGGAGTTGCTGAGAAATCATCAAAATTATGACATGATCAGGCTGCTTTTAAGTCTCATTGCTCTCTCATTTTTTATACTTTATGCCTTTATGTTTAGAAAAAAATATGGCAGTAGTAAGGAAGTGAAAGGGGAAAAGAGGAATTCAGATGTTAAAATATATGGGTAAGACCTGCTTCATTGCTAATAAATTGAACCATTTTATTTTTTGTTTCTTCCTACTACTTCACCATTAGGTACTTTAGTTACTTCATTTCATTTTTCAAAGATAGGCAAGTCACAAGAGAGTATGGTAGGATGTAGGGGCATTAGTTGGTTTTTACATAAGATGGTTTAATAATATTAATAATACTTAACATACATAGAGGGCTCATTATGTGCCAGATAATAAATCCCCATCCTGCTTCCCTTCTTAATAAGGTAGTGTTTAAGTATTAGAGCTCTTATGTTATGTATAATGAAACTGGGGCACAGAAAGCTTGAATAACTTACTTAGGATATTACATATTGTAGCACGTACTGTCTGGCTTATTTCACTTAGTTTTATGGTCTCAGGTTCCAGCTACTTTCCTACAAATAATTCCAGTTTATCCTTCCTGATGGCTGAGTATAGTATATTATTGTATATATACTGTATACTACATTTTCTTTATTCATTTATCTGTTGATGAAAGGCAACTTCCAGATTTATGTATTGTTAAGTTGTGCTTCTATAAACATTGGCGTATAATACAGTGTCTTTACCTCTTTCAGGAAGATACCTAGACGGGAATAGCTGGATCAAATGGAAATACTATTTTTAGTTTCTTGAGGAATCTGCACACTGATTTCCATAATAATAATACTAGTTTACATTTCCATTAATAATGTAGAAAGTTTTCTTCTTTCCCCACTGCCTTGCCAGCATTTGCTCTTTTGAATTATTGACTATAGCTACTCTTTCTGGAGTAAGATAGAATCTCACTGTTTTGATTTGTATTTCTCTTATAGATGAAGATTCTGAATATTCCATGTACTTATAGGCCACTTTTATTTCTTTTGAGAAGTATCTGTTCATTTCAGTGGTCCATGTTTTTGATGGGGTCTTGTTTTTTTTTTCCTTGAGTTCTTCGTACATTATAGAATTTAGTCCTCTGTCTTAAGGAGTAGTTGGCAAACTTTTTTCCCCGTTCTGAAGATTGTCTCTTTATTCTGTTGGTTGTGTCCTTTGCTGTGCAGAAGCTTTTAATTTGATATGATCTCATTTATTGATTCTTGATGTTTTTCTTGTGCAGTTGGGGCTTTATTCAGGAAGACCTAATTATACCTATGTGTTTTAAGAATTTTATCTATTTTATATTCCAGCAGATGAATTGTTTTTGTTTTAATATTAGATCTTTAATCCACTTTGATTTTACTTTACTACATGATGAGATATAAGGGCTTAGATTCAATCTCCTGAATATGTCTAGTCAGTTTTACCAGCACCATTTGTGAAAATGGCTATGCTTTCTCTAGCATAAGTTTTTGGCCCCTTTCTCAAAGATCAGATGACTGAGTGTGCCTGAGATTGTTTCTTCATCTTCTGTTTCATTGATCCACATGTATGTTTTGTGTTTTGTTTTGTTGAGACAAAGTTTCACCCTGTAGATCAGATCAATCTTGAACTCGCTGTATATCCCAGGCTGGCCTTGAACTCAGTGATCCTCCTGCCTCAGCCTCCCAAGTGCTGGGAGTACAGGTGTGTGTCACCACACCTAGCCCACATGTATGTTTTTGTTGTAATACCATGCTGTTTTTATTATTGTAGCTTTGTAATATAACTTGAATTCTAGGATTGAGATGCCTCCATCTTTGCTCGTGTTGCCCAGAAAGAATTGCTTTTGCTATTCTGGAGTTCTTCTAGTTCCATATAAATTTTAGAATTTTGTTCTATTTCCATTAAGGATGCTGTTGGCATTTGTTTGAGATTGCAGTCAATGTACAATATCAGATTTGGTAATATGGCCATCTTGGTAGTGTAAATTCTGCTTATCCAGGAATTGGGGTTATCTTTCCATTTTTGTCATGTTCTCTTCTCTTTTATCTGAATATGATCGGTTTTGTTCTAGAAGTCTTTCACTTCCTTGTTCAGGTTAACTCCTAAGTATTTAAATGTTTTTGAAGCTATTATGAATGGAATTGTTACATAATTTCTTTCTTGGTGGGTCCATTTTTGGTGCACAGGAGCACTGTTGAATTTTTTGTGTTAATTTTGTATCTCTGTACCTTTCTGACTTTATTAGTTCTAGGAATCTGTAGAATTTTTTATTTTAGCTTTCTGTGTAAAAGATCATGAGAATAAGGATAGTTTGACTTCTTCCTTTCCTGTAAGTATATTTTTTATTTTGTTCTTTTGCCTGATTGCTCTGGCTAGTTCTATATTGAATGGTAGGTGCTGAGAGTGGACACCCTTGACTTGTTCCTGATTTTAGACGAAAATCTGTCAATTTTTCCTTTTTTAGTGCAATATTGACAGTGGGTTTGTCATAAGTAGCTTTTATCAGATTGTGATAAGATCTTTCTATACCTTTTTTTTCTTTTGGGGGTCAGGGTTTTTATCATGTGTGGATGTTAGATTTTTCTCAAAGCCTTTTTCAGTGTTTGTTGAGATAATCATGTGATTTTTGTCTTTGCTTCTGTTTATGTGATGTAGTATATTTATTGATTTATGTATGTTGAACCATTCTTGCATCTCTGGGATGAAGCTAACTTTCTCATTGTATATGATCTTATTAATGATTCATTGCATTTTATTTACCAGTATCTTGTTGAGAATTTTTGCATTTATTTTGTTTTTAAAGAGATTGGCATATAGTTTTCTTGTTGTGTTAACTTCCTGTCCAATTTTAGTTTCAAGGTAATGCTAGCTTCCAGGAATGGGTTAGGCAGTACTCCTTCCTGTTCAATTTCATTGAAGAGTTTGAGGAGTATGCCAAAATCAATGCATGGATTATATAATTGTTGCCTTTTCTTCTCCTTACCAGTATGTAGTGGCCATCATTGACTCTTTTGAACAGTTTTGTCTCGAAGTCTGTTGATTCTGAAAGTAAGTTAACTACTGCTGCTTGCTTTCTGCCTTTGGTTTCATGCAGTATCATTTGCCATGCTCTTTAGTTTATGAATTTCCTTTGAGATGGCTTTCTCCTATAGGCAATATATGGTTGCATTTTTTAGAAATTCTATCTGCCAGTCTGTCTATTGACTTGAGAGTTAAAAATCAATGATATTGACGTTACTATTTTCAGGCTTTTACTGAATCTTGTCATTGCCTTATTTTTCCAGTTCTTATTTCTTTGGGTCCTCCTCCTAACCTTTTTTTCTAACTACTGCCCCAGTTACGTGTATACTTTCCTTTGGGCTCTTTGGTACCTCTTAGTATTAGGGTTTCCCTTGAGTATTTCCTGCATGCTGGTTTAGTGCTCATCTCTATTTCTTTACATTTTGGTGCTTATACCCTTTTTCAACTTTCTCAGCGTACTATTCAAAGATTGTTTTAGTGTTCAGCCTTCTCCTGATGCCTTGTTCTCAAGGACCATACAGAAAGGAGAAAACAAACAAACGAACAACAACAACAACAATACCAAAACCGTTAAAGTTGTGACACAAAGACAGGTCAGATAATGTAAAGGCAAATAGTAGCAACAACTACGCTACCACTAACAAAAGCAGTTAACAGCAATAACAGAGTCAAAGACAATCTGGATATTGACCCACAGTGTTACACAAATCAACAAAAGCTACTATATCACTGTTAACAATAGAAAGAAATCTGCAGTAATAATATAGGCACAAAGACTAACCTGATACTAACACAAATGTACCACCATTAACAATAGAAAAAAATTCAGCAGTAATAGCATAGAATGAAATAACAATATATTTTAAAATTAGTAAAACAACACTAACAATAAAAATTGAGAGGGTAGGGAAATAAAAATATGAAAGAAGTAAAATTTGAGAACAAAAGAAAAGAAAGATAAGGAAGAGGTGTAAGAAGTAAAATGAATCCATTTAAAGAATAAAAGAATTAGGTAAGAGGTGAAATTAATAGGGAAAAATAAAAAAAGAAAGAAAAAGAAAAATAATGAGCAAAAGAAAGACCCCCCCCAAAAAAAACCCTTCACAAAGAACCAAGCAAGATAGTACCTGAAATTCTTCCTTGTGTTTGGATTTGGGGGTGTGGTTTATTTTCAGGGGCTCCGCTATTGGAATGTGCCAGATATGGGGGAAGGATAGTGAGTCACTGCTAAGCTCTATTTTGTTACCACGCCTACTTTTTTGTATGTTGTACCAAGTCCTGCCCTCCTTTACTGCTTGGCAGGGTCAGTCAATGGTGTAGTGTCTTTCATCCAGTCTCTGTGAAAAGGTGACTCCAAAACTCTAAGGTATAGCTCTGTTTCTTCTGATTCCATTAGTAGCTCAGTCTCAGCCCTTTGCCAAAATGACTTGTTTAATCACTCTCAAATAATGGTGGGTGCTGCAGTGGATTTCTTCTCCAACCCTTGACTGCCATATGGAACGAGTCACTTTCAGAGTAAAATCCCACACTGTATTTGCAGTTCACAATGACTTTGGGCTTTTCTTGGGGCTGGTGCTGCTGGCTTCGTCCTTTATTTCTCCTGAGCATGCAGACCTCTTCAGGCTTACCTTGAGTCTATGGAGACAGATAACCACCCTGGGAGCCAGGGTTAGTATTCCAGATTGCTTCATTCTTTTCTCTGCATTGTCTTCAGTTTGCCTAGTGTTTTTTAAATAATGATTTCTAGTTTTCTCTTTACCGCTTTTTTGATTCTCAGTGTTCTTCCTTTTCTCTTCTCTAACTGGTTGTTTTTCAGGTGTCTTGATTCCAGGTCTGGAACGGGCTATGATACACTGCTGTCCTTTGCCATCTTTCAACTTCTCAACCATTTGATTCTTTAAAGATAAATAAAATATTAATACTTTTTAAAGACAGCTCATTTTTCTTTAAGGTATTTTTATTCTTAGAAAATTTTTATCATTAGTAGATTGGCTTTTGCATGTAGGCTAAATTAAGAGTTTTTAAAACTTAAATTACTTTATTACATTTATTTGCTTAGAAATATTTTGGGGCTGAGGATGTATGTACCTCAGTAGTGGCATCTTTGGGGCCCAGGGTTTAATTCTAAGTATCTCCCTCCAAATTTTTTTCTGTGTGTATGACTTTTAATCATGCTTGAAATGTGAGCATTTCACATTTTTAGAACTAAAAGTATCCTATGAATTTTATAGTTGTATTTTTTTATCTCTAATATTTTATTAGAGGATTCAATACATCAATATTCAAAGAACCTGGAGACAATACTTTCTAATTAGGTTTCAGGGTTTTATTTTTATTTTTAAAAATTGTGTTTACTGGTAATTTTTATTGTTTCCCTTTATGTCAGTTACTCTGTTATAATCATTCTTCTTTTTCTTACTAAAAATTATATAAGTGATTTCAGGAGATTCTTTTCAAAAAGCGGGACATTTGTTGGGCAGGGTAACTGCTTCCAGGGTGCTTTGTTTTGTTTTGAAAAATTTCCTGTTTCTTATACGAAGTGACATTTAATTGTTTTAAGTAGTGAATTTCATGTTGGCTTTTTAATGCCAGTAATTTTCCAAAGATAAATAGTTTATTGATGGTGACTCATGGTGCTGAACTTTAGATGGACAGAAACTGTCCTGTCCACAAAAGATTTCTGGTCCCATTCTTCTTATGTATTAATCATATTTCATGTGGAAACTATAGAATTTCTGTTTAACTATCTTCTTAGATATTTTTCTGTATTATTTTTATGTGGAAAATTTTCCTTTTAGGCAAGGCAATTACTTTTGAAGAAAATATAAATTAGCTTATCCATGTTCCTTTTGAAGTTACTTTAAAATTGATGTTTGTACTTTTGGGCATGTGTTCTAATAACTTTAATGTAACTTGAAAGCTTTCAGATTTTCTTTTCGTATTTCTTACACTCTGTGTCATCTGGTGACTTTTCATCTTTTATACAAGTGCCAAAGGACTGCAGAGGCCTATTTTTCCATTCTCTTAAACACATGCATCATCTTCTGTTTTCTTTGAAGTTCTGAGATCATTTTTGCTGACACAAATTTGTTATGTTTTATATATTTTATCTTCTTAAAAATAGGGGTAATAAATAAAGTAATTTTTAGCAGCTTTGACTGAAAACCATAGTTTTCTAGGTGGCACTATTTTTTTCAGATCATTAGTTTGGAAAGAGATTTAAACACATGTTTAATTGGTTTCCTGTCTTTACACTATGAGCTATTAAGCCTGTTCCATGGGGTAGTTTTTATTTGAGAAATAATCAAATAGCCTTGTGTCTACTTTTGTTACAATTGTGTTGTTCTAACTGGTTTTACAGATATGCAAAGCAGTCATTTAATAATGTTAGGACCACAATCTTGAGAATCTAAAGATATTAAATTTCTGCACACACAAACACACACACACACATGAAAAATTGGATTTTATTCTATTGGAATGACTCAAGTTTACTGTATATCGTGTCTTGTATTATTTTACTTATTTTTGTACTAATAATTTGGGTTGTTGTAGTCCTGGGAAAGCCAAATTATTTATGGGTGATTTAGATACCAGAGATACTTATTACCAGACTCAAGGTGACTTCTGATATACTAAACAGATTATAAAACATCTCTCTGTTGTGAAGTCTTTACTTGATCTTAGCCAAAAGGCTGAGAAGCGATTGTCACCTTAAAGAAACCCCGGTGAACAACTCTGTGATGAACTGGAACATCCTTGACTCACTCAAACTGTGTACCCTGGAAAAGTAGGATGAAGATCCACCCTGGGCATCCTAGCTCAAATAATCTTATTCAGAACCTAAAAGCTCCTGTTTTGTTTTTGCCTCTTGGAAAGTCATTATTTTGATTCATTTTAGGGACTATGAAATAAAGAGAATGAGAATAGATGAAGCTTCAGAATTTTACTTTTTATACATCATTATCAACCAGAAAGGTTTTTTTAATAGGAAACCTACTTATGTAAAATGTAATTTTTATATTTAGATCTATAGTTATTTTAATTTATAGTACTTAAGCCATATTGGTCATGATTTTCTTTTTATTCTTCAACTATTTTTATAACCCTGTTATATAAATTAAATTAGATAAAAATAAATTCCAAAACCTATTGACCAGAAGGGAAAACACTCACTTTGGTGAACACTATTACATCTGTTGTTTGTTGATAGCCAACAGAAACAGATGGAACTCTGTTCACACCTTGTTTTTATGTGCAAAAAAATGCACAGTATTTCTTTTACTATTTTATGAATTTTAATCTGTGATTTATCTTCAATGTAATTCCCATTGGAAACTTTTTAGTAATTGTATAATGTACATATGGATACAACTGCTACTGAAGCATTTTGAAAACCTGCCAGAAAGTTACTCATATTTATTCTTATCATAAATCTAACACTAGACAGTTTTGAAGGTTTGACTTAATTCTCCTGTTTAAATTGAATTTGGAATTTTTTTCATACTTAAGTGTGTTTTTTAATATATAATTTATATAGAGGTGATCCTTATTTATGTGTTACCAAAAAAAGTTATATATAGAGAAAATAGTTCATAAGCAAACATGTGAAACCCAGCATAGTGATAATGAAAGATGATGAAGCATTCCTTGTCTTTTAAAAAGTTTTAAATTTATCTCATTTGCAAAATAAATCATGCTAATCTTGGGAAAATTATTATGTATTTAACAAATATAAATTAAAATAACACCAGTTCCAAAGAGCTAATTAAAATTAAAATATTTAATTCATTGTTTCAGATGAATAAACTATTAAAATGACACCTGATGTTATGGTTTATATCTGGATATGCCCCCAAAGCTTCCTATGCTCACACGTGGGGCCTTTGGGAGGTAATTGAATCATGGGGATGTGACACTCATCAGTAGCTTATAGATAAAAGCACTGTTGGAAGGTGAAGTCTTAGTTGGAGGATGGGTCAGTGGGGCTGTGGCCTGGAAGGCTGTTCCTCCCCCCAACCCCATCTCTCTCTGCTTCCTGCCACCATCCCAAGCCAGCACTTTTACTCCTGCTGTGCCTTTCTGCCTTTCTGTCTAGCCCTGGAGTCAGTTAACTGTGACTGAAACTTCTACAAACAGATCCCAAATAAGCCCTTATGCTTTCTCTGGGTAAAAACGAATTCTCAAAAAACAATAGAAAAAATTGGAATATGTCATGATTTGGAATGAGATTCATATTTTCATTTACTTTTAATGATTTAATAATTACTTTCAAAGTCAAAGCACAGTTTATAAATGAACCCTTAAGTATTTGGAACTTGTAGATAGTGTATCTGTATTACATCCTAAAGTAAAATTTTTCATCCTGTTGCTTTGTTTCTAATGTAGTTTGTCAACACATCTACAAATATCATGAAATGATCACCCTGTTACTATTAGTACTTCTGTGCATCTGAGATGGGACAAGCTCTTTAACTATTATCTGTGAGATGAGCCAAAAGTTTTTATCTTTCTCCCTCTTACAAGCTTCTCTTAAGCTTTACGGTTTATTTAGGGACATGATGTCTAACATATTTTGTTCTTATCTTAAGAACCTTTATGCTTATAGTTGCTGGCACTTCAGGAAAAAACCTATAGTTCTCAATATTGTCTTGCTGTAAAGACTTGGTATTTTGAAGAGTTGTACTGAATTAAATCCTTTTTTTAAAAAACTAATTTCATAAATGCTAAGGAAATATGCTTATATATTACTTTGGTAATGGATCATGTTAATCATTTTGCCATATGGGCTGCTAAATTAAGCAGAACACAATACCAATTTGAAATTTTTCTTTGGTATAATTATTCAGTTTACTTGTTTTGAAATGTAAAAGATTTTCACTGAGCATCATAGTGATAGTGTTTATTTAAGTAATCAAGTAAGAGATTAGCTTTCTCATTTTACTAATTACTTGAGAATAAGCTGTTAATTTTGAATATAACATGCAAAAAAAATTAAGTTGCAGTTCAGATACTTGAATTTGAGCTTTAACTTAGCCACTTATCAGTTAGGTGATAGAAGCAAGTCATTTCTCTAGATTCTTTTCTGATCTAGTAATATTCCATTGTCATATAACCACCTTGATTTTCTAGTTGGAAATTAAATTTTGGAGTATTTCAGATTGCATCATATTTTAAATTTGAGATTAAAAATGTTCAACTGGTAAAGTCTATGCAAATATTCTGAAATCTGAAAACTTCTAAATCTAAAAAACTGCTGGTGGCAACCATTTTGCATAAGAGATGCTCTATTTGTAATTACACTCCTTCAAAGGAAATGAAAACATGAACTTGGAGCATTAGCAAAAATACTTGAAAAATTAATTCAAAACTAGATGATACTGCATTACCTAAAAGATAGGTTAAATGAAGAGAGTGTGGAAATGTGTGAAGGCCTTTTGAACAGAGATTCTGTTCAGAAATTAATTGAACTAATTAATTGAACTTTAATCTTTTCCTCTTAGTATAATTTACTATTCTAAAACTATATTGAAAGGTTATGTATATATAAAATATGGAAGTGGATAATCATCAGAAAAGGAAAAAATAACCAAAACTTTTTGTCAGATCTTTTAACACTTGTATTATATAGTATCCTTTATTAGTTTGTCTTATTTACTTTATTAAAACATAATTCTTGAAACTTTATATAATATGATTAAATTTAATTGGTTATAGAAAAATTAATGTAACTTCGTCCTTACCAATTTTAAGATGAATTTTTTTCTGGGGCAGAAATTGAAGCATTGAAAAATAAGAGCATCACAAAAAGGAAAGAGAAGAATGTAGAATAAAGATTCAGTTAGAACTTGAGTAAACGTTATTGATCTTCTGTACTGGTGCTTTTAATGTATATGTGACTTACTTGGGATTCTTGTTAAAAGGCAGATTCTAATTTAACTTATTGAAGTAAGCCTGAGATTCTGAGTTTCCAACAGGTGCTTAGCAGATGCCAGTGCTTATGAACCATGGTTAACTAGAAGCAGGACTTACTACTGTTCTTTGAGAGTGATGCTATTAGGTGTGGGGCCTGCATTTAAAGATCTTTTCTGGGGGCCGGGGATTTAGTGCAGGGGTTTGGTGGCCTGCCTTGCAAGCGCAAGGACCCGAATTCAATCCCCGGTACCAAAAAAAAAAAAGATCTTTTCTGGATGTAGTTCTGTTTTTTTTCTTCCTAATTAACTCCATAATATAATTAAACCATGCTCACTGGTAATAACAATTGTAAATGAGTACACGGCCTATAAGTTCACTTTTTTAGAATGACTTTAATTGACTCGTGGTTATCCTGGGGCAGATTAAATACTTTGGGATTAGCCATGTTATTAAATAACAATGGACCTTATATTGTGAAGAATTGAAATTATAGTAATTTAAGGAAATATTTTAGAAAGTAATTATATTTGGAATTACTTGATACCTACTGTAACTTTGGTATGAGTAACTTCTGAGGGTGACTCTTCTGGTCTCTAAAGAACAGCAGTCTGAATTTGGAGACCATAAACCTGCAGAGGCTCTACTGTGTGGGTGGAGATTTTACACATATTTGCTGCAAGTACTAAACACTACTTTTGAAGATTTGGATTCCTTTTTTCAAATGGCAAACATGTTCTAAGATATGAGTTGTAAAATTGTACCTAAATTCTTTTCTTCAGTTTTACTAGTCTTTCAGGACTTGTGAGATTGTTTCCTCTGCCTTTTAATGGTAATTTAAGAATTGTTTCTTTGCATTGAAAAAACATGTACGTTCACAGGTGTTAGCAAACAGTAGATGTGATAGACTCTCCGGGTTTATTAGTGTTTCAGCTGTAAACGTCATGAGATAAGTTATGAAATGTTAAATGCACAGAGCAAATCATAATTATGTGGCTAATATGAAATATTAAAAAAAATCCTAAGTATAAATAGGGATAACTCTTCAAATATGTATTTAAAAGTAAAACACTTTAAAGTGTGTTTATTTTGTTATGCTTTTCTTCTGTATGACACAAATTGTAACAATGCGGTGAAGTGGTTTAACATTAATTAGAAATAATAATTTTCCAAGTGTAACTTAAGTAGTAACATTTAACAGAAAATTTATTTTCATTATTATTTACACATTAGATATTTTTGTGGATTTTCTTTTCTTTTAGAGAACCAGAGGACGGAAAAGAAGCTTCATTCCTGAGGAAGAAAAACATGAGGTTGGAATAAGTTAAGCACTTTTTACAGTCTAAATTTTGAGAAACGTTCTTGCTTAAATAATTTGTTTCCCTCAGATTGTAATTTCATTATATTTTATTCCGCTTATATGGCAGGAAAGAGTTCCTAGAGAAAGAAGACAAAGACAGTCTGTATTACAAAAGAAGCCCAAGGCTGAAGATTTAAGAACTGAATGTGCAACATGCAAAGGAACTGGAGACAATGAAAATCTTGTCAGGTAAGTCAGACGCTGAGACTCTGTCTTCAGGGGATTCAAGTCCCATGTTCGTCATTTTCTCATCACAGATAAAATGAAAAGAAAAGTACAGCATAGGGGCCTTCATAAGTCTTATTTAGTGATAACAATACTTTGGAAACAGATATTATCCATTTATTAACAATACTCTTGCAAACAGATTATCCATTTAATAACCTGACACATATTCTGAATTTGGATGTAAATAAGATCAATAATCTGAATTTTGAGTGCAATAGAATTTTCTCTTGACAAGAGAAGTTGGCAATGCTTTGTATATAGAGGCAACAAAAATAATTTGATCTAAAAACTTTGTGCTAAAATTATTGTTTTATCTCATAAAACCGTAATTGCTGAGCTCTGTTATTGTATTATAAAAGTTGAAGTTTATCAGCATTGATAAGACAGATTTTATTGCAAGAGCTTCATTAGCACTTCCTTATTGCTCATCAAATGAATGTGTTAAATGCTTCTCTCATGAAATAAAGAAAGGTGAAAAGATGGCTTAGATAGATTTTTGTTTTTGTTTTTATTTTTTTCTTTGTTTCTTTGTTTTGTTTTGTTACTTTAAAAAAAATTAAATATAATGCTAATGACAAATCTCAGTTGCTGTTGCATAGTAGATGTTTTTGAGATCCCAGGGACTTTCATCTCTGCTGAAATGAAGAGATCATGCCAACTGCTGAATGAGATGGGAAGTGTTTGGTTAGCATAAGACCTCATTTAAAAGAGCCACTTTCCAAGGGACAGTAGCAAAGGTGGTTGTAGTACAGTCTTTCAAAAATTGTCTTTTGGTAAAGTCCTATTAAAGTAACTGAGGACACAAAAATTAAACATTTAAAACAATAAACTTATGTTGGTAAATATTTTTGTGTTATATGATTATAAATATTTAAAAATAATGTCATTTATTTTAGTCATTAAGAATATATGATTTTTTTAGCTGGGTGTAGTGGCACAAGCCTATAATGCCAGCAGCATTCTGGAAGGTCCATTCTGAGTTCTAGCTCAGCCTGGATAATTCAGTGAGGCCTTGTCTCAAAATATAAATGGCTGAGGATGTAGCTCAGTCAGAATGTTAAAGGCCATGGGTTCAGTCCCCAGTACTGCAAAACAAAAATTTGTTTTTCTTCATATAATGAAGGCATGCAATTTTAAATTTATTAGGTTTATAAAATACTGTTACTAATGTAGGAAGGTAGCAAACAAACAAACAAACAAAAACCCAACCAACCAACCAACCAAACAAAAAATCCAAAGTGCTTCAACAAAACGAAGTAGTTTTAGAATTTCTGGCTAATGTCTTTTAATGTAATTAATGTGGAATACTGTGGGAGCTACCCTAAAAATAAATTTGGGGTAGTATTGTTCCAAGTTTTCAAGATAGATGCACATGAATAATTCTAATCACAGTATAATTTTTGAAGTGTATGAAAGAAATCCCAAGGATAACCATAGTATAATGGAGTACACAAAACTGCAAATGTGAATAAACAAAATTAAAAAATAACAGTCTTATGTAATAAATATGTAATCCAGGAAAATGCCATTGGAGTTGGGGATGAGGTTGAGGAGTATGATTAATTTGGAACAATAGTTAAAACCATAGAGATCTGGTGAACTTTTTACTTGCTTGAAACATTAATTTTTAAGAGATACTAAATGATTCAGGGCTTTTCCCTGTAAGAGGATATAAACATTTTAACAGGTTTTTGTGCGTGTATGTATTTGACATAACTTAGGAAAATGAATAATATTTTTATTTCAAAAATTACTTTATATGAGGGAATTTCCAGCTAATCTCATATTTATTTGACTTGAAAAAAAGGTACTTTGTTCTCATCTTGATAATATTTTTTGAATAATATTAGCTGTTTGTTTACTTCATTAATTTCTATTGTAAGATTGCATTAATACCACGTGCCAGTATCTGGAATTTTGTGAAAATCTTCTGGAAGGAAACGATGGTTTATTACTTTAGAATTGATAATTTACGAAGTCCCCTTCCTTCCTTGATTTTGCCTTGTTAACATCATAAATTTTCTGCCATGATTTTGAAAAGGTAATGAAGAGGAAAGTAAATGTTTTTATTAATATTTTTTAGTAAAAGATTAGCTAGATATAAAAAAAGT
>NW_022900916.1:54048493-54120815 GCF_012274545.1 Fukomys damarensis | reverse complement strand
AAGATATATATATATATATATATATGTATATAAAATATGTGTGTGTGTATATATATATATATATATATATATTCAGTGGAAGCATTATTGATTTAAAGTGGAATGTTTATAATTATAGTGTATCTAAAGTATACATATATTTTATAGCTCTTACGATATATATAGTTTTTTGGTACTGGGGATCGAACTCGGGCCCTTGTGCATGTGAGGCAGGCACCAGAACCACTGAGCTAAATCCCTGGCCCCTTACGATATTTTAAACAAGGCCTAACCTTCTATAATGATATATTTCAATGCATGGTCAGAGATACATTATAGTCATTACATAAGTATATTAGATTCTGTGAAATGAACTTCTCGGGTCATAATGATCTTTTATTGAATATGAAATCTAATTTCTCTGAACTGATATTCATAAGTCACTAGAAATAGCATTTTTTTTTTTTTTTGGTACCAGGGATTGAACTTGGTCCTTATGCTTGCGAGGCAGGCAGTGGTTTGAACCACTGAGCTAAATCTCCAGCCCTTAGAAATAGCTCTTTAGTAGCTTTGAGTTTGAAACCACACTTCTCTATGTAATTCAGGCTGTACAGAAAATTCATTCTTAATTATTTTCCTTGCTTTTTCATTTATTTGTACATGTTTATATGTGAATTTAAATGTATAATTGTTATATTATTGGGAAATTGCATGCACTTTATCAGTAAATGGTTATTAGTATAGATTCCAATTGATATTTTCTGCTTAGCCTTTAAACTTTTTGAGGTCTTTGGCAAATAATTTAACATTTTTGCCTCAGGTTTTCCTCATATATAAAAAGTATGATCAGACTTATACTTTGTTTTATTATATATTTGGTGAATAGTAGCTGATGGTGAAATCCTTTCTATATAAAATATTATGACAATAGTATCATAGTATACAGATATGTATATGTTGATGAAGGTCATAATTGATAAATATGACTAATAGTTATAAAACTGATTTTTATCCCTCAGAAATTGTACATTTCTTGATTTTTGTATATAATTATTTCTAAAATATAAGGGGGGTAATTTGTTGTATGATTTAATCTAAAATGATTAAACTATTTCCATTAGATATGGATTATATGAAAAATATATTGTATCCTTTGGACATTTTTTTCTCATTGAGTGGTACATTTTTAGGTATACAGTACAGTTGCATTAGATATGGGTTATATGAAAAATATCAGGGCCATAGAGAGAAAGATACAGCAGAGGGATGCTGGGAAGTTATTTTTGAATATTGCTTCCCCTTTGCTACCTGCTTTTAAAATTAAAAAAAAATTAGGTGAGAATTTTCCCTTTAAAAACACAATCCTTTATTCAGTTTACAAATATGTGATTGAAAATTGAAATCCAACTTGGAATTTTGAGATCTATGTAGGCGTTTACCTGTTTTGAGAGAGATTTTCTTTTTTGGATATATTTATGGGTCATATTAGTGGTACCCTATTCATTTCTTTCCACATTTAATACCCAGTAAATGCTTGATGAATAAATGATGAATGCTGAATAGGTAAACTCCACTTGTATAGTTATAAATTATTATTTTGCTGGATTAATAAAAAGTTACAATTTTAGAGCAGATGAGTCATTAACTAGAAAAAGTATTTGATGAAGATGTTTAAAAGACAATAGAGGTCACTTTTGTGTCACTAAAATACAGTAGATTTTTATCATCTGTACATTAAGAACCAAGGATTTGAGACAGGTGGCTGCATCTATGTAGAAGTAGAAATGAAATGCTTCCTTCCTGTCTGAACGTATTTGATTTTCAAAAGACAGTTTTAGAAATAAATAGGCTTTTCTTGTCCATAAATTTTCATTAAGCTATTAAATTAGAGATAAGACTAAACATTTAAACTTCACATTTTATCTTAGCTATGTCTATGTACGTTCAGTGTAATACTTTCATTGCTTCATGAAAAAGGAGAGAAAAAAGAGTTTTCCTAAAACCAAACCTAGAATCCATGAGTTTCTTCCATTGTTGTTTTGTATTATAATCATTATTCAGAAGCATGGAAGGCACAGAATGATTCATGAAGCTATTTCACCTTTATAGCTAATTACACATTTTTAAAGAATCTCCTTATTTGAGTATATGGCAGATTAAATGGGCATTGAATTATTTTGGTTATAAAATTAGGTTGTCAACTTGGTCTTGAAACAGTATTGTTAGCTCTTTTAGTTATTTTACCTTTTAAACTTCTGGCTTCTGAATGTTTCCCCTTAAACTAAATTTGATTGTGTTAAAAATTATTAGTAACACTAGCAATAATTTATATATAAATATGCATGTATTTTATATATACATATATGTATTAAATTTTTATTTAACATACTAGTCTCAGATTTTCTGATTTTTAAAATTTTTAATCAATTTTTTAAATTGTAGCTAGTATGAAGGCTTATAAACGCACTGAGATCAAAAGGATTTTCTCTCTGATATTTTTAGGACTGAGAGGAAAACTAAAATTGGTTATAATTTAGTTACTGTTTTCATAGAACTTCAGACTGGTAAAAATGGGTTATTCGCATTACTTTTAGAATGGAACCTCTCTCTCCTAACAAATTTTGCAGAAGTAGGCACCGTCATAGCACTTACTCCTGTCAAGAATCTTGGTTTACAGATATATCAGTGGCAACCATTTTTTTTTCATTGTACATTAGCTTTCTCTTGTAATGTTTCGAATACTTGGAATTTATGTATATATTATTTTGTTTTAGTTGGTAGGTAAGGGAATCTCACTATGGTTTTAATTTACATTACCCTGACAAGTAATAAATGCTGAACGTATTTTCATGTGCTCACTTAATGTCTTACTTTGAGAACTCCTTCTTTTGCACACTTAAAAAGATACATTGTTTCGTACCGAGTTGTAGAAGTTTGTTTATTTATTTATTTATTTTAGTTTTTTTGAGACAAGGTCTCACTGTGTAGTTGAGACAGAACTGGAACTCACTATGTAGCCCAGGCTGGTCTCAAACTCACAGCAGTCCTCCTGCCTCAGCCTCCCAAGTGCTGGGATTGCAGGCGTGCGCTACCATGCCCAGCTATAGAAGTTTTTAATAGATTCTAGATATACGTCCTCCTTCAAATGTAGGTTGAGTACCTTGTCAGAAATGGTGGGACTCAGAAGTGTTTCAAATTTTTGATTTTTTTCAGGTTTGAAGCATTTTGATTTCGGATTTTCATTTTAGTGATGCTCAACCTGTGTATATTTTAAAAACATACTTTCCTTATTTGTAGCTTGTATGTCTGTGCTATATCTGCCTATCAATCTGTCTATTTATTTTTTTATGAGACAGAGTCTTGCTATGTAGTTCGTGCTGGCCCTGACCTCACTATGTAGTCCAGGCTGGCCTCCAACTCATGGGAATCCTCCCGCCTCAGCCTCTGGAGTGCTGGGATTATAGGCATGCGCCACCTCATGCAGCTTTAGTTTCTTATGTTTTCATTTGAAGAAAAGAAATAACTAATCTTGAAGTCCAGCATGGTAACTTTTTCTCCCAGAGTAACTGCTTTTGTTTTCTATCTACCACATAAGAAAGGTCACCTCTTTTGTTTTCTTCTAGGAACTTCATAGTTTTAGCTTTTGTTCTGAAATATGTGAGCTACTTGAAATTAGGTTTTTGTCTCAGAATTAAAATTTTATTATATATTTCTAGTGCCATATGTTGAAAATAGTTGCTATTCCATATTAAATTACATTGTCATCACTAATAAATATTATTTGACTTTTACAATGTGGATATGTTTCAGAATTTTGTATTCTGTTCTTTTTAGCTGTGTATTTTTTCCTATGGCAGCTATTTTGATATTCCTGATCCTATGCATTTTCCCTACAGATGTTAGAAATAGCTTATTTTAATTGGGAAGGAAGGAAAGAAACATGTGAGTGGGCCTGAATATGATTCTAAATGCACAGGTGGCAGCAACAAAAATGTTAGACTTCATTCAAAATGAAGAAGTTTTTATCTCACACACACTGAAAACAGAGTAGTAAATTTTATGTTGTATATATTTTAGCACAAGTTTTTTTATTAGACCCACAAGCAAATAAACATATAGCATATTAGGATTAGAGGATTACAGTAGGCTTTGTATTCAATTACAGAGTGAGTTTAGGGAGAGTTAAAATGTTAACAATATTTGATCTTTAGTCCATAAATAAATTTTGTTCAAATATCTTTTAATATTGGTTGGTTTTTATTCATTCATGTTTTTCTGATTATTTAGGCCTCCCCACCTGCAATACTGGGCATTGAACTCAGGACCTTGAGCTTGCCAGGCAGGTGTGATGCCACTGAGCTATATCCCTGGCTCTCGTGATTGTTTAGTTTTTAATCATTCCTGTTTTTATATACCTTTAATTACATATGTTCCTAAGTATTAACGTTTTTTTGAGGTACCTGTCTAGGTGTTTAATATTTTCTTAATGTTTATACTAGAGTCAAGACCTTCAAGGTGATTAATTATGGAAAGAAGACAAATTTGGAGATATCTTTCTTTCATTATTACAGTGTATTACAGTGATATATAAATAGGCCAAACAACGAAGATTTCTGTCTCCTGAATGCTACCTACCCCTGCCCACCCTGTTCTGGACAACACTGAGTAGAGAAATCAGGTGGATTAGTGCAAACACTGGAGAGCTAGCCTGTTTCACACACTAACAGGCACAGGTGTTAAACATGCAAAGGAAAATATTGATTTATCCTTCCTGCTGAGGGGGTCCCCAAATTATAGTCTATTTTAAGGATCCAGGGGCTGAGGAAAGGAAGGAGGGAAGGACTAGGAGGTGGAAAACTACTGAGTCAAAATGGAGAAAAGTGTTTGAAGTCTCCTTAGGAAGGGGGAGGAGTCCCAGAGGCCTGCATAGTATTTCAGGCCAGCTTGGTCTCCCCCTCATCCCACCCTCTCCCAGGAAGGCCTGGAAAATTAAATCAGCAGTGCAATCCTGGGATAAATTTCTCCTGGTTATGATGCGTTGTCTCTCTTATATATCTTTAGTTTTTCTTTGCTAATATTTTGGTAAGGGTTTTACATCTTCGTGGAAATATTGATCTGTTATTTATTTTTTTTTTTCTGAACAGTCTTTACCAGGGATTACTAGGTGATACTAGCCTTCTGGAAGGAGCTGGAATGTGTTTTTAGTCTTTAAAATATTTCTTTAAACTATTATTTCTTTTAAAAATGTTTTGATGGAATTCTCCAGGGAAACCATTTGTACTTGGACTTTTATGGGAAACCTTTTAAGAATAATATCAGTTTTAAAAGAATGCAGAGCTATTAAGATTTTTTTCTTTCACTTGTGTCAGTTTTGGTAAGTTGTTTCTTCCCAGGAATTTATTCATCTTGAAGTATCTTTTTAGGGCGGGGGATTTAGCTCAATCGTTCCGCCGCCTGCCTTGCAAGCGCAAGGACCTGAGTTCTATCCCCGGTACCAAAAAAAGAAAAGAAAAAAAAAAGTATCTTTTTATATTTTGGGAAGCAATACTGTATAATGTAGTATTAAATATGAATATTTATAACCACAGGTTTGAAACCTGTGTTTGTTTCTTGTGAACTCTGATTTTATTTTCAGTGTGGTTTAATTTCCTTACCTGTAAAATAGCATTAAGCAATAGTGCCTATTGTATAGGTTATCTAGAGGATTAAATGAGATGATACATTTAGAGTAAAGAAAGAGCATAGGAAATGATAAAAGTTTCACATGTGCAAACAGGAATAACTCTAATAAAAAACACCATGCTTGTAATGTATCAGGTATCTTATGTGTAGATGTTGAATCATGTAGCTACCCAAAGTGGTATTAGCAATTAGTAAGGAGACTAAAGCATAAATTGCTGAATTAATGTAGGGAAATAAGATTTAAATTTAGCTCTGCATTCTATTGTCATGGTGCATAAATTATATTTCACTTCCCTGGTTGCATAAGACTTGACTTTGCTAAGTTTTTTGTTATAGGCTAAGTGATGATTTGCTTTCTGGATCATATCCAGTGTAGGCTGTGGCTTTGTAGGTTGTATTTGATACTCTTTGAGTCTTCAGTGCTATAATCTTTATTTTCTGTGATACCAAAAAGATTATCTTTTAATATTAAATCTTCTATTCATCCTTTATTAAACTTAAGATGTTATTGAATTATTGTTTATATTTTATATTGGGCAAAGATTGTAGCGCTAGAAATGGAATTGCACTGTTTGTAGATGATTATCTCTGGGATATTTATTTTTTTAGAGGGCAAGACTATATTCATGATAATTTTAAATTACATTAATATTTCAGTGTTATATGATTAGATTGTATTTATGTTGTATGTATACATATTAAAATGGCACATATACACATTAGCATATCATATATACATGTAATGTCATATATTAAAGTTGCTGTTGGGAAAAGCTGTGATGCCAGATACACTTACTTTGATCAGTAGTTTTAATTGTGATCATCTGTTTATTGAGTACTTTTGTAGTCCTTTTGTTTAGAAGAACATATCATTACTCTAATTGCAGATTGAAGAAACCACAATCTAGAGGCATAATGATGTGAAACATTAGAAAGGTATTTTAAATCAAAGACAAGTTTTACAAATGCTACATTACAAATACTGTACCGTATTTGCATTTTGTGACTGAAATTTGTAAAACAGGTGTACCTCACATAAGCTTAGCCTGTTGATAAACTGTGATAGAAGGGGTTGTTACTGAGAGGTGGTATTATTAAAATACGTGGAACAGTGCAAGACAGTAGATAAAGAATTGTAATCCTTTGAAATTTAGTAAACATTAAATAAGAACATCACATATTTCAGATTCTTCATAAATTAAATGTCAATTTGTCTTTCAGTTGAGAAAATTTGAACCACTGATTCTCTTTTCAGCAAACATGACACTTACACTTTAAATCTCATGAAGATATAATCTCACAAATACATAATCTAAGAAGGATTTTGTTCAATTATTAAAATCCCTATGTGTGGGGGGGGTACATTTTAATTATCATTGTAATGTTTGAACAGAAATGTTTTTACTTTTCTGTTTTCTCATTAAAGGTTGAAAATAGAAGCTATCAGACCTAATTTTCCCCACATTTCACCTTGTTCACTGATTCTCTAGATGTGGTGTATGTTATTAGTGTAACGTTAATTTTGCTGTTAATTTTGATTTTAATATTGTCAGTACCTATAGAAAGGTTGTAAAACTAGGATGAGCATTTTCTTGCTTATTAAGGGATAATATCCTTCCTCCTACACAATTCCTTCCTTTAGGCCAAGAGTAGTATTTAGTATTTATCTTACTCTGAAAAACAAAAAATGAGCCTCACTCGAAAACACAATAACTAGGAAATGTGGAAAAGGCGTAAGGTTTAAATGGAGAGGTCAGGGACTGGGAGCAGTCAGTGGAAACACTAACCTGGCATGTATGTTAGGTACAGGTCTGGGGTCTGAACCCCCAGCACTGCTATCAGTCAGTGAATGTGAGGGTGAAATGTTTGGGAAGGCTGTGCAGGAAGTCTGTGTAACTCTGAGGAATGTAGACAACCTCTGGGAAGTTGCTAGCTCATTTATAAAATGAGTAATGCATTAGATTGATTTGAAAATTCCCTTTAATTTTGACATTTCATGATGTTACAGTTCTATAGGGATTTGGAAGATAAAGAAATTTGGAGATATAAAATTATCTAAGTATAAGGAATTATGAATAATTTTTGAGACTAAACCTCTCATTGCTACTTTTACTATTATTAATCCATAATACTTTTTCTAATTTGGATTTTTAATTACTCATTTTACAGGCCAGGGTCTCTAAAATAGATGTGAGTTAATTATAAGGCAGTCACTTTTCATTTATTACTAATTGAATCTTAAGTATGTGAGAAATGGCTTTTTGGTAATTGTCTTATTTTAATTTGAAAGTTTATCTTCTTTCTATAAAGTAAAATAAGTTGAGCTTGAATAGAAATTGTAGATAAACATGACATGTTATCTAGGTGTCGCATTCCTCATATTCACATCACTACTGTTTTTATATATTATAGTGTAAGGTTGCTTTTCATTTTATTAAGGGTGAAAGATTCAAGAAATAATTACACTTTTCTAAACTGAAATTAAGGTTATCAATTTCTGAATTAACTCTTTATTATAATATACTTGATAGAATTTAAAGCTAGCTATAATATTCCAGTACATATAGCAGGCTGTCTTTCAAAAGGAGTTTCTTCTAATTCTGTTCTCTCTTTCAACAGTGACCTTGTGTTTTATTAAGAAAATACATAATCAGGAATTAAATTGATATTTTCAGTTGTCTTAGTAGCTGGCTTTTACCATTACATGTAAACAGAATAGTTATTCTAAATCACAGTATCCCAGATAACCACTAGAATCACTGCACTGAGGTTCCCTGAAAATGCCATAATCCTTCAAATGCCACAATAAAACGAGAGAGAAAACCATCAGTAGTGACTGCACAGTTATATAGAAGGATGAGCTGTGAACCAAGTGAAAATATGTTCTGGAAGAACAGTAACCTTTGCCTTGATGCGTGCATTTCCCATTACATTTTTGACACAAAATGTTGCAAAATGATTTAATGGTGGCATTTTGTTTTGCTGATTTTCCATTTTTTATTAAAAAGAAATCAGAGTTAGGACAGGTACACTGTATAGGGGAAGAATGACCAAGTACTGAATACTGTAACAAGGATCTTTTTAAAATATAAAATAATAAAAATGTTTTAGAAACATTGTTTGCTCTTTTAGCATTGTATATTAACTATAATATATAAAATCATTTAGGTTTATCATATTGTGAAATGTAATATTCTTTAAAGTTAATTGTTTTGCTCTGCTAACCTCTTTTTTTCTAGCAGCCTCTAATCTTTAGTGACACTTCAGTAAACAAGAACCCTTACTATACAGACCTAACCTACTTAGTACAGGTAATGCAGAAATATCCTACTTTTAATTTGAATATGCATTACCAGAGCTAATTACAGAAGGAAACAGGGTATGAATAGACTCAGTAATCTAAACGATGAATAACTGTTAACTCTGAGAAGATAACATTTCTATTTTTTTCTTTTTTTGGTACCGGGGATTGAACTCGGGTCGTTGCGCTTGCAAGGCAGGCTACCGAACCGCTGAGCTAAATCCCTGGCCCAAGACAACATTTCTATTAGGAGTAAATGTCATAAACTTATCCTACAAGTTAGTACAGAACTTGTTTGCATCTATGAAAATGTACTGAGTAAAGCTGGATATAATAAGTTGCCAAAATAGGTTTTGTAAGATTTTTGCAGCATTAGACTTTCAGTGCTATTGTTGATGTGAAATACCTGTTAATAGACCATGTTGCACATTTCATAAATACTTGAGGCTTTATATTGCATATATATATTTGTTAGTATATTATTTCACTTTTTTAAGAAGTGCCATCAGCTGTAGTGTTTGACTAAACATTTTTTTCTCCCTTAGAATTATGTGAATATTTATAAAAGTTACAATTTCAGTAGAGGGAATTGAAATTTCTCATTCAGTATGTCTTTGGACATTCCTTTTTACACAACTTAGTAACTTTCATTAGATTTTAATACTCTTAGGAACTCTGTAGGTGTAATTACATTTAGTTTTTCTTCTTTTGACAAACATTAAATCTGCTTTTTTCTCCCTAATATCTGAAACTAGAAGAGTTTACATTTTGTTTAGGACTCTTTTATCTTCCTTTTATCTTACTTAACTCTCACAAACAACTCTTCCATAGATAAAAAGAACTAATTAGGATAATATGAAGTGTAGCTATATATTCTCATCCTTTCAACTACAGATGGCATAGGGTTTTGTTATTGATATGATTAAAGTGTGCTCTGCTGAGCAAATACATTAGAGACCCATCAAAGTCTGAATTTTGAGTATAGAGAAAATTCTAAAGAGTTGGTGGTTATACTTTTATTCATTTATTTTATTAGATAACTCGTCGTCATTGTCTATTCCATAATGGTGCAGCAACAGTGAAAAAGATGATATTAAGAGAATTATCATCCCTGGATTGCTGATGTGATTATGCCCTAAGGTCGTAGTGGAAAATATAAAAGAAGTACTTGCAAGAAATGTATGACAATAGTTTGGAACATTCAACAAGCACATGGAAAGTTAATAGTACTCTTATACCTTTGTATAAGAAAATTAAAGGGGAATAACTTTTCTGGAAAACATTTTACCAGTATGAATCCAAGATATTAAACATGAGAATACTGTTTCTGACTAAACAATACCTGTAGAACTCTTTCCATAGGAATATTCAGGAATTAGTACATTTTTGGTATGATGATATTCTTTGTTGTGCTCATTATAATAAAAAATATTTCGAACCAACACAGATACTTAGGCATAAGAAATGGTTAATGATTTCTGGTATAACATAAGTTTCTTTTCTCTTATATGATCATTTTTTCATTATTAAGAATGTTTATGTTGTGGGGAAACCTAAAGTTTAAAAATCTTTTTTAAGATCTATGATCTCAAATTTTATAAAAATTTTATAAATAATTTATAATATTACCAAGTGCTGTGGTACATACCAGTAATCCTAGCACTCTGGAAGACTGAGGCTGGAGCGTTGCAGATTTGAGTTCTGCTTGGGCAGCTTAGCAAGTCCCTATCTTAAAATAAAAAATAAAAGAGCGCTGGACTGAGGAGGCAGCTTAATGTGAATGATCTGGGTTCAGTTACCGGTACCACAGAACAACAATAATAATGGTGAGGATGATAATGTAGCTTAGTTTTATAATCAGAAAATGATTTTAGTATATGTGCTGCCAAAGTGAGCACAACCATAAAATGATTTTAAAAAGCTAATAAGCATACATATATTTCTGATACTTTGGATATTGGATATCAGATAACTGAGAGTATAGCAGATATATGAGTTCTCTTATGACTGTTTAAAAAATCAATTTAATAAAATTGCAATGCAAAGGCATGGAATACAGTATATTTCATTTTACTTTGGGCACCCTAAATTAGATTAGTAACTTAATTAAGAGATCCTGAATTCTTTCTTTACGGTTTCAGTACTCATTTTGTATTTTTTACAATATATCTATGAAGATAGCTCATTTCCTAGTAGTCTGTGCCATTCTGATTTAATCACATGCACTGTTAACTTCCACTTCTCATGCTTTTTTTATGTCACAAGTACCAAGAGTAACTCTAGATTAAAAAAGAAAGTTTAAGAACTACAAATACTCTGTTCATCCTGGCCAAATTGGGATTTCTGTTTCCTTCTAATCACACAGAGTAACCCTACCCAACTATGTCAAGATCCCTTCTTTAGCTCTCTTAGTAGAATTTTGAAGAATTTCTTTTTTCTGATTCAAAATTACAGGTCAGAATTTGTTATATTCCACTTACACATGAATGTATTTTCCCTCTCTCTCTTTCAGTCTCTCTCTCTCCTTTCCTCCTCTTCTCTATCCTAAACATGAGTGATAGGCAATAAGATGAACAGGGTGTCAAAGGAATGGCGAGTTAGGAGAAAAGGCAGCACAGAAGACAAAAGGTTCTTTGAGCACAGGTAGAAATGGGAGGGTCCTTATGGAATAGGAGATAGATGCAGGCAGAGGTTCATGAACAAGTATTTGATCTGAAACAGCAAAACCTGGGGATTTTATTTTTTTCTGTATTGGTACGTTTTAGATATATAATGCAGTTACATTCATTATCAGGATCTTGTACCTTAACATGACATATCTTGATTCTTATTTTTTCCACATTCCCCTGGCCTCCCTTCACCCCTTCCACCCTTCCCTATTTAAGAAGACTTTATTTCTATTTTTTCCTTTTCTCTTATTTTTTATTTTTCCTTTTTACATTTCCCCTACCCCTCCCAATTCCTTACACCTTTAGACCTTTTTTTATTGAACAACATGAAATATACATTCCTCAGTTACACTTTTAGTTTCTCACACCAGAGAAACTATTCAGTATTTACATGTGTGTCCTATTAATTTCACTTCATTATGTCCTCAGTGTGCATCGACTTAGCTATGTCTCTAGTTTCTTGTTCTTTATGGGTGAGTAGTACTCCATTTTATGAAAAATCACACGTCTTTATTCAGTCTCCATTTGATGGGCACTTGGGCTGTTTCCAAGTTTTAACTATTACAAACTGTGCAGCTTTAAACACAGGTAAGCATATATCACTGTGATATGATTCTTTTAATTCTCTTGGGAAGATACCCCACAAGGGAATAGCTGGGTGAAATGGGTCTTTTAATCCTAGTTGTGTAAGGTATTGATTTCCACAGTGGTTGCACTAGTCTGCATTCCCATCAACAATGAAGAAGGGTTCCTTTCCCCCTACAATCAAGGGATGTCTTTCCATTTTCTTATATCCTCTTCGATCTCTTCTGTTAGAGTGTTGTAGTTCTCAATGTAGAGGTCTTTTGCTTCCTTCTTTAGACTGCTTCCTAGATATCTCATTTTTTTGAATGGTATTATGAAAGGGATTGTTTCCCTAATTTCTTGGCCATTGAGTCTGTTATTTGTGTGCAAGAAGACTATTGATTTTTGAATGTTTACCTTGTATCCAGCTACTCTATTCAATCTGTCAGTTAAGTTTAGAGGTTTTTTGGCGGAGTTTTTTGGGGTCTTCTATTTAGAATATCATGTCAGCAAATAATGACAGTTTAAGGTCTTCCTTTCCTATCTTTATTGCTTTTATTTCTTTCTCTTGTCTAATTTCTGTGGCTAATGTTTTCAAAACTATATTGAACAGGAGTGGTGATACTGGATATCCTTGTCTTCTTCCTGATTTTAGTGTGAATTTTTTCGGTTTTTGACAATTTAAAATGATGTTGGCTGTTTGTTGAGTTAAAAACTATCCATTTCCATTTTCTGCAGAGTTTTTATCATGAATGGGTGTTGAATTTTGTCAGATGCTTTTTCTGCATCTATTGAGAGGATCATATGGTTTTTTGTTCTTGACTTTGTTAATGTAGTATATTACATTTATTGATTTATGTATGTTGAACCATCTTTTCATCCCTGGGATAAATCTCACTTGGTCAGGGTGTATGATTTTCTTGATGACCCTCTTGTATTCTGGTCGCCAGTATCTTAATTGAGGATTTTTGCATCTTTGTTCATTAGGGAGTTTGGCCTATAGTTCTCTTTTTTGGTTGTGTCTTTCCCTGGTTTTAGAATCAAAATACAATTGCTTGTAGGAATGAATTTGGAAGTATTGCTTCCCTTTCAATTTCATTCAAAAGTTCATTAGTTCTCTAAACATCTTGTTGAATTCAGCAGTGAAGCCATCAGGACCTGGGCTTATCTTTGTTGGTAAATTTTTAATTGTGTGTTCAATTTCACTGATTGTAATTGGAGTGTTTAAAATTTTTATATCTTCTTCATTCAACTTTGGTAATTCATATGTATCTAGAAATCTATCCATTTCTTCTGCATTTTCCATTTTATTATGGTACAGTTTCTCGAAGTGTAGGTATTGATGATCCTCTGGATTTCTGCTGGATCTGTTGTGACTTCACCTTTTTTATTCTTAATTGCTTGGATTTGAGCCTTTTCTTTCTTTTTTGGATAAGTTTGGCTAAGGGTATATCAGTTTTATTTATTCTTTCAAAAAACCAACTCTTCGATTTGTTGTGTTTTTTGTATCATTCTCTTAGTATCCATTACATTGATTTCTGCTCTGATCTTAATAATTTCCTCCCTCATATGAGCTTTGGGTTTTTATTACTCTTTTTTTCCCCAGAAGCTTAAGATTCAGCATTAGGTTGTTTATTTGAGCTCCCTCTTTTTCTAGTATGGGCATTCACTGCTATAATTTCCCTCAAAGAACTTTCATTGTGTCCTATAAATTCCTGTATGTTGTATTGGCATTATCATTTGTAAAATTTGTCTAATTTCTTCTTTAATTTCCTTTGTGACCCATTGGTTGTTCAGGAAAGTATTATTCAATTTCCATGTGTTTGTAAAGTTGTTGTGGTTTCTTTTGCTGTTGATCTCCAGTTTAATTGCACTATGGTCAGGTAATATACATGGGATGACTTCAGTTCCTTTGTATTTACTTAAACATGTTATATGTACTAGTATGTGGTCTATTTTGGAGAATGACCCATGTGTAGCTGAAAAGAATGTATTTTCTGATTTGGTGGGGTGGAACACTCTGTAGAGGTCTATTAATTCCATTTGTTCAAAAGCTTGGTTCAGTTCTAGTATTTCATTGTTGATTTTTTGTCTAGATGATCTGTCTATTGTTACAGTGGGGTATTGAGGTCCCCCCCTACAATTGTATCAGTGCTTATTTGTTTTTTCATGTACCTTAATATTTGTTTTGTATAGTTGGGGGCATTAGTATTTGGTGCATATATATTCATGATTGTCATCTTTTCCTCTTGGATTATTCCCTTTATAACGATGTAGTGGCCTTCTTTGTCTGGCTTAATTAGCTTTGGTTTGAAATTCACTTTGTCTGCAAGTAAGATAGCTTCCCCTGTTTTTTTTCAGGTTCCTGTCCTATGAAGAACTATTTTGCATCCTTTTACTTTCAGTCCATGAGTTTCTTTTTGAACTTAGATGTGCTTCTTGTATATAGCATATTGTTGGATTTTGCTTCTTCATCCATTCTGTCAGTCTGTTTCTTTTGATTGGTGAATTAAGGCCATTATAGCTGATGGCTATAACTGGTATGTACTGCCTTATCATCACCATGCTATTTTTCTGTTGGTTCTTTTTAATTTTTTTCTCCTCTCCCTTTAATTTCTTGCCTTGCCTGCTAGATTTCCTTTGTTGAGCCTCATTGAGTTGTGATCTGCATTGTCTTTTTCTAGAATATTATTTAGAATTGTCTGAAGTGCTGGATTAGTATTCATGAAGTTTCTCAGGTGTTCTTTGTCATGGAAGTATCTTATTTCCCCATCAATTTTGAAAGACAGTTTTGCAGGATACATCAGTCTAGGTTGGAGGTTGTTTTCTTTTAGGACTTGAAATAGCGCCCTCCAGGCTCTCCTTAACCTAAGGATTTGTGTTGAAAAGTATGCTGTGATTCTGATGGGTTTTCCTTTGTATCTGATTTGTTTCTTTTTCTAACTGCTCGTAGTAATCTTTTCTTCTGTTGTGTTTCTGGGATCTTGATTATTATGTGCCTGGGTATAGTTTGTGTGTGTGTGTGTGTGTGTGATCAAGGCTAGTTTGATTCCTATAAGCCTTACTTACCTGTATGTCAAATTATTTTGTTCTGTTTGGGAAGTTTTTTTGTCATTAATTCTATCAATGGTTTTTTTTTTATATATATCATTTGTACTTTTCCTGATTTTTCATGGACTCCTGTCAGTCTTATATTGTTCTTCTTTGTGTGATCTAGGAGCTGTTGGATTGATTTCTTACCTCCCCTTTTTTTTTAAGAGATCCCTCTTTTCATGGACACTGACAGCCATCCTGTCTTCTTTATCTGATATCCTGTCTTTGGATTGGCTCAGTCTGTTATTAAATTTTCGATAGAGTTTTTAATCTCCTGGATATCTGTTTGCATCTGTTCATGGATTCCATTTCTTTCCTATGCTAGGCATTCATGGCTTTTATCATGGTCCTGAATTCACGTGTTGTTATATCTGAGTCTCTTATCAGGTCTTTCATTCTCCTCACCATACCTTTAGTTATCTTGGAAAATCATGTCTGTTTTGAATTTTTCTAGAGCCTCCTTCATCTGTTTTCCTACTTCCTGTACTATCAGTTCAGGATCTCCAGGTGGTTGATTATCAGACTTTTCCACCTCATATGCCCCAGAATTTACCTTTGGTGAACTTGTAGCCTGTGTTTGTTCTTGTGCCTTGGTTGAATGTCTTCTCATTTTTATTTTTGTTTTGGTACTGTCCTTAGTTTAATTCCTGTTAATATTTTGATCTTCCTGTTGTCACTTGCCTTTAGTGTTTGAGTCTCTAATGACTCCAAGGCAATCTCATTTTCATAGTACCAGGAAAGACAACTGATTAGCTCAGTCATAACACTTTAGCCCAGGTGATACAACACAGTAGCATCAAGCACAGCTTAGATAATGACAATTTGTGGTTCTTATTAATCTATCGCCTTTACCTATGTGAATGAAATAAAAATTGAGGCTGGAGCTCACACCAGTGGCCTTTATGAACCCCCTGTGCCTCTGTGGTGTGAATCCAGTCACCAGCCTAGCCAGGAGGCTGGAGGTGTGTGTGGGGTTGGTGTCTGTGTCAGGGGTGAGTGGCTGCAGGTGCCTGTGAGGCTGCGCCTCTGAGCTTTCCTCTGTGGAGGTCTCAGGTGGGGGGGCTGCCACTGGGCTAGCCCACAAACTCCATGGGGCTGCACCTGTAGCTGTTCCTCTATTTAGGTTGGGGTACCAGAGTTGATGAGAAATTCCTTGGGAAGCCAAGGGTTGTTTTTCATTGAACTTATAATAAATAAAATATAAAAACATGCTTTATAAGATACTGTTTTTACAACTACTTGCTAAACCTCTAGTGGAAATAATTACTAAACTTCGACTTCAAGATGTTCAGTGAGAATATACACATATGTTTTGAAAAAATTATAACAGTTTAAGTCGTTTGATTTTAAAGATATTTAATTATAGGTTAGAGTAGAACACATACTTTAACTTACTGGATTGATTATTAAAGCACCATATTTTTCCCCTTATTTCCTTTAAACCTGCTCCTTTGAGGAAATCAAATTAGTTTAGTTTACAGTCCTCCTCTTATCCACAGTTTGAGTTTCCTGCAGTCAGTTGTGATCTGAAACTTTAAGTTGAAATTCTGACATAAACAATTCCTAAGTTTTAAATTGTGTGCTGTTCTTTCCAAGCAACATGGTGAAGTCTTGTGTTGTCTTGCCCAGGATGTGAATCATGCTCTTCTCCAGAGTATTCACACTGTGCCTTACCAGCACATTAGTCACTTAGTAGTTGTCTTTCCTATCTGATTGAATGTTATAATGTCATAGTACTTGTAACCCTTATACTACTTACTTAGTAATTGTCCCAATGGGCAAGAAAATATGGAGTATATACAGGGTTTAACCCTGACTACACATTTAGGTATCCACTGGCAATCTTGGAATATATCCACATGTGGATGTATGAATGCCTACGGCACAATTATCTGTATTTCTCTTACGTACAATCAGGGTCTGCTGGCTAACATTGTCTCTTCCTCCCCATTTATAGCTATTGTAGTTGACTCTGCAACTGCTTATTTTTTTAAAAATTTTATATCACATAATAGGCTTTCTTCAGTAAATGTAGAATTAATTTTTAAATAACTAGAATATATACAGTATTATATATATTAATAATTTGGATATACTATAGTGTAATATTTTTCTTGATAAAAATCCTTTTTTTTTCTTAATTCATATTCCAAAGTTAAATATGGTAGGTCATTGTAGATGCACTTTCTGTGTTTTTCACAGATACTTTTCCGTTGGACATGAACATGTGATAATGTGATAGCAAGATTTCTGTCAATCTGAAGCATAGATACTGGCTTTTTTTTTCGTTTTTTTATTTATTGGTAAATATTTGCAATACATAACAATTGAATTCATTTTGGAGGACTATGCATATGTCACATTCTGATCACTTTTTCCACCCCTGTCGCACTTTTCCTCTTCCCCTGTATCAGAGAGATGGGCATTGTGCTCGTAGATTATGAGGTTTATCATTTATACACATGTTGGCTAGTCATTCGAATTTTCTTGTCTGTTGAGTTTTCTTTCCATATCCAGTGCCTCTTTATGGAAAGACTTTTCTTTTTAAAGAATGAATTTATCACATATCTTTGTATAAAATGCAAACATTTTTCTTTCACGTTTTTGAAGTTTTTTATTTTTGCTTTGTTTGCTAATGCTTTTTGCCAAATTGAAATTTAAATGTTTTGTGATGATTGTCTGAAAAAAGAAAAGCCAAGCTGATGTTATTATGAAATATCCAATGCATATTTTAGACATTACTTAGGCAGGAAGTACATAGTATCTTTGTATATTAAATGATCACATGGTTGAGATTTTTTAAAGATCTGCTGAAATGCAACCATTTAAATATAATACTTTTATTACAGTAGTAGCAGTTAACAAAATAAAATTTCTGCTTTGCTCTATTGGAATATGTCATACTCTTGTTGATTTTAAAACACTACTAGTTTTCAGAAACTTACTGATTTAAATATCAGGACTGCTAATTCTCATAAATGGCAAAGCTTCTTGTTGATACTATAACCTTTTCTCTTTTTTTCTCATTGAGTTTATTGGTACATTTTAGTTATATGTACAGTTACATTCATTATTGGGATCTTGTACCTTTACATGACACGTCTTGGTTCTCATTTTTTCCCCTTGTCCCTGCCCTCCTTACACCCCATCTTCCCCTCCCCATTTACAAACATTTTAGTTTTTATTTCTTTATTTTTAGACAGGCTGTCACAATATAATCCAGATCATCCCTGACTCTGTGTCACCCTGGCTGCCCTTGAACTCAGAAACCTGGTTCAACCTCCTGAATGCTAGTATTATGTACCACTATGCCTAGTTCCATGTCATAAATGTTTGTGTAATTTTGGTTCTTGTGGATGTTAAATATATATTTGGTGATTGATTCCAAAGACGAAGATTGTTTGCTTTGTAGAAATTACTTATGAACTTTGAGTTGCTAAATTTACTGGCCTTTTTATTTTCTAAGTATTACCTTATTGTCTCAGTTCATCATTTAATATTGGTGACTAAGCTTACTCTTAAAATATCTTTTCTAGATTTATTTTAGTGCAGTTTTGCTACTTTAATTCTTACAGTAGCAAAAACTTAAATGCTTTTTAAATAGTGGATTTTTGAATGCTTAAATTCTGAAGACAAACTACTCAATTCCTGGTATTTGTTCTGCACTTACTAGATGTAACCTTTATCTAGTTAAACTCTGTGGTTTAATTTCCTCATCTGTAAATTGGGGATAATTGTTTCTGCCTCTGAAACTGCTGCGAGTATTAAATAACCAGATGTACATAATACACACCTTCCTCAGCTCTCTCCTGGATTGTTTCAATCGCTTATGCCTTCCTGTATTTAGAATACTTACTGTTTTTATCCACTTGTCTTACTAAAAATGAGTTACTTAAATTTTTCCAGAGTCTTCCCATTTCTTGCAACATTAATCCACTTTATAAGATAGTTTCTATAGCTGTCCAAAGCTTGCTTCAATCTTGTCTTTTTGTCTTCATTTTCAGCTGTTCATGGAATTAGAAGCCCTCTACTTTGATCATCTCAGGCTATTTCTCTTTCCCAAAACATTCTACAGCACTTCAGACTGGTTGTACAAATTGTTGACACAGTTTCTGAGACCTCATGTTGGCTGTACTTTCCTTTGCATCTTTGCTCCCACTGTTCTAGTGTAGACCTTTGTGTCTCATTTGAGCTCTTGAAGATAACTTAAAATTTCTATTTTAGTTTCTCTTTTACCTAGTTAATGCATCTCATAGTCTTCCTTCTACACTATATTTATATAATCTCTTATGTCCTAGCAGAGAGTCAAGAGGAATAGACCCTTGTCACTTACCCACTCTCTATACCTAATTGGACCTCCTGATGTACTGATTTTAGATTCATCTGTGCCTTTGTGCCATTTTCTTTTGCTTCATATTTTATTTCCCATATTCTCTTCTTGTGAATTCCTACTTATTTTTAACATTACTTTATTAATCTTGTTTGTGTCTTAATCCTCCTTCTCCTACTTTTCAAGCAAAGATGGTCTACCTATTTGAAATAATATTGTCACACACTAGCATGGGTCCAGTTAAAGACATCATATTAAAGTAGTACATGCATATTCATGTTTATAAGAGCACAATTTGTAATAGCTAAATCTTGGATGTTGCCTGTATGTCCCTCAACAGATGAATGGATTAAATAAAATGTAGCATTTATATACAGTAGCGTATTACTCTGCTATAAAGAAGGATAAATTTGAGTCATTTGTAGGAAAAAGGATGCACTTTGAGATCATAATGTTAAGTAAAATAAATCAGGCACACAAGCTTAAATACCACATGGTCTCTGTTATATGAGAAATCCAAAATATAAAGAGCAAAATAAAAGGTAGATAATAGGAAATAGTGTGTTATATCTTTTGCATAAAGGAAGGGGACCCAAGAGATGGAGGGGAAAGTTGATGAAAAAAGAATGAAGATGTGTCATGTACATGTACCAACTCCCTTTAAGGAATATAATCATTACATACTACATACATGTGCTGATAAAAATTCTTTTAAAATGACAGTTTGAATTTATAAGCAAAAGTTTTAATTGTAATGTAAGGAAAAATAAGGAAGGACTCCAGCTTGGGTAGTAGCTGGAGAGGCGATACTGTGATGAAGAGGACCAGACTGGCCCACTCACAAAATCAGGAGGTCAGTTTTTAAGAATTAGTTGAGGTTGTCCGGTGTCCTCAGTCCTGGTTGAATCCTATGACTTGAGGGACAGTTTTGGTCCCTTGGGAGTCAGTCTCTTGGCTTGAAGGGCAGTCTTTGTCAGGTAATCATGAAGGGTAATAGATAGGCTAAGTAAATTTAGAGCTATTACCTCGTTTGGCCAACTTTTAGACAGTCCCAGAATTACTAACATGATTATTTGCAGCAGAGAAGAATTTGACCCAGAATTTTGTAAAATGAAGGCCGGGCTTTGGTTCTACTTTCAGTTATCTATTGGGCATTTATAGGATCAAAGGAATAGTAACATTTTTTAGAAAAAAACACAAAAGTCCCTCACTCCCTCAGAAGAGAGCAGAAATCAGGTCAAGTGTCCGAGGAGTTTGTCTTTTGTCCCTTTGATGCTCTCTGTGCCATGACTATCTCAGTATGGCTTCACCAACAATTTAAACAGGCCTCTTTAACAATACTAGTCATTGTGTGTTAAATTAGTCCTTTCAGAATCTTGCACTTTGTTCAGTTGCCTCTCGCTACTGCTGCCCACCAAGTTTCTAAACTTAATGAAATTTTACCTGTCTTTACATCAGAAAAGTCAGTTAATACTTGGCATGATATAAAATTTTAGTAATGTTTTAAATGAGTGCTTTATAAAAGGTCACATAATTAGTGAGAGTCTTGGAATAAAGACCTCTTGACTGCAATGTTAATATTATACCATTTCTGTAAATTCTGTATTGTTACTACAATAACCCTAGCTTTATTTTTTAAATTTTATTTTATTTTATTTTTTTATTTATTTTTTTGAGACAGGGTCTCACTATGTAGTTGAAACTGACCTGGAACTCACTGTGTAGTCCAGGCTGGTTTCAAATTCACAGTGATCCTCCTGCCTCAACCTCCCGAGTGCTGGGATTACAGGCATGTGCCACCACACCTGGCCTCCTAGCTTTTTAAAAGCGACTTTTATAGTGCATTTTTAATATTTACATCCTCTGTGAGCTATAATTTTTAAGTGAAATGTTTGCACTTCAAAATACTTTTATTCTAGTGTCTTCACTCATCATTATAGTTGTCATTTGGAAAGAATCACTTCTTCTGTTTTAACTGTCCAAATCTCGTCATTGTTTAAATACTCAAAAGTTAAATCTTTGGTGGGGTCATGTTGCTGCACGTCTGTGTGTTTCTGCATTTTCTTTTAGTGATAACAGTTCCTTTCATTCTGTGACATTTCATTCACTTAGTTTGATCTGTTCTGTGTAAATGGGTATCAGTTTCAGATATATTTCTTGAGTTTTAATCATCAAAATCGCACCTTTTAAAATCCAGCACCAGTATTGTAGTAGTAGTACATTCCATGCCTAGGATAAAAGTTGTTCACTTTGTAAATTTCTTATATCTTCTTATTTTGATGTTTGGCTTAAGTCCCCCTAAACAATTTCTGGTAACACAATGCGTTTGTTAGTGTCAGGCAGACATAGTATCTTATTGGCAGGTATTTCAGGCTCATTAAACCTCTATACTAGTAAATAAGAAAACACACATCCTCTGTGCTAGGTGAAAGTATTGTTAAACAGTAATATTGAGTGCTTAGTGATACCTGTTATATAGTAGATTTTTGCATATATATTTTTACTTTCTGCTTTTCTTTGTTTTTATTATGATTATTTTAATAGTTTCCCTAAATATTTTATATATTGATTGTCAGTCTGCTCATTTATTTTGCTCAGTATAAGCCACTGTTAAATTGTACCATCGGAGGGGTAACTGTCTTAATCATTCTGAGGTAATAGTCATGAAAATATTTTTGATAGTATATCATATTTTGAAGAAAATCTATATATACACATATTATATTTCATTGATTATCCTGTAGTTTTGTAGGATTAGGAATAGATTTGTGATGTTTGTCTCCACCTTTGGTTATTTTTTTAATCAACTGCAATTTTGGATTATATTAATTTTATTATTTAACAGAATGAGAATTAGAAACAGAAATATAAATGAAATGACTAACCAGAAATTTCAAAAATCTACTGTCAAATTTGGATGTTTCTCTGTAAAATCTTACATATTCTCAAAGAAGGAAATTTCTTAAACTGTGCTCTCTTGCATATATTGTTATCTGAACATTAAACTATAATTTCAGGATTTATTATCTCTCATCAAAACAATACCCAGGTTGGCTGTTATATTTGATTTTAGTATTGACAGAGGTTTCCTGTTATTTAACCAAAGTTTATTTTTTTGTACACTAACTTTGGTTTTTTGGTGAAAGAATATAAAAAAAAAATTATAAACATACTGAAAAGTGAATGATTTTCACAGATAGTGCGTCAGGTCTCTGATTCTTGCAATTTTTCTTTGAACTGTATATGACTGGTTCATGGTTTCTTTAAGTGGTCTAATTCAGAACTTGGCAAACATTTTATTGTGGAGCAACTTAACGTATGTTTATATTCCTAAAATACTTAGATAAATTTGAGGGATTATCATTTCCTGACTATGCTATTAAAATTTTGACCTTATAATGTGAATTTAGTGTAGAACTGTTCATGCATTCTTTGTGTGTACATGTTACTTTAAGTGCAAAGTTTATGCATGAAGTCAAGGACCACAAGTGTGATTTAGCTCATAAATCACAACCAGTTGAGCTCTGTGAGAATTGCTTGATTAAATTACATGAATGTGATTTCTTTAAATATGTTCTCTACAAATAGTGGTAAGCAGGACTTCTGCTTTAAATGAAACTGTTCAGGCACTTTGTGTAATTGTCCAGTGAATCAGATCAACACAGCTACATGGAAAAGATAGGCTTAGGAAGGACAAAATCAATGGGATTCAGTAACATCCAGGTAAAATTACATTAATCAATAACTTTCCTTTTCAGTGACTGAAATCTTTCAGACCCATATTCCTCTTTCTGGTTATTCATTTATGTCATTATTAAAGAATCACAAAATTGCCTGATTGTATCAAGGATCTTGTGACATGATCTGTAAATGTAGTTCTTTTTAAAACGAAAGTTGAATTTCATGTAAAGTATTAGGAATTATTTACTGAAGATTTCTTTAAGCATTCTTCTGAAGCTTTTATTCATCAGGAAATAACATTTTGCTCTTCTTTTAAAAATAAGATTTATATATTCTCACTAGATTTATATTCTAATCTAGGTTGTATTTCTTTATAAAGATACTGAAGTCTGTTAGTCTACTCATTCATTAAAAATGTCATATAGAAGCTAGTCATGTGATACATTGCAGTGAAACTGAGGCAGGAGGATCACAATTTTGAGCCCAGACTGGGCAACTTAGCAAGACTCTATCTCAAAATAAAAGTGTGTGTGTGTGTGTGTATGTGTGTGTTGGGAGTAAGGGATGTAGGTCAGTTGAAGGTGTTGGTTTAATCCCATGTACTGCCAAAAAAAGAAAAGTCACGTAGAGAGTATATTAGAGTCATAAGAATTCAGAAGATCACAAGAATATTACTAAAAGAATAAGGGGAGAAGTCTTCATATAAACTGAAATAAAATTTGAGAAGAATGAGTAGTGTGGCGGTCCAGCTGTCACAACATGAACGTATCTGAGTTGGGGAGTGAGGATTGAGAAAGGACAGCACACTCAGTAGTGTGGAGACAAGAGGTCTGATTTATTTTACAGAAACAGCTCCTTTTAAAGGCACACCAACAAGAAGCACCAATCAACTCTTCGTATACAAAGACTGGATTTTCTGACTCTTACAGAGAAGATCAGGTCTTTGGCTTTCTCTCCGAGTTCCTCCCATCACAGGGTCAAAGAACAAATAAATTTAACAAGGTCCTTGAGCCGGGCGTGGTGGTGCACGTCTGTAAGCCTGTAATCTCATAAAACCAGCCTCGATTACACAGTGAACTCCAGGTCAATCCAGACAGAGTCATAGATTGTATCAATGCCTCAATGGTAGAAGAAGTTATTTTTCCAATGTCAAATGCCAGCGGGCCAAGGCCAGCTCCCACAGAGTAGGATTTAGGAGATTGCAAAGGAAGATAGCCCTTCAAAAGGCAGAAGGGACATGAATAAATACATAATGTGGAACTGTAAGAGCCAAATATTCTGTTTAAGAGAACAGGTAGATGAGAGCCTGGATTCAGGCTAGAGATTCTAAGAGGACTAAGGGAGATTCATTGAAGGATGACAAGGGATGACACATGGTTAGCACTTCAGAGAGGTAGCATTGCAGTGGGCTGTGTGACAACTGTATGGGTAGGGGTTGGAGTCTGGAAACCTAGACTGATGGAGGTAGAAATGGAAAGATTTAGAATCATCCAGGAAACAAAATTATACTAGGGTTATAGCAGATAATTAACCAAAAAGGAGGAGGCAAGGAAGAAAAGGTGTTTATATAGTATGCTTTCTCTATCCCCTCATAGAATTCAGTGATCTTTTATATGCTCTAGGATTGCTATTTGATTGCTGCAGTGTCTCTAAGAAGAAAATTATATGACAGATTTGAGAAGTGACCCTGTATCTTAGAATTGTTCATATCTGTGGGGTTTTACAACCATTTAAAGGAACTTGATAGGAACTTTCCATTGATAGCCACAGTGGTTAATAAGGAACAAATTAGGAGGTGAAGTCATTTCTTGAGTTTGTCAATTTTTGCTTGTATTTTCAACCAAGGATTTTCTGGAATATCACCATAACACTGACAAACTCTCATCTTAAATTTTTTTCAGCCAACTCAGTAGTTTTCATGTTAGTGCCTGTTTGTTTCATTGACAATATCTAGCTTCAGCAGTAGTAAACCTGGAGGCTTTTTAACCTGTTTTATTTATATTAGCACTTTGTGACTGTGGGAAAAGATTAAGACCCCTAGAGCAGAGACCAGTTTATTAAAAAAAGCTAATATTTGTAGACTCATAGTGACTGGTAAAAGCAGCCTGGCTACTAAATTACGGATTATAAATTACAAATACCATATTATAGGTATGTGTAGTTGAATTTCCTGATTGCCAGATTACTTACTATCCCTACTGTGCTGTCAGCTTTGTTGAATGCTTTGTTGAATGCTTTTTCTAGAGATAATTCGTAAGGCTAGCACAATTCTCATCTGAAAGTTTACCTTCCCTTCACATTCTCAAAGGTCATTGTTGGTACCCAGGTATCTAACTCAGTGACTTGTTCAGAATCATTACACTGAATTAGAATCAATGACGCGTGTACACTCCTAAATCATAGCACATTAGTTTCGTCCTCTATTTCTGCCTACCTTTTCCTTCCCCTTTCGCTAGCCTTGAGCTATCAAAATGGTCTTGAGGTGAAATAAAGACTTTAACATTTGCATTTAACACTGTGCGTGCACGTACTTAGAAAATGTGAATCTGTGTTTCACTTACTCAGTTTTTCCGTAAATCTAAGATTATCCTAAAAAACAGTTTTAATTTAAATATATTTAAAGGACAGTAAGTAGAAACTCACATTTTTTGAAAGTTTTGTTCATTATAAAAATATATTTACAAAGGCTGAGGATTTAGGTCAGTGGCATCATGCCTGCCTCACAAGTGCAAGGTCGTGAATTTGATCCTTGGTACCACCAAAAAAAAAGAAAAAGAAAAACCCCCAAATTCATATATATATATATCTCAAACATACACGTATATATATTTATTTACAAAAAAGGTACATTATTTACAAAAAAAGGAACATTCATACTGTATCACTTATCATTTTATAGCATTTAGTGTATTTACTTTCACAATTTTAAGGGATTCTGTTTATAACATTTAAAAAATCTGGCTATTAAACATTATTTGATGCTAAAATATCAATATTTCCATCATAATGTATAAAGGTAGCTTAAATGCCACTGAGTTTTTCTTAAAGCATTATACTGATAAGATTTGTATTAAAAAAGAAAATATTTACTTGTGTACTTTTTCTTCTCTAGTTAGGTTGATGGGTGGTTTTGTTAGACATAGGAATGGCTAACCTGCCTCACACATTTAGTGTTTACTGTATAACAGTCTTTGACTTTAAAATCAACATCAAAATATTAAAACTATTATTTTGTATATAATTTTGTATGATTTCAAAAATATTTTTGGTAGGTGTTTTAAGTATTTGAAATTTGAAATTTATTTTTTAAGTAAATGAAATAGAGTCACATAATTTCTATTTAAAGAAAGCAGAAGCCTGAACATGGTATATATTACATAGTGAAGTGTGGTACTTCTGAGATACTCAGTTTTAGAAGAGAAATCATTGTAACTCAAGCATGTACTGCAATTAAATGTTTTTTGTTTTATTCATTTATTTTTCAGCAAGATTTATTTTTGCAATTTCTGACTCACTTTCCAATGCAGTATGTTAATATTGTTAACTGTCCAAGATTATTATATATATTAATGATTACATTAATCATTTTGAAGGAATGAGAATCTAGTTCTGGTTCTTTTCCTGGACAGGTAAATGACTTTGAAGTAATTTTCTCTATGAAGTTGTGTTTAACTTTATTTTTTCTACACATTTCCTAACTTTTATAACTCGGAGATTCCAAAACAACATATAATTCTGGAAGGAAACCTGGAATCTGTAATCTCAGTATTCATTTGAAATTTGAGTTATCTGCCCAGCATCAATGGGGACACAAGCAGTGGGGGAACAAGCTTCTGCCGAAGGTGGACCCATAAACCTTTCCATGTTAAGGCAGCTTTGGTTAAAATTGGCAATTTCTCTTCCCAAGTAAGCACACATGGCTTTACTTAAAAATTTCGGTGCTTGGAATCATACGAAACAATTATAGCACAACTTCTAGTCTATATTTTCTGATTTTTCTTTCATTCTTTTCTAAATTAAGCATTCTTCAGTGTTTTTAACAAGGTTTTGATTTATATTGGTTTTGTATTGCTTTGGATGCATGAAATATGTAATAATGAAATAAAATGTGAAATGAATTTAAAATAAACATTGCATACAAGTTGGAGAGTTGATAGGTTTTGGTGTTTAGGGAATAAGTGTAAGCAGCTCATTTTTTTTTTTTTTAGCATTTGTGACTGTACCGCAGAAAACTTTTTTTGGTCTGGGAATTATAATAGTACTCATCTTAGATTATTAATATGTCCCAGACCTGGCTGTCAACTCTTTAGAAGTGTTATTTTCATTTCATTCTTATAACAGTCATATGAGATATAGGTATCTCCATGTTATACATGAGGTAACTAAGGTACAGAGACTCTTAACAATGTCAAATAAAAATTGTTCCAACTACACATTAAATTATATTATGTGAAAAGTTACATTACATAAATTGTAATGTACTAAAATATAATTTTGCCCTTCCACAAAAATAATACTCTAGTGTGTGACAAGTCACTGGCCATCATCTAAGATGCCAAAATTTATTGAGGTCTTATGTTCCAGTTACTGTGATAGTGTTTTCCCTATTTTATTTTATTTCATTTAATCCTCACAATAACCTTATAAAATAGATACTGATTTTATCCCTATTTTGTATTGAGAAAACTTAGGTGAACTGCTTGCCTGAAATCACGTAACTAAAAAGTGCTGTAGCTAGAGATTGAATTTAGGCTGTCTTGATTATAGTGCTTATACACTAATTATTAAGCATACGGACTCACCACACTACGCACTCTAATATATTTAGGACTGGGGATTTAGCTCAGTGGTTGCGACTCCTGCCTCAAAAGTGCAAGGACCCAAGTTCTATCCCTGGTACCAGGAAAGAAAAAATGATCTTCAACTAATATATTTGACTTTCTCAGGACAAAAGTAGTAAACAGTTCCAGCTTCACAGTATGGAGACTGTGTTGATGATACTTGTATGCATCAGTGAAGCCCTTTGAAAAAAGCTAATTTTCTTCTATTTTTCTTTGTAAGTAAGCTTGTTAGGTCAATATGCAAAGCCAGAACTTGATGTTTAATTTATAATACTGCAGTGTTTTATCCTGGAAAAGCAGAAGCCAACACAAGGCACACTGCTTATTCCAGTATTCCTGGAGACTTAGAGTTTAACCTGTTGTTGCACACCAGTAATCCCATCACTCTGGGAGGCTGAGACAGGAGAGTCCCAGTTTTGAATACAGATTGGGTAATTTAGTAGTTTAGAATTTAAAAAATGCAGAAAGGGCTGGAGATGGAGCTAGGTATTAAGACTGTAGGTTGAGTTGCCAGTACTAAACAAACAGACAAACAAAACTAAATTGATCTAGAGAGACTGATTGACTGACTTGGAGTTTTAATGAAATTTGGAATGGAGGAATATTAGCAATAGCTCCTTAGTTTTCTCAAAGGTAATTCTACTTGGATTTAATTGAGATTTAAAGCAGATTTCCGTGACATAATTAAAAGACATATCAAATGCAAATATAATTTTTGACTCCTTTCCATCATTTATGCCTGTAATTCGAATTAGTCGAACTTCTATTAATGACATGGTTGCTTCCTCTTGCATTATGCTATTCCAGTAGTTCTTAACCATCCAGCAAAGCACTTATCAGAATATCAGATTCAGATTGTATTCAAAAATCTTCACTTAGAGCCTGAAATACTGAGAAAAGTTAGCATGTATCACCTTATTGTTCAGCAAAATAATTCAGTTCTTTCTTTTCTCATGTTATTTATAACTGCCGTGTTTCTTTGAAAATTGTTTCTCAATATGTTCTTTTTTTTTTCTTGTGCAATTTTATTTTTGCTTTCTTTGAAAGTTATTCAGTTGGGCATAGTAGCTCTCCTCAGTAGTGCTTTGTCTATGTGCCACTTTTCACTTTCTTTTTCTCAATGGAACTTAGAAGCATTAAACACATCTCTAATTGTTAAGTATAAAAATTGAACTTTTTCTCTGCATGACTAACATGGCAATTTCACCTCATCTACACAGATGTGAAAGTCTCTTGTTTGCCAGTTGAAATGTTACTTTTAATCATTAAGCACTTAAAATTTCTCTTAAAGATTGAGAACAAAGGTTGCAAAAAATGGTGACCAAAAATTTCCAATACAGAAGATGGTGTGGGTCCAGGGATAAAAACCATTTGAAAATTCACTCCCTGAGGCTTTTGGAATGTAACCAGTCCTGTAATAGCCTGATTAAGTTTCCTGTTTGGGCTCAGTTAAATCATTTACTTTCTCAGGCATTGTTAAATGGCCACATTTGGTGAAAAAGTAGCAAACTGCTATTTTTTAAAAACCTTATTGATCAAATATATCTTTCTCTTTATAATTACAAGCCCTTTATCTTTTTATATTCTTTTTTGTTTTGGTACAGTAGATTTATTTTGGCAACCAAAAGTAATAAAAACAAAAATAATAGTAGTAGTAGCAGTAGTAATACAAGAGGAGGCAACTCAATGTTTCAAAAGGTAAAATAGTGCAGTCTTAGTCAATGACAACCTGCACAAGATCATGGCATTTAGGTTTAGGTTTTCTATCTCTTTGGACCAGATTATATGTTATTTGAATCTGCTGTGGTATAATTAGTATGTTTCATAAAACATAGTGCAGAGCTGCTGTGATCTTTAAATGTTAATGTTCTTTTCTTATCACTTTACTGTGTAGATACCCTTCATGAGACCCAACTCTGCCACTGCTCATCCTCGGAGGCAATCCTGGAAACCTCTTTTATAAGTGTGATTTTAAAAATGTGGATAAAACTCTCAATAGAGTACATAAAGTAAAGGAGAACAGCTATCTTGTCCTTTCTATAAGCTTATCACTGCAAAAAGTTGCCTTTGCTTGTCAGGTTTGGATAGAATGTAATTGATTGGATTGTTACTTAGTCTGACAGGGCAATTAATTTGCCTGTGTCGATTTTTTTTTTTCCTTTTTCTCTTTTGCACTAATCAGAAACTAGATATGTGCGTTGTTGCAAAATATTGGATGAATGTCTTGTGAGAATTGTCCTATTAAGCAAATGTTTTTCCTTCTTGCTTGTTTGGCAAATGATGATACACAGTGTTTGGACTCTGAAGAGTTATGGAAGCCTCTGGGACTTAAGTGCAATATTACATACTGTCCCTATTGTTGAACAGTCCAGTAACTAACAAGAAAGACGATGCTTTCCATTAGTCTGCTACTCTGTTTCATCCAACTTACTGCATTTATTCATATATGAAATCCTGCCACATTGGAAAACAACTATAGACTCATACTAAATGTTATTTCCATTGAAAGACTTGTGAACCATATGACATTCTCTTCTTTAACTTATTATTCCTAGTATGAAATCACTAATATTAGCATGAAATTTTCAGTTTTAAGCTTATAAATACGAATATATCTGTGTTGATCTCTGGGTATTTTTTAGAAATACCCAAATTTTAGTCATTGTTTTATTTAATATGAACTTTTTGTGCTCAGGATAATTTTATTTTTTCAACCTTAAATAAATATGAAGCTATGAAATGAGGGAGATACAAAGCTTGTTGATTATACAACCTGCCAACTGAAAGATCATCAGCATCTGTATCTTTCCAGAGGTTTGCAGAATTAAAACTTGTTCTTCAAGCTTTAATGATCCAGTTTTAAGTCAACAACAGAAACATTGAATATTCCATCACTCAGTCTTGAACTGACATAGAAGAGACTATTTGCCTCATTGAAATGCACATATACAAGTAAATTGTCAACATATCTTCCAATTTATTAATGTGATTTTGGACTTTTTTTCAGGTATAGTGGCAATTGAAAGTTGTTGAAACTTTAGGAATAGAGTAGGCAGTGTATAGATAATCAAATACAAGTATGATTATAAAGTTGCTGTATGCTAAGAATCTATAGTTATGATTGAATATTTAATAAAAGTAAAATGTGTATAATTACATATGAACAGATTAACTTACTGAAGCTCTCATAACATTGGATGAAAGATGTCAGTATCCTTTAGCAAAATCAATGTTTTTTAAGAACAAAAAAAGTGGGCCGGGGATTTGGCTCAGTGGTTCCGCCGCGTGCCTTGCAAGCACAAGGACCCGAGTTCGATCCCCAGTACCAAAAAAAAAGAACAAAAAAAATGAATTATTCATCACTAAGTTTATAAAATAATTAGTAGTTATTATAGCTGAAATCTAGATGATTTTAAGAAAAATCACACATTACTACTGTCTGAATGCACTATGCTAATATATTAGACCATGACCCTCTTTTGGTGTATGGGGAGAAAACACTAATGATTATTTGGGAGTTTTTGAGAAATCATTAGGTGTTCTGGTTTTAGTTTCATTGTTAATCAAAATCTTTTTCAACGTGATTCTAATTAGAATAGTCCATATTTATCATTTTCTGTATTACAATTTTCAGCAGTATATATGCTCTTTCATATGTGATGCAGCCATAAGGTCTTTGTCACATGTTACATTAATAAGATGGTCGATTCTGCAAAAATGTAGAACTTTTGAAGGAAGTAGAATGAAGCATTTTTTTCTGATGATCTCCGAAACGCTCCTGTATTTCTGTATTACAGAATTAAACCTAGTCCATAGATGTTCAGTTGCTATTCAAAGGAAAAGTTAATGCATGCATCAGAAAATCTCATTGAGTGTTGATATTTCAAAGACAAAGAGAAAATTACACACGAAATAATTCATGGTTATTTCCTACAGAATAGGAAAAAGAGGAACACTAAAATATTATAAAGGAAATTAAATATTTTTGAAATATAAGGAGAATGACATGGTACTCAATAGTTGTTATTTGTAGACTATCAAGCATCAGAATCACAGGAAGATTTCTTATAAAATACAATTTCAGGCCCTAGAATCCTCTATGTCCTCTCTCTCCCTGCCTTACTCCTCCCCGCTGCCTCTCTGGAGTTTCTGATTTCAGTAGGGCTTAGTTCACAGGGCATGAGTAGATGGAGATCAGTTTATTAAACAATAAAGCAGACATGTTTCAGATAGGAAAAGTTTTAATTTTCTCATGCTGTGATGTGTAGTTTTATATGAATTGTTTTGTTTCATTTTTTAAAAATTTCAATTCTAATCTTGTAATCTGGCTGCTACAGACATAACTAACTGAATTAATCCATTCTTTGTATGGCTATAAAATACAGGTTCAGATTTGAATAATTTTCCAAATAATTTTCAATTAATAAACATTTACATGTAAAGATATTTTTTAGTTCTTTTTCTAACTATTCACTCATTATTGCCTGTGATAGAAACTTGTAGTGACATTAATGAAATAGATTCATTTCCTCCATTAATCTATTTGTGAAATACAATTTAAAAGAGTGTGAAATTATCTTGTATAACAATGCTCATGTAGGTGATTTGCACTAATTGTAAATTGAAAGGAATACAAATACTGTATTTATTGGTGTGAAATGTTATTTAATATTGATAGAATGCAGAATTTTGTGCACGCTTGTATTTTAAAAGTGGTTTAACTAAAGGACCATAGTCCTTATTTATGCCATCTATTAAGATGTTTAGTTGAAACAGCTGACCGTTATTAAGTACAATAATCTGTCACTATTGGTCCATAGATTTTTGTTAAATGTTTGAACTGCTACTGATATTTTTATTTAAGAAATACATTCAAGACTAATGTTTTTTATTTTTCCTGTTAGGAATTTTTGTATAAAAATGATAAAAAAGTCAAGAATCCAATCTTACCAATTCTCTTGGTTTTTACAAAAGTGCACAGGTGTAATAGTATATCTTTTCAGACAGTTCTTTATTTTAATTTATGTATACTTTTAGGAGATCAGAATAAAGTATTTCATTGACTTAAAAATAGTTGTGAAGATCAACTTAATAAAAAAAATGTACAACCTTTTAAAGTATATACCATGGATTTTCTTCTTCCTGAAATTTAGCTTCTCATCTGGCTATAAATTATTTGTATAGGAGATGTGCTTAATTGTTTCCATTAGTTTGTAAAAAGTACTTAGTTTAGCCCCTAATAGACTTATCAATCAGAAATTAAGAGAGTGAAAGAAACTCTTTAAAACACTATTAGCCTGAATCTTAGGCACAGGAGGAAATATAAATCATTTGTTTCTTTTTTACTTGTTTGCATATTGTCAGTAGTCAGTAAACACTAAAGTGATTGCTTGTAATGTGGATCATAGCACATATAAAGAGAAATCATTTTCTTCCTTGTCTAGGATGCTCTACTTAATTATGTGCTAAGTGTTCTAAATACATACAGAACTGTGTTTATTCGGTTGCTGCCTTTTGCTAAGTGTGTAAAGGACCATATAAAGCTGCTTTATTAAGTTGTATCTATATCCAGTATAAAACCAGTGTCTAGGAAGTTATCTTTAAGAAGAATCTAAGCAGTTAGTTTTCATTTTATCTTCCAAATGGTTTTCATTTATTTTGTTTAAAATTTAAATGTTACAATGCACTATAGTGTTAATGTGCACAATGTATATTAATCTTTAAAGATACTTCTTTAAGTGTCCAGTTTGAATTTTGTTTTAAAAATTCAGTGTTTATTTAGAGGTTAGTTTTGTATTATCTTTTAATTTAAATTTTAAGACATTGCTGTCTTATTTTATAATGTGCTACTGGTATAATTGTTTTTATTAGTCACTTATTTAATAAACTATTGTGCTATATCATTATACTTTTGTGGGTCAGTGATTCTTTTTGCAAGCTTTATGAAAACATTTGTATGATTTTTTTGATGTGTGCTGCAATTAATATGTTTACAAGTGTGTTAGATATAGAGATAGTGATCATAAAATCGATCAATACCTACTTTAACTTGATTACAGTTAATGTTTCTAGGTAGTAGATGATTATACATTCATATGAAAGGTCTGTTTTGATCATCTACACTGTTGTTTGATTTTGAGGATCCTCAGTGGTATCTTTCAGGTTTCTGTGGTGTATTAATACTTCTACCATTCAGGATAGTATTATTCCAGCATAAAAAGCTATGGACTTTTTTTAGTTTAGTATTCAAGTGTAAAAACAAATTGATTTTTCCCCCATGGAAATAATTTTAGAACTCTCTAGAAGCAGCTTCATATTTGCTTTTTTTTTTTTTTGCTTATTAACAAAATGACTTCAAGCTTGTGTTATTTCTTTTTAATTTTTCTTTTGCAGGAGTTTGGGAGTTGATAGATAATTAACCATTCCATTTCTGTTTATTCTTGGAGCTGCAGTTTTTACTTATTAAAGAGTGATTCAGAGCTTCAGAGAATTTTTTTTGTCACCCTCATTTCTCTGGGTCCATGAAAAATACATGTCAAATGAATCATTCTGAAAGGTATACTTATGAAGGAGTCGATCATTAAGGATTAGATTATTTTTAGATAACATGCACTTTAAATTATCTTCTGACAGAGCTAGCATATAAAACTTTTCTTTCCCCTTTTCACTATTTCTTGACTTGAATGAAAGATAACTTGATTTTAAAAGTAATTGAAAGTAGTTACAAATTGGAATGATCAGTGTAACAAACTCGTTCTTAGTATTAGGTGGAAATTTATAACCATAAAAACAAAAATCACCAATGTAAATGAAAGTGATAATGAATTATGATTAACTTTAATATTCATCGCAGTGTTTTCCATGAGTAATATACTAGAATTAATTAATCATAATTATCACAAAGTTATAAGGTAAATAGGTAACAATTTGATTACAACTCTTCTCTTGTCAAGAGGTAGGAATATCAGCAATCTGAATGATATGGAACATAAACTGTAGTTAACAACTGACAATTGCATGACTCAGTACAAGTTATCATTTTCATGTTTTTTTTCATTGTCAGTTTTCTTCATTAATAGTTTTCATGGCTGGTTTCTGAATTCACAATAAGTTGTTGTTGGGAAAATTATGCTTAAACAAATAACTCTGACAAGTATTAGGAAGTGGGCCGATAGTTTTCAAGCAAGTAAAAATCCTGAAGACCTGGGAAAAGTTGAATATAAGAATTGAAACAAAACACAAAACTAACAATATTCACCTCAGATATATTGAGGCTGACACAGATATATTGCAGCATCTATAATTCATACTGTTGACCCTAATATGACAAAGATAAACTATATTTAATACATTCCTTGTTTCATCATTTAAATTTTCTGTCAGGGATTACTGAAGTGTTATTTTCATGCTTGAAACAGTAAGCACTCAGCTATCTAGAAATCTGAACCTTCTCATAAACTCAGAAATACATACACTCTTATACTTCTGTGTTTAACATAATTGAAATCTTTATTGAAAGTTAAATAAGTTCTGTAGAGAAAGAACATGAATTTGTATAACCTTGCCATTTGTTCTCCTTGTTTTATATTTCAAGTTTATCTATGTATCATCATTTTTTTCTTAATGCTAGAACAACAGGTATTGAACACTACTTTTAAACATACTTTTGAGTGGTTTGAAATATTGGCTTATTGAAATAAAGTCATTAGTGCTATTTGATTTTATGTATTTCTATAGCTAAAATTATAATAAACATTTTACTTTTATTTCTTGAGTCTAAAATGTTGTGAAAAGATCTGTACACTTTTTAATCCATAAAGAATAAATTATAGAGAAAAAATGCACAAGTTTGTGACCTAATTGTTTTAAATTTCATTGGATCTGAATAACTTAGCTAAGTTCTTTAACTTTCCTGAACCTCTTAATTTCCAAGTGGGACTTTGAGAGATTGATTTTTTACATCATGATAATGAAATTTTTACTGAAAATATAGATTTATAGATTACTTTATTGTGATGATTTCTTAAAAGTCAGTTGTGTGGTGTTTAAGAATAGCTACTATTTTCTTAAAAGTTATTTAGTAGCAATTTTGCACTTATTCTAGTAATATGTGTTTTCTAAATTTTTCCCTTGGTTCCATAGTTTTAGACCTCTTCTGAGTTTTAAATCAGTAAGAGATAAACAATAAAGAGAATCTGACAGATTGGTTGAGAAATTATTATTTTTGAATGAAAAGCCCAAAGAAAATGAGGAGTATAACTCATTCTGTAAGATGAATACATCTCTGTTATGTGTTGTTAAATTTTGGTCTTGTTATTCCAATTGATGCAAAATTCTTTTATAAAACACTGAAATAATACACATTTTTCTTCATTGTCAGCAGGATGAGATTGTCTGAAACGAAGAATAGGTATGGTAGTTTTCTTAGATTTTGTACATCGTAGGTGGCAAGACACTATCAAAACATTACAAGTTTTGCAGTCTAGTAGGAGGTACTTTGAAAAGTCAAATACACTGAAACTGACATAATTTTTACCATTTTGTACATTAAGTATTCTGTTATTTAATGTAAAAATTCCTTTTATTTGCTGTAGATTGCGTTGGCATGCTATAAACAATAGAAAGTTCATCTGCAGTCTACCATCATTTGAAAAAAGAGACAAATGAAACATAATTTGGCTAGCATTTACTGTAGCCTAGTAGAAGTCTGTAGAATTTTAAAATTTTAAAGATAAGTATGTATTGGACTGAATTCATAACCATTGAGTTACATATGCTAGGAAATATTTTATACTATCTAATAGACATGATTAATTCTTTATGTTCAATATTGAAATTGTGATTAGTTTTGAGCACATGATTATACACATGCATTCATTTTTATGCTCTTAACATTTCTATCAGAATGTTTCAAATAAGAGTTGTTTGAATTCTATTGTTGCTTTATTTCTAAAACATTTATTTCAGGTTAAAATTGTTTTCATCATAAATATTAATTTAATATTGTGAGCAAAGGATAGAATTACCAGTGTAAATTGAAATGTACAGTAGTTTTTATTTTTATCTTTGAAATAGATTGTTCTTATATTATTTAGATATACCATAAGTCTGTTTACCCTGCAGGTGTGATGAATGCAGACTTTGCTACCATTTTGGCTGCTTGGATCCTCCTTTGAAAAAGTCTCCTAAACAAACAGGCTATGGATGGATATGTCAGGAGTGTGATTCTTCATCTTCTAAGGTAAAGGGGAGAGGACTATTTAAAATAGGATTGTTTCCTTTCATTTGATAGCTTTTCCATATCACAACTGAAAAAGAATCTGATTATGAAAGATGAACATTTTAATCTAATTCATGCTAAAATATATTGTGGTGATTTTAATGCTCTTAAAATATGGATTTGTAACTAAATGATATAAATCTCCTCTATGGACTATTATCTATGTTACTATAGCAGAGTAAACAGTGTTCTAGTAACCAAAAAAAGGGTCTCTCTCTGCTACACAGAAAAAATAGGAAATAGCAAGAAAATACTATGCTAAATCATAAGAAATTATGTTTGCCTACAGGCTCTCCAGTAAAGTCCATTTTATTTTATAGATAATTTGTCTTAAAATATAATGGTAAACTATGAAAGTTTTATTAGGTCTGTTCCTTAAAAAACAAAACAAAGACTATTTCTTGTATCCTAAATTCTATTTCTGATTTTTTTTTTTAGCTAAATAGAAAGGGTATAATTTTGATAAGGCCATTCAATAATTTATTCCCTAAGACAAACTCTCAGATTATTTCTTTTGACTATCAACACTTTAAATTATGGTGATCTGTAGTTTAAGATTATTGTTTATTTCTTTAAGGTTTATGAATGAGTACTTTGGCTTTTCATGCTTTAACTCATGTGACAGATATATTAAATACATTTGAGTGAAGACATGATGGTCGGCTGATAAGTTGTTCTTTTAAAATAAGAATGAAAATTATGTATATGTTGTAGTGTGGACTTCACTTTAAACTTTAACTGTTAAAATTTTTGTTCAAATTCCGTGTAATAAGGAAATTAAATGCCATGTGTACTCATACAATGCTCATGTTTGGGCAGGAATTTATCTTTCTAGTAACAAGCCCCCCCCCCAACCCCGTGGACTTTTTGAGGGCAAAAGTCTTCTGATTTAGCAACAGTTTACCTAAAAGCAGAATGACTCTTCTATCCATATCCCAGGAAGTATGACATTGATAGTACTTTCCTGATCTTATCTGTTCTTCATAAATTTGGGCAGTTATTTTATGTTCCATCATAATTGGCCAGACAAGGGATACACAGCACATAGAAACTCTCCCATAGGCTCCGCTTCAGAGGTATTTGACTAAGCTGCCATGTGGGCAGGGCACTGTGCTTGTGCTCAGTACAGCTAATTCGTAGCTACCTGTTACCATGCGTTAGGTTTTTTCCTTCTTACTTTTTATAGCATTGTAAAAATCACATTCTTAATGACCACTATAAACTTGTAAAAGCAATGTACTTTTTTTCTTTTTCCACCTCACCTCTTACTTTTTTCTTCCACTTTTGCTTCCATTTACTCTTTCAAGCAAAATACTTGGAATCCTTTCCTTTTCTCACAAAGTAAATCACTCCTGAGTCCTATAAAAGTTTTCTTGCTTAAATATTTTTTCACTTTATTCTTACTTTCCATTCCCTACTACTTTTGCCATGATTCTTTGTCGCACTGTTTCTCTCTCTTCTGTTTTAGAAGCTATCTAAATAGTTCTTACAGACTCATTTCCCTCTGATCACTTCTTTTCACTAGAGACCTCCAAGTTGAGTGCCACACAAAGTGACAGTTATGTCAACTTCATTCTGTATAACGTTGTATTTTAATTTTCATGTCTGAATGTTTTATAGTGTACACATTTTAGAAATAAAAAGCAGGTATATAAAACTTTACAAAGATGTTGTTATGTTTGAGTGTATATTTAATATTTGATAAATAATGTGGCATATTTAGATAGCAAACATCCTGTACTGTACTACTTCCCAAGTAATCTTTCTGAAATATGATTGTCGTGACTTTGTTTTGACTATCATGGTAATTTTTTCACCCTCCTACATATTTTAAATATTTAAAAAAATCAGAATATTAACACAATACATTATTGCCATTAAATCTTTAGATTTCATTCAAGTTTTGTCATTTGTTCCATTAATACTTTTATGGCAAAAGGATCCAGTATAGAAATTGTATAATGGACTTAATTCTCATGTTTCCTTTTTCCCAAATCTGGGAAGTTTCTTTGTTTTCTTATAACTTTCATTACCTTGCTGCTTTTGAAAATTACAGATCAGTTGTTTTATAGAATACCTCTTACTTTGTTTTATTATACTCTTGTGAGATTAGTACTCATTTTATGGACCTTTAGTAATATGTAATACAGTGTGCATTTAACACATAATTTTAATTAGAAACTGTGATGTTAAATTTAATCACTTTACTGAGTTGTTTGCTAGACATCTCCACTTGCTTCTTTCGAGATAATGAGTGATTATGGAGAAGAGCCTTGAAACCATGTAAATATCCTATTCCTGATCAGACTTTCATTTTTTTATTCTAGGCAATGAATTATTGTAGTTATTATCATTAATTTATTTTGATGTTAAAATATCCTAAGTTTGACTAATGGAAGCCATAAGTGTCAGTTGTCTTTTGGACTTGATTTCACCAATCTTCAGTAATTCTTTATTGAAGGTGTTCTAGGCTTGACTTGCACTTTTGCTTAGTCACCTGCTCTTGAAATCAGCTATTTATTTCTCCAAAGAAGCCATATTCCTTTTAATGGAAAACATTATTTAGAAATAAAGATCTGATGTATTCACATATATGTGTATACATTCATACACAATTTTATATCTATATTTCTGTGTCTTTATAGATTCGGAAAATCATTTCAGTGTTGTGCAAAACTGTCTCTGAAAGAAAACTTGTTCCCACTGCCCTTAGTGTGTGCTCTCAGATGAGGACCCCCACATGGATGCACTCTCTCATGTGCTCTAGCGTTCCTCACAGACACCTATGTTGCTTACCAGCTAGAGGCTTTTCACTGAAATGTTCATGAAGAAGATAGAGACAGGATGGGGATGGGCATTTATATGCAGTCTCCATAGATGATTTCCATAAGTGGTCAGAACAAGAACAATTGTTTTACCTATTTTACAAAATTTTTAGTTATTAACAAAATTTGATGGTAAAAATTAACTTTTTAGAATTTTAAAATAAATATACACTGTATGTAACCAAAGTCAAATTTAACAAATTGACATTTTAAAATTATGTGTCCTTAAATAGAATATATAAAGTTGGGTTAATATTGTATTTTTTTAAAATAAGATATAGTTCACTATTCAGTCTTTTCCAAGCCATAGTACTTGATGTAGCTCTCAACAAATTTTGTATGCTGAAACACCCACAATGAAGATGGCTTGTGTCTTGACATGGCTAACTGAACATGAATAGATATTTCCTTTTAAAGTGCTTCTCCAAGTCATATATAGTCACAAGTGCCAGTGAGGATTTAAGTGCACGTCATCTACTTGACAGTGACTGTGCCACTAACTTATTATACTTTTTCATCCTTCTGTAAGCTGTGTTTTGTGAGAAGCTAGAGTATACATGATGGGTCATTATCCAACTACTACAAGATGAAATGTCTTATTTGGTTCACTTATTTTAGTGAGCTAAGGTAAGATTTTTCTAGTGTACTACACTTGGAGCAGTAATAATTGTGAATTCGTATGTATAGAAACTCATGTAAGTCTTCTTATGGAAGATTTTCTGAAACTACAAATGCATGACACTAGCTGAGGCAGGTGGTCTTACTTCATAACCATTTGTATTAGAAATCTTTGAGCAGGAGGGCTGGGGATTACAGTGTTTTAAATTTTTGTTTTATTTCTCCCATTTTCTGCATTGAGCAATTTAAAGCCCATAGATGATATATCAAAACTATATATATGCATTTATTTTTAAGTACAACAGCCATTAGAATTGTGCCTTTTTACTAAATGAGCAGAACAGTCTTTCCAAGGAGTATCTTGCCACAGTACATTAAATAAGTACATTTAATTGACTCTAATAATATTGGAAATTGAATGTCTAAGTTTTATGTATTGTGAAGATTTATGAAAAATATAAAATGAAAATGAATTATTATTTAAAGTTCTCTTAAATTTGAAGCATATAACTGACTCATAAAAAAGGACTTTTTAATATTTTAACTACTCATTTGACCTCTGGGATTTTATGTGACATTTGGTTTAGATTTCTGAATTTAATTTCAATATTGAAATTGTTTTCAGGTAAAACTTATACCACTTAACACCTAAATTCAGTATTCTAGCATTTGTGCAACAAGCATGAGAGCTTACAAAAATATGCTTTACTGAACTTTATTGTGGTTTGATTTGCCTTTTTACTGTTAGAGGTAAAAGTCTGGAAAAGAATTCTTTTACTGTTTCCTACAGTGCTATAGAACAAATCTGTAATAAGTGGTTGGTAAACTACTAAAAGGTTGAAAATTAAAACTGTGGTATGGCTGTTTTCTTTAGTGGCTGCAGTTTTGCATTTTAGATTTCCTCTTTGCTGGTGGGAAAGGTAAGGCTCACAAATTTCCAGGTGATCTTCTAGTCTGGGACCAAATTCAGGATATTTTAAGTTGTTCCTACATTTTGCCTGGAAGGCAAAATAGAGTAAACGTCTTTTTATCCTTTAATTTCTACTTGAATACTATACTTTAGGACTAGTTGTAATTTTTTGCCATTAACAATCCCACTAATAATAGTCAATACTGTACTTTTTTTTTTTTTTTTTTTTTGGTACTGAGGATTGAACTCAGGACCTTGCTCTTGCGAGGCAGGCAACAGAACCACTGAGCTAAATCCCCAGCCCTACTTTTTTTTTTTAAAAAAAAGTGTTTAAACCAAACATTTGTGTCTTCAATTGAACTGATTTATTTGTCATTATTACCTATTCAAAGAAGTTGTTTACTTGGTTGTCCTAGACATGTTTTCCTAAATCTTTCCACTGGTAGTATTTTTGTCAAGTAACAATTTTCAGCAAAGGAGATTTCTTACAGAGCATTCTTGATAATAGAATCGGAATTAGTGCATAGTTACCTATTTAGTTATGTAATCTAAGGTAATTTTCATGACAGTCATATAATACATTTAAATATATACTTTAATAAATCATGGCTGTGTATTCTTTAAGGATCTTTTTGAAAGCATTCCTTTTTTCCAGGTGAAATTTCGTAATGTTTATGATATATATATATATATATTTATATGTTTCTATATCACATTCACAGAAAAAGGAAAATGCTTACTAACTTCTAAAAATAGACAAATGTTTCAGATCATTGTTATAATTTGTAGGATTGAAAAACTAACTTTTGTAAATTACGCGTACTACAACAAAGTCATTTAAACAACCAAGTCATTTTCTAAGTTAGGTGGTGTGTGGGCCTCATGCTCTTACACAACATGCTACGATATACCATATGTAATAAGAAACTAAATCATAACTGAGACAATTAATCAAAGTACAGTGGGGTGCCAGACATAAAAATGCCTTTCAAAAGTCACCAACTTCATACCTTTTGTTTAAATAACACTTTATATTTTTATTTGTACTATTTTAGAGAAAAAGGTCATTTACCTAGTAAAAATCTGAGAGTTAAGCTAAAGAATAAAATATTCTTTACAAAGCTTTTAAAAAAATTAATAGAGAATATTTTAATATCATTAACCCAGCAGTTGAAATATTAGCTCTTACTTTTGTAATAAACTAGTGTGTCATAGGTCATAATGTTATAAAATTCAGAAGGATATGGGATATACTAATAATATAAACTTTTTATTCTGGTATTTATGTATAATGTGAGTAGAAGACACAAGATCATTGTAGGTAGATAATTAGTCTTAGAATAAGTAAACTACCCTATGCTTAGAGTAGTGAAAATAACACTTGAGTAGTAGAGAAGATTTAAATTCTGTGTTTTTTATATACCTTATGTAGATATAATTTGTTAAATATTTAGTTTAATTCATCATTTCTTAGAATTATTCGTCTGTTAGAAAAATTTTCTTTCTAACCTATATATTGTGATTTAGGAAATATATAGCCTTTATAGGAATATAACCAAGACAACTTTCAAATCTACCCAAAGGAAATTCAAAGAATCAACTTCGATAGTTAATAGAATTTAGCTCTGAGATAAAATATATTTAAAAATTCGAATCTGGTTTTTATAATAGAATCTTTATTAAAATTGAAAAACAATTATAGATTGGGGTTGGAACATAATGAAAGTACATTATGTTGTTATGTTACTTTCTTTTTAATATGTTCATTTTTGACCTTTCCAAAGTAGGATTTATATCTCCAAGCACTTTGTATCTTTAAGTAATAATAGTTCTTTTTTCTATAAACTTAAATTAAATTGATGGAGTTTTTATAATCTGAGGTATTGCATTGTAGAAAAAAAAGTAAATTATATAGAAAGTTGAAATATGCTCTGTGTGGTAGACGAGAGTAATACGAGGTTGGAAAAGAGATGGACTGGGTTCACATCTCAACTATTTAGAGTGCATGTGACCTGCAGCATATCTTGGTGAGTTTCAGGTCATTTATTTATAAAATGTCAAAGGGCAATGCATGGAGTTACAGAGGTAAATAACAAGTAGTTTAGTTACAGAGAAAAGTTTAAAATTAGTGATAATGTTGTGATCTTCAAATGTAAGAATTTTTTTGAAATATAATCTGAAAAGCATTTTTTCTGTTTCACTTTTTGCCTTCACATACATCTAAATAAAAATCTTCCTATCTCAAGAGTTTCATATTATATAGAGAAAAGTCCTGTCTAGCTTTTTTATGCAGAAAAATATCCATTTGTTTTAATTTTCTTGCTAGAATTGAGGCAGTGAAAATTATCTTCATCATTAAAATATTTTATATCAGGGTACGATGGATTTCTAAACTTTTGGGGGGCACTGGGGCTCAAACTCAGGACCTTGGGCTTGGGAGGCAGGTGCAGTGCCACTGAGCTAAATCTCCACTCCTAAACTTTTAAATTATATACTATCCCTTGAGGTACTTTTCTAAATTTATTGAATATCGTTATCAAAGAGTAGATACTTTTTCTATTTTATATAGAATTATAGTTCTCTGCAAATCACACAGATAATGTAGCAATGTGTTTATAACATGCAGACAACTAATACCTAGGATATATGAAGAACTCAAAAAAATTATATCCTCTCGAAATAAAAGACCCAATTAAAAATTGGCAGTTGAAATGAATAGGCACTTCATGGAAGAAGTAGTACAAATGACCAATAAATACATGAAGAAATGCTTAACATCATTGGCCATTAAACAAATACAAATTAAAACAACACTGAGATTCCATCTTATCAGAGAAAGAATGGCTATCATCAAGAAGTCTAGTATCGAATGTTAGTGAACCTGCCAGGAGTGGGGTGGTGAGCTGGGGGCTCTCTATGTAAACTGGGAGGGCCATTGTGAAATCAATATGAAGATTCCTCAAAAAACTGAAACTAGAAATTCCATTTGACCCAATTGTTCCACTTGTAGGTGTCTTTCTGAAAGAGGTAAAGATGTTAGTTACTACAGTGATACATGCCTACCCTACATGTTTATAGCAGCACAGTTCACAATAGTTAAATCTTGGAAGTAACCCTCCATCAACAGAGAAGGGATAATGGATCTTTACACACAGTGGAGTCCTACCACTGTGTAAGTACGACCATAAATAAAGATAAATTTGAATCATTTGTAGGCAAATGGATGCACCTAGAGACCATAATGTTAAGTGAAGTAAATCAGACATACACACTTAAATATAGCATGATTTCTTTTATATGAAAAACCCAAATTATAATTAAAGGGCAAAATAAAAGATAGGTAATAGGAAATAGGGAGATAGAACTCTCTCCAGTGGGAAAAGGATCAAGAGATAGAGGGAGATAAGGGTGAAGTGTGGGATAGGGAGATGCAAAAGACAATACATCCTGTTATTTTTGGATTTAAATACTTTCAAAGATGTCAATATGGGAAGTTCTGGGTTAGCATTCTCGTATTCCTTGTGGAGACTGGACATTAAGGTTATTAGCTTTTGGAGTGCACTGTGTAAACATGTACCCAATTTCAGACCATGGTTTCTTGCTTTCCACGTGCCTGTCATATTTATGCCATTTACTTGAAGTAAGGAAAGCTGTGCTTATTCTCATATGCTACTGATTCTTTTCTTTTAGAAAGGTAAAATTAGTGTGCATGTTTTATTTGTATGAGTAAGGGACAGTGATTTATATGTGTAAAATTTTCAGAACCATACAGTTTTACATTGCCATTCTCCTTTTTGCCTGCCAGCTGCTTTTCTAATTACCAATGGAAAGAACCATTAATAATATAGTTCCTTAATAATAGCATATATGTACTTTAAAAATTAAATATCTTTCTGGGAATAGCAGACATGCTGCTTTTAACACTTATTCCATTGTAAAGATGCTAAATAAAGGATATTTTAAGACTGGTCCATACTGTACTCCCACTGCTTATTTCAGTTTAGTCTAGTCTTGTTCCTTAATAAGTTATCACTTGATAAGGCCCTGTGAACATCTGTAGGCCCATAGGTGTGCTGAATATAACTCTGTTTCTTGTAATTTATCAAGAATAACAAAAATATTTAATTTATATCATAATTTGATGTCTTCATTATTTTTACATTTTTATTATCATCAATACATGTTTGCAGAACACAGTGATTACAGTCATTGTGGGGAGTTGGTAGGAACTCCTTGAGGGGAGTTATAGATAGCACATCTTAATTCTTTTTGCATCCCCTTCCCCTGACCATCCTCCTTGCTTCTTTAATTACTTACCAATTCATATGTCCAGATGCTAGTGATAATCCCTCAAATGTAGTCTGCACCATGCACATGCACCATGACCTTCTAAAGTGCTATTAAATGTACAATTTGGAAGCTCCACACAGACTTAATAAATCATATCTGAAATGCTACTTTAGGAACATTTTTGTAAGCACAATGGTCATAAGTACAATCATCAAATCTTAAGAACTGTACTGCTTTTGACTCTTTTAAATTTGGCCTTTTTACTTAGATTTGTCTGTATAGTTTCACAGTCTTGTTTTCGTTGAAGTATTAAGTATCCAAAATCAAAACCCCAATAATAGACCCATTGCATGACAGAAAAACTTTGATTTTAGGATTTAATGAGCCATATATTTTATTTGAGTGACTATTTCTCAAAAGACAGATTTTCTGCCTTTTAATATATTACCTTGTGAGGGCCAGGGATTTAGCTCAGTCATATTGCGCCTGCCTTGCAAGCTCGAGGTCCAGAGTTTGATCCCTGGTACCAAGGGGGAAAGAAAGAATTACTAAGTTACTTGTGTCTAATAAATTTATCATTCATTCATTCATTCATTTATTTATTGGTACTGGGGATTGAACTCCAGTCCTTGAACTTGCGAGGCAGGTGCAGGAACCACTGAACTAAATCCCTGGCCCTATCAAGAAATTTTTGTTGGTATAAATTTCTTTTATTTAATGGTCTTGTACTACAAGATTTAAGTGACATTTATTTAAATAGGCAAATACGTGTCAGCTCGATCTCCAACTAAAATGTTAATCTAATGATATGTCTATGTATACTGTATTTGTGGTATGAAACTCTTGAGTTTTTGGTTTTTGTTTTTTGGTACTGGAAATAGAACTCAGGACCTTGCACTTGTAAGGCAGGAGGCAGAAACATTGAGCTAAATCCCCAGCCCAACTGTTAAGTTTTTTAAGGCTAAATTAGTAATTCAAAATTGTAATTTTGTTTACTATAACAAAACTAATGTCATTTATATAATACCTTGCTTTAAAAATACACATTTCTTATTATTTTTCTCCTCTTTTTCCTACCCCATAAATCCAAATTCCTAAGGAAATTTGGAATCAGGAAAAAATTATATACATTAAAAATTATACGCATAAATATAGGATATAACAATTGTGGAATTTTTAAGATAATTTTAAAGAGATGAAAAATACAGTAAATTACCTGCAGTTATGGTGCCTAAAGATACTACATTTCAGGTTATATTTTACTACAACCTTCTTTTAAAAATTGTAGTCATAGCAGTTTCTGTTACATAAATTTTCTTCATATAATTACATGTATTTCATGTAAATTCTTAAATGGTCTTTGCTAATCCAGGTTTTAAGTGCTGTAGAGTAATCATTATCAGGCATACATTCTCAGTGTAGTTTCAATGTGAAACAGTATGAGCATGTTAAAATAAGAAAACACCACACTGCTACTAATAATAGCAGTTAATATTTATTGAACACTACTTGTGCCTGGCATTGTCTAAGCATTTAAAATGTGTGCTCATGTAATCCTCGCACAGTTTTAATGTGGCTACTGTTTTCATCTCCTTTGTGTAGATGGAAAAAAAATGAAGTTCTGAGAAGTTAAGCATTACGACAGCTCTGAAGTGGTATAAAGTAATTCAAACATAGATCTGCCTGATTACAGAGCCCATGTTTTAGAAATTAGCTGTCGTATGTGCATTGAATGGGTATTTTCTATTCCATATTGCAAGAGATTCTCAAATTAGAATTTTTCCTAAAACCATTTTAGGTTTCACTATGTAGATGACTGTTGTATTATAAACACCACTAGTAATAGGAAAAGGAAAAATACCTTTATTTGTAAGCACAATCTATTATGGTCTTTCTAACAGATAGGTGAATAAAACTTGGACATTATTTTTGAAACAAAAATAAATGAATAAAAACGGTCTTACTCTAAGATGTGGAAAGATATGAAAAATAGTTTAACTCCTTAAGGCTCTTTCTTCATAAAATTTAATGAAATAGTTGTCTTTGTTAGGGGAGGTCCCAGCCAACAATGTGGACAATTTATATCAACCCAGAAAAGTTTAATCAGTTGAACTTGGAAGGAGGTGAGGAAAGGGATTTAGAAGTGATTTTACTCTCTCTGGCTAGGCACTAATTAGGTACTGCAGCTCAGATGAGTCACATTTTACTAGGTGAAGTTTGTCAGTTGTAAAAAGAAACCAGAGCCAACTACAGTGTCTCTTTGCAGAGATAGTTTTAAAAATTTCTGCTTTGTACAGGGTCAGCCACATTGTGTACAACTGGAAGAGTTTTTTCCTTTTTCAATAGCAATACTTCTTTATAGTAAATATTCCTATTTGAAAACAATATCCTGTTGAAAAGTGAACTAGATACAATCCTGTTTAGAATCATGTGAATACTTCTTTTGCTGACAGGTCTTGTGTTGATTCTTTTGTTTAACCAGACTATGAAATTACTGCTTCATCTAAAAACCATTACAAAATGGTTCCTATATTATTGACAGATAACATTTTCTATAACTATTTTTATTGTATTTCTACTTTTGACATAGCATAACTTACATTTCCTTTTGTAATTTCAGTCTTATATATGTTGTTGTAGTTTAAATATTTTGTTCTTTTTCTTTCTCCTTTTGGATTATATTTGTATGATAAATCGAATCTTGAATCACCTAAGATGCACCTGTTTTAATGTTTTTTCTGAAGGTTTCTTAAAGGCTTATGTGGTAACTTCATTTATGTTAAGTTGGCTTTTTGTTAAATGTACCTTCAATAATGGCTACAAATGATTATGTGCTTCACTGGTTTAAAATTCTTCAAAGTATGCTTATAGAGGTTAAAAATTTTTACCATCACTTTGTAAAGTTCAAGCAGTATTAAAGCATTTTGTCAGCATTTCAATTCTGTGTTCTTGAGTGGTCAGCTATTAGAAGAGAAATAGTATTCTTTACATTCTGTTTCCAAAGTCAGATTTTAAAATTTAGATTGTCAGATGTACAATACTTGTAAATTTGTTTCTAGGGTGCTTAGGTAGTTTAAAGCAGATCATGAGTATAAAGTATTCCAACATTTTTGTATTTTGTGATTTTAATGCAGTGTCATCAACCCATAACAAATCATTGATAGTGCAGTTTAAAATTTATCCTAGTGTCCAATCATTACTTTAATTGTAGTTATTTTTTCCCACTATAAATCTTTTCAGAAGTATGAATGAAGTAGATATTTCTAAGCAACGTTCTGTAATATTTTACAGGAATGTGAAGTGTTGTATTTATATTTTTCTACCTTTTTCTGTGTCAGGGAAGTCAACACATTATAGCATAAAAACTATTAAAGAACATGTGAAGTACTCTCTTGATTGTTCATTTCTTCTCGATACTATGCATGTATCAGATTTTGAAGTGAGAGAGTAACTTCCTTTCTTCATGAATTAACTGTTCCAAAATTCCCAAATTATCTTTTTTGTATTCTTTCTCCTTTCACATTTCCAAGCAATATTTGAAAACATTAATACATTTGTCTTCCTTTATCAGTAAAAAGCCTTGCTAATAAAAGAACCTCCCTAATAGGGTCAAGTAAAGTTAGTTTTGGCAATATAGAAAAAAAATCTTGCAATCTGAATTTGACACCGGGCTTTTCTAAGAACCTCCTTACATAGATTCAAGTACTGCTAGTTGTATTTTTTAAATTCACCATAGTAATATAAAAAAATTTACTGTCTGCATATGACATTTTAAAATAGAAACTCTTCAAATTAATTTTAAGGAGGATAAAAAGAAACAACAGAACTGTCGATAGCATGTCTCCATGACTCAATCAAGGTCTTTTCTCTGTTTTTTTTATTTTTTTTCCTTCTTAATTATCCCTCTTCTTCTTTTCAAACATTTTGTACCAATTGCTCAACTCTTATCAAGACCCCCAGGGCCAGCATCCTGCTCTCATTTTCTTCCTTTTTAAAAACTGTGACTTAGCATTTTAATGTATGCCTTTAAAAATACTAAAGTCTCCCTTTATAAGTGCCCAGCTTTCTTTGGATGGACTATATTGGTTTATGTTAGTGGTTTGTTTGTTTTTGTTTTTGTTTTTACCAGAAATTTATTGACTTAGGTTTAGTACAAATTCATGCTTCCTGATTTAAACCATGCCTCATTGCTGTCTTTTGTGAACTCATCAGATTTTTAAAAGAAGATATTTCAAATCCTCACATATCTCAGGTCTTTGGTTTTTATTTACAGTATGCTCCCTTTTTCAAGATAATCTTATCTCCTATTTCACTGAGAAAAAGGGGCCATATTCTTATTTTCTCCTCTCAGTTTTAAAAATAATATTTCTTTACCTTAATCTCTTATCCCCAAAGAAAAAAACTACTTTTTTTTCCCTTTAGAAGCTAGATCTTTATTCTCATTGAGCCATCCTACGAACTTCCCTAGTCACTCTTTTCAGGGGTCACTTTTCACATTTCTAGCTTAGAAAATCCAAGGAAGAAAGATAGGAAAGAGCCAGAGCGAGAGTGAATTTGTGTGTGTGTGTGTGAGTGTGTGTGTGTGTGTGTGTGTGTATGTGTGTGTGTTTCTCCTTCCTCTATCCTTGCTTTCCTTTCTCTTCCTCCCATCTTTCTCTCTCAGAACTCTTAATAAAATCTTCATCAGAATTTGTTATTCTTGCTTTTAAATTCAATGTGCAGTGTATTAAACTGTTTATGTTACTGCAATGAAATACCTGAAGCAGAATACTTTATAAAACAAAGGGATTTAGCCCATAGCTTTGCAGATTCAAGGACCTGACACTTGCATTAGTTCTGCTAGAGAAATGGGGAGAGATCACAAGGAGACAGGAAGCCGGAGACTCAAGACTCAGGTTTGTTGTTTTATAAAAATCCTCTCATGATAGCTAGCCAGGGTCTCATGAAAATGACACCCCCCCAGTACCTCCCAATGACATAATGACCTCTCACTTGCCTTTTCCACCACCTGACACTGTCACGCTGGGGACCAAGCCGCCAACATTTGAACCCTTGGAGAAGAAACTACATCCAAACCATAGCATTCAGTTTAAATCCCACTTTACTCACAATCGGTAGGACACACACTGAGTTTCTTTTATGCTTTGTTGTTAGACTCTTAATTTGGCCTTCAGTAGATATTTCTTTGTACTCTTATGTTTGTGGCTAGGTTAATTTTACCAGTTCTCTTATGGCTGGTTGTTTCTTTTACACTGTCTTCAAGACAGTAGGCCTCAATATTGCACTTAATCTTTTTCTGAGATTTAAAACATCTAGTTTTCCATTACTGATTTTGCCTTAGAGACCCATGGCTACTTACTGAAACACAAAAGATATCTGAAACATAAATTTCTGCCAGACATGACCCAAATACACAGAAAAGAACAGAGACATAAGAAATCATCTGTTCAGCAAGTTTAAAATCATATCCTTTCTTAGATTTATTTCTGTTCCTATCTAGTTCTCTTAACACTTCTGTTAACGTTTAGTAGTAATTATTGATTATGGAAGATAGTTTTGAAATAGAGCTATGGTTTTGAATTTAAAACAGGTTTGCTCCTTGTTATGGTTTGGGTCTGGATGCCAATCCCCGCCCCCAACAAAGTTTCAGAGGTGGCTGACTCTGGAATGTGTGATGCTGGATTTAAGGGTGTGTGATTACTAAACCACCACACATGAGTGAGTAGTTTAGCATTGCCCCAACCCCAGCAGTCTGGAGGAGACAAGAGGCAGAGAGACACTGTGGAGGTCCCTTGTTGCCTTTGCAACCTTGTCTGCACCATGTTGTATCCCCTGAACGATGGCTTTTTGCCATCCGTGCCTTGGAGCTAGCTGGTTAGGTACTGAAGCTCCTGTGAACTGTAAGCAAAATAAACCCCTTCCCCTCCAACTTTGGGTGTACGGTATTTTGCCTCAGCAGTGAGAGAAAAGTAACTAACATAACTTCTCCAGAATGGAGAACACTAAGCTTACCCATGTATAAAAATCTGAAGTAAAACAATCTATTTTATATATATTTTTTTAAATCAAGGTTTTTTTTGTTTTTTTGTTTTTTTCCGTTTCTTTCATGGAGTTTATTGGTACATTTTAGGTATTCATCATTGGGATCTTGTATCTTTACATGACAGGTCTTGGTTATCATTTTTCCCCTTGTCCCTGCCCTCCCTTCACCCCCTCCTCACTTCCCTATTTACAAATACTTTATTTCCATTTTTTTCATTTTCTCATTATTTTTTCTTTTCCCTTATCATATTTTATATTTTTAACAAAATTTTAGAAGAAACAGTAGTCTTTTTATTTATACCTACATTATCGTGATAGATCTACCATATGTCTGCAATAAGTTTCATGGTTTATTGAATAAAAATCCATTGAGTATTCATAAGATATACCCCAAATACTGTGGAGTGCTTGAGATTTACTAAGATCATCACATATAACTCATGCCCTTAAAATACTAGATTCTGTCAGGTCTGATAAAAATCATGTGTGCAAATAATTGATACAAAATTTAAAGTGTTAAATTATATTATGAGACAGATAAAGCACCCTGGCAGTTATATTTTTGTGTATTTTTATATACCTGTTGGCAATATTTGTATCTTCTTTGGAGATGTGTGTTCATGACTGAAACTAAAAACACAATACCAATGCAATCTGAGTCACATTCTCAGTAAGTTATTTTGTGGATATTGACTGATTTGAAAGTTAACATGGAAAGATAGAAGACCCAAAATAGCTAACACAATACTTAACAGAGAGGAACAAAGTCAGAAAACGGACATTATATAGCTTTAAACTTACTATGAAGTTATAATGATCAAGACAGTATGATAATTAGTAAAAGACAAATAGATCAAGTGAACAGGCTTGAGAGCCCAGAAATAGACTCATGTAAGTGGTAACTAGTGGATTGTTTTTGTTTCTGACAAAGAGAAAAATAGTTTACTAGAGGCAGCATAATCTTTTAGCTAATATGTTTTTAATACAAACTGGCTAGGAGAGTAATTTGAGACCATATTGTAAAAGATTGTTAGTGTCATATGGTAAGCTTATAGACACTGAAGGTCTTTTTGAAGCCCTTTAGATGTAGGAAGGTAGGGCTCAGAAGAGGAGCGGAGAAGCTAAAGTCTAGACCAACTTCCCAAGGTAAGCACTCCCCTTTTCATAACAGAATTTACAGTGTTGAGTTCAGGGTAGTGTCCTTGCTTTTTAACTTTCAATCTATAAATGAACTTATAAAATCTAACTTGCTGAGAAACTGCATACTACCTATATATATTTTTTAAGCCATGAAAGATCTCAAACTCTAAACCTTATCAGAAAGTATTTAAATATCTTGTTTTTTTTTAAGATAACACCTTTTAAAAATACCAGAATTGCAGAATTTAAAAACTGAGGTGGTACCAAGACATCGCTTGATGAATGACTAGCAAAATTTGAAGCAAAAAGAGATTTGTTTTTTATCATTTGTTTTATATAACTAAAAGGTTACATGGAATAAAAAAGTCCTGATACTTGTTCTTTTTATATTAAAGAGGCTGACAATATCCATTAAATTGGTTTCGATGTCACATATTGGTTAAATAATTTGAAAATACTGACTTAATCGAAGTTCCTTATTGAAGTTAGGAAAATGAGACCATGAGAAATAACCTCAAGGTAACCATACAGTTACACTCATGTATTAGTTCAGTCTCTCAGTGAATACTTCAGAAATGATAGTAGTGTTCACATTAAATTTGTTCTGTGTGTAAAAACAAGTTTAGTGCTAAATTCTAGATTTGCAGAAATCACGAGTAAACTCTTACTACAGAAGGATACACAATGATTAGGTAGAGCAACACATAGTTCTTTAAACTCATCAAAAGTCTGAAAGCATTAATACATGCATGCTGTATGACTACTGCACATAAGCATGCTGCTTTCCTATCCTCCAACAATGGAACTCACCTCTGTCTTCATCTGACAGACCTTTCTGTGGTCTCTCAGCTTAAATTTTATTCCTTCTGTCATTAATGCCTGTCAACTTCTTTTTATGGGTTTCCTGAGAAATCAGTCTGCATAAGCTCAGTGTTCCTATGCTCTGGTCATGTAGTCTTCAGTAAAACAGATGAGGAACCAGATTGTCTGAGAAAATAGGTAAATGGGCCAGGGACTTAATCCCCTGAGCCTCAGTTTACTCATCTTGAAATGGAGACAATAATAAATGATAACATATGTATTAAAATTTTGGCAGACTTTTTTTTTTCTATTTTGCAGAATCTAGTGATGATGCTGGTGAGACTGAACAGTACCTGAAAGTTACTGTTCTATTTAGTTGTGCATTTCTACAAGAGACATTAGTGAAATTGTTTTTATTAAGTTAAAAGTAAATGTGTATGTATATTTATATATATTTTTTTGTCCTGGGAATCAAACTCAGGACCTTTCAATTGCCAGGCAGTCACAGCACCACTGAGCTAAATCTCTGGTCTTATATTTATAAATTATTTAATACCTATGAAGCACTCAATAACACATCCATTGTTTTTTCATCTTTTTCTTTATTTGAATATTATTTAAAGTCATTTTAATATACTGGTATAATTGAAGAAATGCTCTTTATTTTAAATTTAACTATTAATTTTGTGAATTTTTCATAGAAAAATTTTTTCCTATTGTCACACCAACTTTATTAAGGAGTTACAATTTCCTGCATTGGCAATGTGAAATACAACTATAGCTTTCAATTCATTGTTGCAGTTGTGTTTCCAGAGCCTGCTGTAGGAGATAAACCCACTGCAAATAAAGAGAGCATTCATTTTCCTTCCACTTCTGGCCATGCAGAATTGATTAGGGTAATAAAATAACAGCAGCTTATAATGTACTGAAGGTTCTTTAATTTGAAAATCAGTTCTGACATGATTCAGAGTTTCTTTAAATGAATTTAAAGCTTACATAATTTTTAGCTGGTCAACCAAGGTAAAGGATGATGTATGAAAACTGAAAAAGGGTTAACTTATGATACATTCAGATGTATCTTGTTAAACTCAACTGTTATTAAAACAGCAAGGGTGAGGAGGAAGTGGGGCAGAGAGGAGAGAATGGCAGAAAAAATACTTAACAGATTGTTTTATACAGGTAACATTGCTAATCGTTTAAATTTATTATCTTCTTGTTTCAAAACTAGCATCTTCTCTGTCTATGTAAAATTGGTCCTGTTTGCAATTCTCATATTTTAAAATCCTTCATTTTTTCATCACATAAAGGTCAGTGTAAGGCTGAACACAGCAGCTGTTGTGTTTTTCACAATTCCAGACTTATTATATACTATAGTGGCAATACTGTTGCTAAATAGTCTGGTCTGTCAGCATTTTAATTGCAAATAATTTTTTTTTAAGTCAAAACTAATAGGATTTAGAGCTCCTTATATTTATTTGAGCTGAAAAACTAATGTTAGGCTTTTTACCTTTGCATGCTTTTTTTATCTCTATTCTTACATATTTAATCATTTTTACCCCTCTTGACTAACCTAATATTGAAGGAGTATAGATTTTCAGAAATTATCTCAACATTTACAAATAAAATTAAGTCACATTTTCCTGTTTTGTGTTTAAGTCATTTGCATGGTTATTACTTTTAACCTTAAAAAAATAGATAGTGGAAGAGAGGCATGTCTCTTGCCATATCCTATCATTGTAAGATCCTAGAAGGTGTGGAAAGTTTCAGCAGTGCATTATTAATCATTCTTAACGGTATGCATTGCACTTAGTACACTGAAAATGTTTTGACTATCTATTCCAAAAAGCACATGAATAAGACAAGTGTATGTAAATGTAAGATGAGAAACCAGGAACTGAGATGCAGTAAAATTTGTCCAGCTATTTTAGGCATAAAAACAAGAGATTGTGATAAAATATAATGTCTATGGTAAACATAATCATGATTACTTTTATAATTTGAAAGATTATAAACAGTACCTGTTTATTATAGGAAATGTGGAGAACAAATAACATATAAGGATAATAAAGTCATTCAAGTACCAGCCACTCTTAACGTTTTGTTATTTGTTCTATGTGTATCTTTTAAGAGCCTGAGGTCATAGGACATGTATTGTGCATTCTCAATAGCGACAAACTGATTGTTACAGAAGAAAAAAATATTAAATTGGTTTGCACTTCAGAGCTTAACTCCTTTTGGACAACATCTTATTCTTAGTATATAATGTCTCTCAATTTTTCTTGAATATCTGACAAGTATTACTGACATTGAACAGATGGAAAATACACAAATATTCATAAAATCAGTGTTAAAAGCAATGACAAATAGATAAGTCTCTTGATTTTAAAGTTATTTCAGAAGTAGCTTGTACCTGCCTGTTTTGTACCATTCACTGCCTTGTGGATCTTGTTTATATGTATCAGCAGTGCTTTTGTATAAGAAAACTATGCAAATAAACCTAGTAGTTGTTTTGTCTTGTTAACCAAAAATTAGTTTACTAACAATGATTTTATAACCCTTATTTTTTCAGTTATATTGTTCAAAATATATTAGCCTTGAGTCAATTTTAAAAACTTTTTTACCTTATTATATTTATGTTCATGTGAATGTTAATTTGAATATGTAATTTGATATATTATGATTTATAGAATTCTTAGAAATTATTTGAAAATGGTTATAACTACATATATAGTAAAATATTAATAAAATTTACAGTTGCATTTAGTCATTCTTAATCTTTTGTAAAGTAAAAATAGTTGTTTTATACTTTTTTTTTCTAAAATATGGCTATGCATGTAGTACATAGACAGATTCATAGTTTATCTGTAGCAATAAAATTTTATGAAGGACAATTAAGAGAGATATTTCTAAAAACAATTCTCTGGGAGATAATAATGGAAGAAATACTGTCATAAATAATTTCTGTCCTTCTCCCCTTAATGTTACATAACATTAAAATTATAATTTTTTATTCATTAATTTTATTGGTACATTTTAGGTATACAATATGACATATCTATCCAAATATGAACATAACCTATCCAAATATGAACAAATGAACAAATGATTGGTGTATTTTTCCAATTTTATTATCTTGATGTTTCTACAATAAAGTTCTCTTTTTCCCCCTCTATGAATATTTGAAAAATTGGTGAAGGTGAAAGCATTGGAGATATTATTTAAAAATAGAGTAGGGAGCTCTGCAAATGACATTATTATTTTTGTATGCTTTTTGTATAGATAAAATATTTGTATATTTTTCTCTTTTGCAGCTGAAAATTTTGAAATGTGTTATTTTAGTTTTACTGAATTTGACAGAAAGCAGTTTAGTTTTGAGTAATTTAAAGCAAAATTTGCACATAACCTTGAAGTGAATTATTTAAAATTTGTAGATTTAGTAAAGAGATGTATTGAAAGATTTTATAAAGTTTGTTATTGCTATTAAAACTTAAGTATTCATCTATATTTGACCTTTCAGAGTCACTGCATTTATTTCAATTGTATTCACTTGTTTCTCCTAATATTTGAATATTTAATTCATAACTGTCTTGGTTACTTTTCTTATTGCTGAGACAAAATACCTGACACCCAAACTTAAAAGCAAAAAGGTTTATTTGGCTCAAATTTTATAGAGGTTTCAGTTAATAATTGGCTGGCTTTAAGGCGGGATGGCATGGTACAGGGGCATCCCAGAGTAGAAACAGTTTGTGGCAGCAAGCAGCAAATATCAAGCCAGCTACAAGCAATAATAGCAGCTTCTTTCTATCCCTTTATCTTCCCCTAAGGGCTAGTAGCACTCATACCCAGAACTATGCCAGACCAATCAGTGGAATAATTTAGCAATCACGTACCCTTACTCCCAGCATCACACATTCTATATCCAGCCACCTCTGAAAAAGCCCCTGCTTGCATGACCACATGAGGATTCAAGGGGACATGTAGATACAGGCCAAAACAATGACTCAGTGTCATTTGCATTATATAAGATTAATTTTACAAGCTTATTTCTCTATTTGAGTAACTTTACATGTTGACCTATGAAAGCACATAATCAAGTTGGGCTAATTAAGCTAATTAATTATCTCACTCTGATGAATTTCATATTGAAAGGAAATTAAAAACAAATCATTAGTCTTTGGTTTGAAATAAAATTTAAAAGATTTTACATAGTTGTAGTTAAAGGATGAATGCATAGATTTCACATTAACTCTCAAATATTAATTTTTCTTCACTTTTTTTCTTTTAATGAGTTTATTGGTACAATTTAGGTATACAATACAGTTTACATTCATTACTGGGATCCTGCACCTTCACATGACAGGTTTTGGTTCTCATATCAATATTTTCAAATATTATAAAGAAGGCACACTATAGAGTGCCAAGCATTCAACTTTGTTTCTGAAATAAATGAAAAATAAATTACAAAAGTAGAAAATAGAGAAGTGATTATTGATGTCCTCTGAGATACAAACTTAAAGTAAATGTTTATGGAATTGAGATTTTGGTAAAATTTTCTGTAGGGTATAAGCTAATGTACTCTTTCCAGTAATATAGAATGTTACTGTAACATTGTTGACTTCTAGAGTCTTGTTAGGGAAGTGGAAATGCCCAGCCAGTTAGACTTGTTGTTTGGACCAGTAACTTTCAAAGATCTGTGACTGGAACTCACAGTAAGAGATACATGTTGTCCTGTAACTCCCCACACGTTCCAAAATGCCATCCTTACACACCCCTGCATACATCCCCAACACATATCACTGTACTTCTCTATGCATAGCTCTGTAAATTAACCTTCACATAGCCCGTTGCACATCTGTGTGTATATCCTCAGTCTCAGTACTACACACAACTCTACACAGACCCTCCAGAGCCCATTACACTGTTCTGTGTTCAAACCCTGTACAGACACACTGAACTGAAGCTTGCCCTTATCTTTACTGTGTGTCATGTACCCATTTAATTTTTTCTATTTAATTTTAAACAATTTTTAAACAAATACAACTCATTATATATCTGCATGTTGTCCAGATTAGTGTGTACTGGCTATTATATATTATATATCACGAGTGGTATGTGATGGTAAGTTAGATTATTTTTTTCTAGTTGTCTAAATATATGAGTGCAGGCATAGAAGTAAGTGTACATAATCTCGGATAATAGTATTCTGCACACATTACACATTACAAATTTTATTATAGGGCTTTCAAGCTTTTGTCATAATCTTTTGTTGTTTAGCAAGAAACTATCAATTTATAAATTTATCTTTTTTCTAACTATGATATATAAACATAATATTAAAATTTTTTAAATGATTAACAATTCCAGCAAAGAGATTCAAATGATAGGATTTAAAAGAAGTTTAAATTAAAAATGGAAATTCCTGCACTCTTTCTGATAAAACAAAGGGCTTTGTGTCCTTCATAGGGCAGTAGAAAACAGATGCTGGTAGTACTTAAAATTGTTCCCAGCTACTTACTGACATTGAGAAATGTAAAATTCTTGAGAAGCATCTTATTCTCATGTAAATATCAAGAATCTAATGCTTTTTCTGTTTATTATCTATGAGGTAGCCAATTTTTAATTTCCTCTTTAAAACTGAAATGATTTGAAAAATGTCTGAGGAGCATGAAATTTGTGGTCAAGACAAACCTAGATTAGAATATCTCTAGTATCTCTAAGCCACTGGAAGCAAATTCCCTAGCCCTTTTTTGTTTTTGTTTGTTGTTTTGGTACCAGGGATCAAACTCAGGACCTTAAGCTTGGTAGGCAGTCTCTAGCCCTTTTTAAGTCTTAATTTCCTCTTCAGGGACTGAATAGATTTTCCAAGATTATTTGATGAGAGAATCATTCTTACTATATTTCTCATTTTTTAGAATAGTTAGAATTGTGGAATTTAAATCTAGAAGTGACTTTACCAATCATCAGTCAGATTTTCTTAAATCTTGCCTCAAAGTTATCAGTAGAATTGAGAAATCTAGAGTTCAGAAGGATTGTGAATGAATTATCTTAAGACCCATAATAAGTGATAAATAAATCTCATAGTGGCACAGAATTCCCAAATGGTATGTTATTTCTGGGATCATGCTTGTTGGGTTTATTGTTTGATGTATGAAGAAAAAGTTAAATTTTTTTCATTGTTTTAATATAAAGTAAGTTACTTCAAAATTTTTCTTGGTTTGTATTACATGACACTCTAAGTTTTGTTAAAAGTATAATTTGATTCATAGTTCCCCAGAGAAATACAGATTTTATTCTTTGAAATTAGTTTCATGTTGCATCAGTGGTGTATATAAATCTACCTGATTATTAGTATTTTTCTTTCTTTTTTAAAACCTACTTTGAATTTCTTTTTAGCACCTACAAGTTTTTAATATTTATATGACCTTATTATTTGATATGAATATTTTAAATTTCTTGATACTTTCTGTTCCTTGCCACATGTTATGGCTTATATTTAGATGTCCCTGCAAAGACTCAAGCACTCAGGCAGGGCTTTTGAGAAGCTGTTGGATCCTGGGTGTGAAACTGGATCATGAATGTGTGATACTGGATTAGTCCACTGATGGATTATAGCTGGGTGTGATGCTGGGAGGTGAAGCCTGTGAAGGATCTCTGTCTGTCTGTCTGTCTCTCCCCTCCCCTCCCTTCCCTCCCTTCCCCCACTGCCTTGATGTCACTCTGCTTCCCACTGCCATGCCTTGAGCTCTCTCCCCTCTGCCATGCTGCCCTGTCTTGGAGCCAGCCAACTAAAGATTGAAATCTCTACAAACTGTGAGCTAAAATAAACCCTTCCTGTTTTACCTAGTGAGTGTTGGGTATTTTGCCTCAACAGTGACAAAGTAACTAAGGTGCCATCTCTGCCAAAATTGAAAAATATTGCTTTATTGAGAGGGGAAAACCTATAAGCAGTTTTTCCTCAAATCATCATACTATAAGGATTATTTACATAGAAAATTTTCAGTGGCTGTATTATAAATACCTATATATCTATCAGAAATAGCAATATACAGTAACTAATTAAACAGCTTTACTGACTGTTGTTTTTAGATTAGGATTTCTTAAGATTATTTTTGGTTTGTTTTGATGCTGTAGATGATTCTCAGTTAAAGCAAATAGTTTTATTGAATTTCCTCCGAAGTGTGCTATTCATAGATGTTGAATTTATTGATAGTGAAAAATCATGAACCACAAACACATAGTACCCCAAACACATAAAATTACATATTTTCTATTTTCTTGGTAACCTTAGCTATCTTCAAATTTAAAGCCAGTGGAAATTCTTGATGCCCTTTACTATTCTTATAGTGACATACACAGCAGTATTCACTATTCCATAATGGATCATTTTTTATCTGCATCTTATGTCTCCTCTATTTATTTAGAATAAATATTTATATTTTTTCATTTTTCTGGACTGGTAGGTATGGATAGAATAGTTTTGAAGTATCAGCTATAATTCATTGCTTGAAAAGAAAGCTCTTATACTGATACTGTGTGGAAAACAGATTTATCTAAATCATTTCAGCAGGAGGCTTATAACAAAGATAACATCAGCATTTTCCTTCGTGAAAATGTATCTTCCATATATTAAAGTGGAAAGCAATACTTTATTAAAAGTACTTGTGACAAGTTTCACCTATCATTCAGAAACTTCAAGAAGATCTTGGTATATTTGATAGGAAAAATAATGATGGTAAGATTTTGTTTTAGTAACGTTCACGTGCCAGATTTTCACCTCATAAAACTCTTAAGATGCGCTAACATGTAAGTGAAATAATCTTACATGAATAGTTTAGTTTTCTACTTTTAAATTCTCAAAAAATAGATTATTCTATCTAGATATAAGTGATAACTACTTTCATGACCTAATGTCTAGTTGTTAACATCATAAAAGTTGCCAGTTGGAAAAGTCTAGAATTTCCTGTTCATATACAAATTATAAACTTATAATTTAGGACTGCTTCAAATTTTGTCATATAAATATTTTTACAGGGTAAGTAACCCACATTACTTTAAAATTAGGAATGTACAAAGTTTTAGTTATGTCAGAAAATTTTGCCTTTGAATCTGGATTTACATTTCTTGATGATGATGATGATGATGATGGTTATTATTATTATTATCATTTTTTTGGTTTGTTTTTTTGAGACAGGGTCTCACTATGTAGTTGAGACTGACCTAGAACTTACTATGTAGCCCAGGCTGGTCTCAAACTCACAGCGACCCTCCTGCCTCAGCCTCCTGAGTGCTGGGATTGCAGGCATGCGCCACCACACCCAACTTACATTTCTTAAATTTACCTTCATATTGGCTTTTGCAGCAGTGAAAATAAAATTTTATTAAAATGCAGTTAGTGTACTTAGGCCCGTAACTAATTTTATGAATGGTAAGCTATAGTAATTTGTAAATAAAACAAATTTTATTTAGGATAAGTGATTTCTATTAAAATACATTAATTTGTTCTAATTATTTTTTCAGGTTTCTTTTTCTTTCATGTTGTTTCTCATCTATGCTTTGTTCAATTAGAGACTGAATAGAAGAATAGGAGTGACATTTATTGATGATTTCTTTTGAGAAATTTAAATTTCTTCTTTTGGTACCGGAGATTGAACTCGGGACCTTGTGCTTGCAAGGCAGGTGGCAGAACCAGTGAGCTAAATCCCCCGCTGATGAATTCTTACTATGCAAGTAATACATTTTCATATACATTATGTAGAAGGTGTAGAAAGATAGGTGAAGAAAACAAAAGTTATAACTTACTTCTCACAGATTACCACTGCTGTGGTTTGAACATGTTCCCAAGGCTTGTAGGTTGATTACCTACCTGATCAAAGTCTCACCAGAAGGAAAATGAGGCCCGACAAATGTGGTACAATTGTGAGGATAGTGCCATGTTAATGAATAGATTACTGTTGTTGTCCTAAGAGTGTTGCCATCAGGACAGTTTTTACAGAAGGAAGAGTGTCCCCCTCTCTGTCATGTGCTTTCCTCCCCTTCTGCCCTTTGCCATGGGATATCACAGGATGGGAAAAACCTTGCCAGATGTGTACCCCTGGAGCTTAGACTTCCCAGAGTCCATAACGATAAGAAACACGTTTCTTTTCTTTGTAAATTACACAATCTGGTCACAAAATGAAACAGTTACAGTTCCTGTACTGAAGTGCCTTTTTTTTTTCTTTTCCTATCTTTTCTTCTTGCCTTTATTGAACAAACATCTGAGTCAGCATTGTGTATGACAGGCCTAGTGATAATGCCTGGGAGTATTATGGTTTCTCTGTCCTCTTTATGTATGTGTGAAAGCTGTGGTAGAGGAAGCCAGGATATAGTTTCAAAATAACTCAGCTGGTTAAACAGGTCCCACAGTTGCAGATGCCTGTGCTCAGAGTCAGTTTACTACCGACTCCCCTACCTCCCTCTCTCCAAGTCCCATCGTCCATTTCAGTGAAGCCATTGGAGAAGAAAAACAACCCAGTCCATATAACATTTGAAACTGAACATGCACTTTTTAAAAACTTCACTGTGATATCATGCTACTACAAACTTAAATAGACTCAAAATGAGCAAGTCTCCAAAAATGTCGATTAGCCATTTACTTCACTACAGACAGAAAAAAATATTAGCATTTGCAAGTTATTTTTATGGTAATATAAATTTGTTGATTATGTTGTTTTAATTTATGAATGATTTTTTCCAATTTCAGTGTTATTGTTACCTAAAGCAATTAACACAGTTTTGAGGCAATTTTATAAGAATAATTTATAGTACTGTATTTAATTTCATCAAACTATTTAAACAACTACTTTTCTAATCACATAACTCTACTTTTACCACATTGAAATATACAAAGTAATGTAAAAAGTAACATGCAATATAGGTATATGGACTATTACTATAATCCTATTTAATTAAAACAGTAAATTAACTTCATAGAACACTAAGCCTTTTAATTTTTTCTGTTTTACATATGTTGTGTGCCTTAGGCATTACCATATTTTAAAATTGTTAGATTAGTATTAGAAAGTAGACTGAGGAAAATACAAAGCCATATTTTTTATATTGAAATTTTTTTAAAAAGCAATGGCAGATAAACTCTTGAATGTGTTTAGTTTAACTTTTCCATCATAAACTATTCTTCATTGTATTGCTTACATTGTTATATTAAAATGTTCTACTTGAAAATCTAGGCTTAGTACAGTTTGTTTTATGACATTTCTACAGCTTTCCAATAAATATGTGAAAATCCCTATAATAAAATATTTACATACTACAAAATAGTATTTTTAAAATCAAGCAATTTTATTATGATCTGAGAGGTTATTTTTGAGACCATCATCACAAAAGTACATGATGGAAAATATCTTTGTTTCTTCTAGCAGAATCTCTTTAGGTGTTAAATATTATCTTGACAAGCACATTTTCATATATCCTATGCTTTCAGACTGCAGCCTGGTCACATCCCGTCCCTTTCTATTGCCCCAATTGTGTGACTACAGTAATATTTTGAAACATCTTTTTCAAGACCTCTATTTGCTCATCTCCATTTTCTATTTTTTTCTACACTATGTTTATGAGAAGTAAGTGGAGAGCATTATATACTTCGTAATTACAGTGACATAGAAATAATTCTATGAATTGAAGGTGGGAAAAGAATTTGGATTCTTCTATTTTTCTATGATTGCAGATATTCCGCAATGTTTCAATACATTATTTTCAAGCACATTCATAGAATTTTGCTATGTGTAAAAGAGTTTTCCTTTCATACATACATTCACCTTTAGCTATATGGTCATTTCCAGCATAAGTAGGAGTCTCGAACCTAAAATTAGATGCTGTAAGATGTTCTATTAACAATACATGCAATTAACTTACTCATTATACAAATTATTGTTTCAGTTCTTTTGTGTGTGTGTGTGTTTTATTCACCCTGAAAGCTTCAAGACTAGGATAGAGGACACGAATCATTTGTTCTTTGGGGCAGAATTTATATTTCTGTGCTGAAAGAAAAACTTGATTATATATGGGACATATAAAACAACATTTTCAAACATTTCATAGGTAGTATTGTCAGCAGCTCAAGAATATTAGATTGTTTTATTATGATGTTTTGGTTCTTTTTATTATGGTTCAAGTATGGTGGTTATAACTCCAGTTATTACACTTATGTTCCTGAAATAAAAGGAAAAGTGAACTGCAAAAAATTAGAAGCTCTCATTCTATCTTGGATTTTTGTTTTGGTTGCTCCACTGAAATGGCTCTTATTAATACCACTTATAATCTCTTTCTTGTCAAACTCAATATTTATGCCTTTGTCTGAATCATACTTGATCTCTCAACATCATTTGACAAAATTAACTGTTTCCTTTTTTTTCTTGGTTTCTCTGTCCTCCATACGCTCTAGGCCCCTCTTTACTTACGTATGTCTTTGGATGATTGCATAGAGCCCTATAATATCTATATGTGGTAGATTTTCAAAGTTATAATATCTTTGGTGAACGCTTATACCCTAACATCTAAATTCATATATTCAAATTATTCTTCACATTTCTAGTGATCGCTAAAGATCAGCTCAAACTTAATTGCTGTAATACAGTTCTTAATATCTTCTTGATCCTTCCCCACTCTCATCATAATTTTCTTCTCCCATAAGTCTTCACCAGCTCGTTTCCACCTTTTTGTGGACTCAGAAGCCAGAAGAATCAGTCCTAATTAGTGTCTACTATTTATTTCCCACATCCATCTGTATGCCTGCCCTAATTCCAAAGGATATCATGCTGCCTTTATTTCTATTACTTTGTAGTACTTCACATTGCCATTATTTGTGATCTATTGTAATAGGCTGCTTCCTTATTTCTACAATTTGTCCCCTTCTCTGTAGACTTCAACCACAATAAGCTTAAAACGCAAAATCAAATCGTATTACTTAAATTCTGAAGCCCTGCAATGACTTCTCCTCATTGGAAATTAAATATTAAACCAGTATTGCCATATGTAGTGATATAATAATGTCATGCCATTATCCTGGCCTTTTTGGAATATATAGATGCTGAGCACATTCCTTAGGGCTTTACACCTTGTCCCCTGTGCCTGGATAGTCTTCTTACAGTTTATGGCATAATTAGTACCTTTATATCATTCAGGTCTCAGATCATATGTTACCTCTTTCATAGATGGGCTTCTTGATTATCCTGTGTAGTAAAAAGTATGCTGCCACACTTTCTATTTCTTCACCCTGATTTACCACTGTATCAAAATATGCAATCATCAATTAATAGTTCATGGTCTATTTCTTCCTGCTGGGATTTAAGATTACTGAAGACAAAGATATACTGTTGCTTACTACTGTTTCCCCCATCCTAGAACAACACACTTGTAGGTTAATAAACAAATAGAAAACATTTATTATTGCAAGTTAAAGTAATCCTTAAAATGTACCAGTTACTATTTGTGTAGGACTAGTAAAATTGTAGTTTAGAATAGGAAGAAAGAAGATCATTTTGATTATACTTTGAAGTCACTTTTTTTAACCTTGTGTATCTGAGTTCAACTTGGGACTACAATTTTTGGAAATATGTTTTAAATTTTGCAATAATGATTAATACTATTTTGAGTACTGTGTAGCGGACATTTTACTAGGATAATATGCATAGTCATTCTTTAGTGTGTTTAAACCCAGAGTCATTTTATGAGGTGTGATTTTTTTCTTTTATGTTACTGTTTTTTTTATTACACAGGTTAAGAAAACTGAGATAAGAGGCCATGTGCCTTTTCCAAGGTTAAACCAATACGTGGTAAAGCAGGATTCACATAGGTTTATCTTACGTCAAGGTCTGTGTATTTTTCCACTGTACTCATGTAGATGTTTTGGACAAGACACAATTTTTTAAAATATCAATTCAAGTATAGGATAAACACATACACACCCAAGCTATTAAATACAAGTACATGCTGTATTTATCACAGTTTAATGTAAAATAATGTTGATTAATTATGTCCCAGTATTGACTCCTCCTGGCAGATTGTTCCATACTGTAATTTGGGAAACATGAATTCTGAGCCTGGCTCTACCATTAATTAGATGTGGAACTGGGGAATTCAGTTATTTCATCTGGCAATGGCTTCTCTACACGCAGAGTAAAGAGCATGGATCAATTGACTTTAAGTAAGGTGCGTTCTAGCTCTCAAATCTCATTGAGGATCTCATTAGAGAAGGGTAACCTAGAGGAGAAATCTATTGAAGATCTGCTGTAACTTATCTTTTCATCAGGTTTGACTATGAAATGCTTATTTAATATATCAGTTTACTCTGTTCAGCAGAAATACACATAGTGGTCAGTGTTCTTGCTTTAATCAATCTTCATATTAAGGGAGATAATTATAAGAACATTGGTACAGACTTTAAAAGTTGTCTTGAATAATCTATAATTTTATTATTTACCATTGAATTTTCTCATGTTATCAATAGCATTTATCACTGAATTATCTGCTCGTAACAGTGTTTCAATGACCTCTCTTGAAATTTCTAAGAATGCAATAAATAGGAATGGATTCATCTCTTCTACAGTTTTTATCTTTCTAGTTGTCTTTCTCTTTCTAGTTGTGTTATTGTTGAAGATCAAATAACAGTGTTATGTTTATTGTCACTTTGACTCTAGCTGGAATGTTGGTGTGTTGTGCAAGCTTATAAACTGATAAAAATAAGTCTGTTACCAAGTTCTCTGTACAGCTGTCCAGAAATCAACATATTATTAGATATTTATTGTGCTACATGTGGTATGTGTGAAATATGTAATACAAATTAATTATGAGGTAGACCCTTTGTGTATTGGGTTCAGGGTACCTACATTCACATATCATAGTCCCAAATGCTTGCTATTGCTCAGTTGTATTTCTGGCTTAAAGCAGTATTTTGAAATTCAGTATGTCAACAAGACATTTCAAACAATGATGAAAGTTTAAAATGTATAAACTTAAAAATACAATTTTATTTTCTACTTTAGAAGAAAGTTTATAGTAAGATTTTTATTCTCTTTATGTACTTAATGGTCTGTGATAAAAGATACAGCAGTAATTTTTAAAATGAGAAAAATAAAATATCTTTTTAAATCTCAACGCCATGGTTATAAATTAAATTGAATTTTATGAGTAATTGTTGAACATTAGTATTATGAATACTTGCACTTTCTAAATGTTTAGCATACTTTGGATTGAGCAGTATGGCCACCACATAATGTTGCTATGAAGTCATTAACTTCTGTATATTTTCTTTTTATATTAAATATATAATTTTTTTTCTTTAACTGTATCTTTGCATCTGAGTTTTATAGTATACCAGGATTTTCTTTTAAGACCCTTGAGTTTGGCCTCTAAACATTTCTTAGAGCCCAAGAGTCCTGCACAGACCAGGCTCTGTAAACATCATTCTTCTTACAAATAGATTTTTTTTTCTTCTTTGGAAAGTAAACTTTACATTAGTAGCTGTCAAATAATTGAGGAAGCCGTGGACTGTGACAGTAAATCCTCTTCATATAAGCATATTTTAGAAAATAAGAGCAGGCATCACAGGATCATGACAGAATGTTATGTTGCTCAGAAGCTGATCATTGCTTATTTTTTATCATCTTATTTCTTACCTCTTATTTCTTATTTCTGTATCTCTCTTATTTCTGTATCCTCACAAGATTTAGAAAATAGACCATAACATAGTCTAAATATTGTCAGAATTTAGTAACTCCCCACCTCATTCTCAGTGTCACTTGCTATTGTTTCCGTTACCTGAAGTACAAAAATACTACATGGAAAATTCACTAATAAACAGTGCGTATTTTAAGTGTATGTATTGGATGAATTCTTGCATTGTCCCTCTCTGTCCTGCCTGGGAATCATCCCAACCAAGTGTATACTGTCTGCCAATTAGTTTATCAGTAGCTGTCTGGGTTATCAGATCTACTGTAACAGTGGAATAGTACTTGTTCTCAAGTGAACCTTCTGTGGTAGCCTAACACTATGAGCAAATTACAATGACAGCACCTCAGTTATTCACCTCACTTCATTTCATATCACCTTACAGCATCACAAGAAAGAGAATAGAGTACAATAAGATAGTTTTGAGAAAGCAAAAGAGACCACTTTACATAATTTTATTGCAAAGTATTATAATGCTCTTTTATTATTTTATTTATATTGTTAGCCTTATTGTGTCTATTTTATAAATTAAGCTTTACAATAGTGCATATATAGAGAAAAAAACATACATATAGGGTTTGAATAATCTGTCTTAAAACTAATTTTATTGGTACATTTAAGGTATACTGTATAATGACATTCATTGTTAAAAATTTGCATCACCCATCTTGGTTCTTATTTTTCCCCCATTCCCCTGCCTTCCCTTCAACCCCTCCACCCATCCCTACAAAGACTTTGTTTCCATTTTTTCTTCTTCTATTATTAATTCCATTCCCTTCTTTCTTTTCCCCTACCCCTCCCAATTCTCCTTCCCCTTTGCTCCTTTTCTTCCTATTTCACATTATCTATTAAACCTTTTAGTCCTTATTTAACTTTCAGTTTCTCACATTAGAGAAACTATTCAGTATTTACACATATGTGTCCTATTTATCTTACTTAAGAGTATTGCCTCAACATGCATCCATTTAGCTATAAATGTCTCTAATTTCTCATTTTTTATGACTGAGTAGTACTTCATTTTGTATTTAAAAAAAACACATTTTTTTTATCCAGTCTGATCTATGGTTTTAAGCATCTACTGGGGTCTTTGAATATAATCGCTAAGGATAAAGGCGATAACTGCTGTACTTGGAATAGCTACAAAGGCAGTTGTTGGTCAGTTTTTCATCACTTTGACAAAATACCCAAAAATAACAACTTAAGTTCCCCCACCGGGCCCGCCATCGCTCCAGCACCAGGAAGGTTACCCCCTGCCCCTCACACACTCTCAGACCTACTGATTGAGCCAGTCTTTGGACCCACTCTGCAGAGGCAGAGGTGGTCATAGAGTGTATTTTTCTGAGTTCCCAATGTTGGATATCTTTAAAGAAAGGGCCTGGGAAACCTGTAGTAGAACAGTGTGGAGTTCAACCATTCAGAAAGTTGGGGAACTCAATGTGGGCCTTGCAGCCCAAGGTCAGTCTGCGTCATGGGGTTCAGCCATCAGCTAACTGAGATCAGGGGTATTGAGTCCTAGCACTGTCTGAGCCCCCATCCTAAATGGTAAATATACTATATTGAAAATTTTGTTCACTGCAGACATGTTTTGGACCGCTTCTTGATTTCAATTTAATTCAAATGGTTTAAGGGTGATAGACTAGTGACTACCACAGGTGATCAGCTTCCAAGTTGTGCTTGATCATATTGTGTTGCTGGTTGGGATAAAGGATTGTGGTTGATTTGATGAGATGTTTTCTCTGATGTTATGGAGATGAGAATGTCTGTGGGTCGTTAGAGACCCAGAAACGAGCTTGCAACTATATCAGGAAGATTTGGGTGATAACCCAGAGATTAAACCAAGGACAGCCGGACAACAAAAATAAAAGTGAGAAAATACTTAAGCAAGACACAAAGACAAACTTCCAGTTCACCAATGGCAAACAGTAGGACAAATGAGGATGAAAAGGCTGATAGTGAACCACTAGGACATCCTAAACTCAAAGCACGGGAAGTAACAAAACAGATCAATCAGGCTCTAGAAAAATTCAAAACAGAAATAATTTATCAGATAACCATAGAGATGGTGAGCAAAATGAAAGACGTGATTCGAGACTCTAGAACAGAAACTGACAAAAAAATAGATGAGCTCAGCACCACGATAGAAGCCGTGAAGGCCCAGCATAAGAAAGAAATGGAATCCATAAAACATATTCAAACATATATCCAGGAGATTAAACACTCCACTGAAAATGTACTCAACAGAATAAAAGAATGCAAAGATAGATAGAATCTCAGATATAAAAGATAAGATGGTAGTCAGTGACCGTGAAAAGAGAGGTCTCTTAAAAACAGTAGGGGATCATGAGAAACCAATCCAGCGACTCCTAGATGATGCAAAGAAGAATAACACAAGACTGATAGGAATCCATGAAGTAGCAGGAGAAAATACAAATTACTTAAAAAAGCTGTTCACAGAATTAATGACAGAAAACTTCCCAAATAGAGGGGAAGAATTTGACATTCAGATAACCGAGGCATATAGGACCCCAACTAGCCACAATAAAAACAAAAAAATCTACAGCTAGACATATAATAATCAAGATCCCAGAAACCCAACAGAAGAACAAAATACTACAAGCAGTAAGAAAAAAGAAACATCACAAGCAAAGGAAAGCCCATCAGAATCACAGCAGACTTTTCAACACAATCCCTTGGGGCAAAGAGAGCCTGGAGTGAGATATTTCAAGTACTAAAAGAGAACAACCTCCAACCTAGACTAATATATCCTGCAAAACTCTCTTTCAAAATGGATGGGGAAATAAGATACTTCCAAGACAAAGAACACCTGAGAAAGTACATGAATACAAAACCAGCACTACAAGCAATTCTAAACAAGATCCTAGGAAAAGACATTGAAGGTAACAACACCATGAAGCCCAACAGAGCAAATCAAATAGGCAAGGCAAGAAACTAAAAGGAGAAGGTGAAAAAGTAAAAATAGTCAACAAAAGGCCATAACAGAACAGTAATAAGTCAGTACATATCAGTTATAACCAGCAATGTCAATGGCCTCAACTCACTAATCAAGAGAAATAGACTAGCAAAATGGAATAAGAAGCAAAATCCAACAATATATTGTATACAAGAAACACACCTTGCAAAAAGAAGCCCATAGACTGAAAGTGAAAGGATGGAAAACAATTCTCCATGTGACAGGAGCCCAGAAAAAAGGCACGGGTAGCAATCTTATTTGCAGACAAAGTAAATTTCAAACCAAAACTGATTCTAGTAATATAGGTGTGGGACAGTACTGTATCATACCTTTGTGAATGTAAAATATCTTGTACCTGCTTTATGATATGTAGTAGTGACCGTGCTTTATCAGAGCTATTTTTAATGATGTTAGTCTCGAATATTCTCTCTCCAGATGATGATTAAGATGCTAATAATAAAAATGGTGCCAGGTACCACAACAGCAACAGAACTTTGCTGTCAGATGACTGCAGAACCTGGAAAAGCTGTTGCTGTTATTGATGCATAACATACTGCTATTATTGGTCTTTTATATATATATAT
>NW_022900916.1:54043648-54048481 GCF_012274545.1 Fukomys damarensis | reverse complement strand
GACTTTGGGAAAAGTTAACCCAATTTACTTTGTTGAGTTGGCATTGTACAGAAATTAACAGCCATATTGGTCTAGAAAGTTAACTTTTTTCCCCCATTTCTACAGGGGTAATGCACCGTATTAAATATGTAAGGTCATATCTACGTGGGTTTGATTACAGAAACTAATAAACTGTTCTCTAAAAAATGAAAAAAAAAAAGAGAATAATATAAGACTACAAGAGCCAGAAGCAACAATTATGTTCAAGGACCATTTTCATCTTCAGAATTAAGGATTATTTTAATTTTACATCATTGCCTTTTCTCTTTTACTTTCCTTTTTAGTTTTATTTTAGGATTCCCTATTTTTAATGTTCATATAGAGATTTCTTTAACTGAAATACCGAATTGTTTCTCTGGTGTGAAAAACTATAATAGTCCACAAGATCCTAATGAGATAATTAATAACGTGCTATAGGAAGTAAAGGGTTAAAGGTGTAGGGAAAGTGGGAAGGGTGGGAGAAAGGTAATAAGGGAGATGAAAAAAACTATGAGAAAATGAAAAAATGAGAATAAATTATTTGTAAATGGGGAAGGGAGGAGGGGGTGAAGGGAGGGTAGGGACAAGGGGAAAAAATGAGAATCAAAACCTATCATGTAAAAGTACAGGATCCCAATAATGAATGTAATTGTATTATATACCTAGATTGTACCAATAAACTCAATAAAAATTTAACAAACAAACAAAAATAACAAATTAAAGGAAGAAAGGTTTATTTAGATTCACAGTTTCAGAGGTTTCAGTCCACAGTCAGCTGGTTCCATTGCTTTTAGGCCTGTGGTAGGGAAGGATCATCATGCTGGAAGAGATTAGAAGAAGGAAGATGCCGGTTAAGAGACAGAGAGAAGGTAAAATGGAGGAGAGAGAAAGTAACCAGGTACCAGATATAGTTCCCAGAGTCAGGCCCCCTTGATTCATTCTGTTCAGCTATCGCCCACTTCTGATTTCATCACTTTTAAATAGTGACATCAAATGATTCTAGCAATGGCTTAATCCATTGATAAAGTTATAACACAATCTAGCCATTTCAAAAGTCCATCAGCTGGCATTCAAAGATTAACAGAAGAGCCTTTGAGGAGACATTTTAGACCATAATAATAGTTGATAGTTTTCAGAGTTTTTATAAATAATCTTCCAAATATGAGCTAGTTTGGATTTTAAGATTGTTTTTTGATCATTTCTTCTAGTTATTACTTTTTGAATAACTTCTAATTTATTCACTATCCATTTTGTGAAAAATTGAATAATTTTGCAAATGTAGGTAAATCTTTTAACATTTATTGATCATGGGGAATTTAATTCTACGCATGGTATATTGAAAAGAGAATATTCTTTGGAGTCAGAAAGTTGAGTTTGAGCCACCAATCCTCTAATTTTATGTGTGTGAACAAAGGCAGTCTTGAATGTCACCAATCCTTAATTTCCTCAAGAGAAAATACAAGTGATACTTATCTTCCCTGGTTTTTGTGAGCATTTCATACAATGCATGTAAATACTTGATATTAATAAGCATTCAAAAAGCCAAAATTATTTATTGGATCCACTTCCTTCTATATAGAAAAGTATTCATTCATATATTCAAGAAATATTCATTGAGAGCTTAAAGTGTTGTACTGCTAGTTCCTTAGGGTACTGAGGAGTGAGCAAGACCAAGGGAGCCTGCTGTGATGGAGCTTATTACCTGAGCAGAAGGAGAACCCAGTATGTAAATATTGGTAAATAGTTGTTTCATTTTGATTAATGTTACGGAGAACAATTTGTTGGAGAGGCAAAAGAAGGGTTGATATTGTGCATAAAGTCAGAAAAGTCCTTTAGGGCCATACCAGATAAGATTACTAAAGGACGGCAGAATTTTAAAGATAGCATTAAAGACAGGTGAAAAAATAAAAGGATTTATAGAGTTTACAACAATTATGTATTTCAGAATAACTCATAGAAAATATTTTAATTGTTCCTAACAGAAAGAATAAACATTTTAGGTGATGGATATGCCAATTACTCTTTTCTAATCATTATATGCTGTATACATGAATAAAAATATTTTGTTGTGCCCCGTAAATATGTATAATTATTATGTGTCAGTTAAATCTTTAAAAAAATATTTATGGAAAGAAAATTAAACTTCAGTTTTCAAAAACTAAGGTAGAACTCTTATGACTAGAAGAAGAAATTTCCAAAAGATACCAGTGTTGTACTTTTCAACAGAAAATTCAACTTAATATTTCATGTTGTGTATATTAAGAGTTGCAAAGATGAGGTGGTTATAGGGTTAAAGACATTTCCTTTGTCTTCTGACATTATTGGTTTTTGTGTGTGTGTGTGATGGTTGTTTTATTTTTGGTGATTCTGGAGATTGAACCCACAGCCTTTTAATTTTGAAACATGATCTCACTAAGTCACTAAGTAGCAGTGTGGCCTTAATTTGTAGTCTTCCTGCTTCAGCTTCCTAGAGTGCATATTAACTTTTAACCTTAGACTTTTCCACCAGTCACAAGGTACCACCAGAGGTCTAAGTCTGGTTGGTATTCATCAAGATAACAGGTTAAAGCTAGTAGTTTAAAATATTTGATCATTTTTTGTGAAAAGGAAAATAGTGGCAAAGAATAATTTGTAAATTGAAGATATGGCAGTGTAGCTGTACTTCTGTCTGATTATAGAGTGCTATTGTTGGGGAATTTTCTTGTGTTGAATTTTCTAAAATAATATTAAATTTTACTTGAAGCAAAATCTTTTTAAATCTATAAAAATTAATGTGGCATAAGAGATATGTTATGGACATTTAATGAGCTATTAATTTGCAATAAAACAATGAAGATTAATGTGTTCACTCTGGGGAAAATAGCATTCATCTTGAGATAAAGATATTTGCAATAATTTAATCTGTTCACTTGGATGTAAAGTTTTAAAAATTCAGTCTAATAATTTTATTTCTGAAAGCAGTAGTCTTTGATGTTGGGTTTATCTCAATAAAAGAGTAGTTTGTCTTAACATTGAAAAATAATGTTTTGAAGACTCAAGATACTAAGCTTTGTGCATGAGGAAAGTACATTATTTTGATGTCATAGCCCAATTCTGTTAGACTATTAATCATTAGAAAACAAACTCCTTATATATTTTCCGTATCACATTTGTATTCCTCATGTACTTTATTACATGCTTCCTCCATTGCATTATAATTATTTACATGCATCTTTATTATCTTCTACCCCTTGCATATGGCATATGGCATATGATCATTGTTCATTGTGTGTGTGTGTGTGTGTTTGTAAGAAAGGAAGATAGATTTTAAGTCATTTTAAAAGTCAGTAGCATCTTTAAAAGACAAGATGTTCAATATGAACCAAAGAGACAAAATGTAATCCAGATTCTTCTAAAATAGAAAAATTATGTAATCAGTATAATCAAGTCTGTTGATGAGTTATCAATAAAAAGCAAAATGTTTCTTTAGGTGTGGTTTAGGAGTAGATTGCCTTAACATTTTCACTCTGTTTTGACAATTTAGATATAATTAAGTCCTAGATAAAAATGTTGCTTATATGAACAAAATTTGTTTTTTAAGGAGAAGTATCTCTTTTCATCTGAAGAATAGCCAGACATCATTTTGAAATCTCTGAATGAATGTGCTGAAATAAAATGTCAGTATGGTAAGAATATCTGCTATCCAAAGAGATTACAATTGAAGAAATAAAAACCAGTCAAATTATATTTTACCATACTATAGTTTAGTTATGTTCTAATTGTTCTTAAACTACAATAATTCAAGAAGCTTAACAGTGAATTTCATTGGTGAAACATCACCCACTGTCACTGAATAACTGTAGTTTGTGAACAGGTAGTAATACCGATTTATAGTGTAAATTCTGTATTGAGCTGTCCATGTTATGGAAATGCTGAAATGCTTTTATCCATAGCTCTATTACCTCTGCATATTATTTCAGTAAGTAAGTTTATAGTACATGAAACCAAATTTCTAAGTATTGTTTCTAAATTCATTTCTAAATCAGGTAACAAAGGTTATTTGTCCACATCTACTTTTTTTTTCTCTTTATTGGTACATTTTAGGTATACAGTACACTTACATTCATCATTGGGATCTTGTACCTTTACATGATAGGTCTTGGTTCTCATTTTTTTCCTCTTATCCCTGCCCTCCCTTCTCCCTCTCCTCCCTTCCCTATTTATAAGAACTTTATTTCCATTTTTTTCATTTTCTCATATTTTTTTTCTTTTCCATTATTTTCTTTCACCTACCCTTCCCACTTCCCCTACACCCTTAGCCAATTTCTTACTATTTCACATTGTCGATTATACCATTAGGAACTTATTTACTGTTATTGTTTTTCACACCAGAGAAACTATTCAGTATTTACACATGTGTGACTTACTTATTTCACTTAAGAGTATGACCTCAATATGCATCCATTTTACTATGAATGACTCTAATTTCTCATTCTTTATGGCTGAGTAGTATTCATCTACTTTTTACTTTAAGTTAACTTCAGACTTTAAAAGAGTTGAAAAGCTAATATGGAGAGTCCTGATAACCCTTTCCCAGATTCTTGTCCTTATGTTAATAAACTAAAATAAACATAGAAAAATTATGAAACCTAAGAAATAAACCCGTACAATAATACTACATACACTGTAGAATTTGTTTAGATTCTTACCAGTTTTATATTTACTTCCTTTTTCTGGTTCAGAATTCAGTCCATGGTCTACTTTGTTACATCTAAATGTCTCCTTCATCTTTCCCAATCTGAGGTATGGATTCTTTCTTGCTTTCTCTCTCTCTCT